>NC_082702.1:8106746-8422018 GCF_949987515.2 Delphinus delphis | reverse complement strand
TTTCAGTGAAATTGTGCAAAGTAATGGGAGGGGTGGAGGAGAAAGAAAAAGATGAAGGAATACACTTCTTCCAATCAGCTTCTGCATCGTTCCCTTTGTTTATCTCTTGGTCTTCCGCCATCAATCCCCCTTCTTCAATCATGCCATTGTTACTCTGTTTCTCTTCCTCTAGCTGGAATAATCACCTTCCTCCTTCAGCCATCAACTCCTACCATCCACCAACAGTGCTCTAAGAAGCTCCCCTTCCCTACCCATCTTTCTCCATCTATTCGACCTCCTGGCTCTCTTTCTTCTCCACCTCTTCCTCCAGGCAGTCCCCCATCAACATCCTCTCCTCCCACAGGTAGCTCTCCCCCTGTGCATCTCCATCAGCGAGCTCAGCAGGCAGTGTGCAGCCACCATGTTCAGCTGGCTGAAGCGGGGCGGGGCTCGGGGTCAGCAGCCCGAGGCCATCCGCACGGTGACCTCAGCCCTCAAGGAGCTGTACCGTGAAAAACTGCTGCCTCTCGAGGAGCACTACCGCTTCGGGGCCTTCCATTCACCAGCCCTGGAGGATGCTGACTTTGACGGCAAGCCCATGGTGCTGGTGGCCGGCCAGTACAGCACGGGCAAGACCAGCTTCATCCAGTACCTGCTGGAGCAGGAGGTGCCCGGCTCCCGGGTCGGGCCCGAGCCCACCACCGACTGCTTCGTGGCCGTCATGCATGGTGACACCGAGGGCATCGTGCCTGGCAACGCCCTCGTCGTTGACCCAGACAAACCCTTCCGCAAACTCAACCCCTTTGGGAACACCTTCCTCAACAGGTGTGCGGCCAAGAGCCAGGAGTGCATCTTCCTGTCCCTGGCCCCCAACCCTGCCCCATCCCTGTCTGTGTGTCTCTCCTTTTCAGCCCCAATTCCCTTCTCTCTACTAGATCCTTCCTCTTCCTGCCTTCTCTAGGGGAGCAGTTAAGCCAGGGACGCATGGGTTCAACCGCTGTCTAGCTGGGTGGCCTTGGGCAAGTGACTTAACCTCTCTGTTTCTCTCCTATCCTCATCTGGAAAATGGTGATAACCATCCCTGAACCTGATTCTCCTCGGTGCAGTCCTGGGTTCCCTTCTTATGTGTCCTCTCCTCCCGCCCCTCCCTGCACTGACCCCTGACCTTCCCTCTACGCCAGGTTCATGTGCGCCCAGCTCCCCAATCAGGTCCTGGAGAGCATTAGTATCATCGACACCCCAGGCATCCTGTCGGGGGCCAAACAGAGAGTGAGCCGCGGTGAGTGAGGCCCGGATGTCTGGGTCTGAGTGGGGAGGGGCTGGGGGCCTGGACTTTTGGGTCTGAGGCGGGAGGGTCCCAGGGTCTCTGCTAGGACTTGGGCCTGTGTCCGCGGGCCCTGAGCTGGTGGGGTAGCAGAAGGGAGCTGGTGGAAGGCTGTGATTCCTCCATGTTGGCACACGTTGAAGGGTGGGGGAGGCGTGTGGGTGAACACGTGCGAATGGGCTGCAGTTGCATATCTGGGTGGGTCTGGAGGATGGAGGGGGAGAGATCAAGAGAGGCAGAGAGAGATACACAAAGTCAAAGATGGACAGAGATTCAGAGAGCGAGGCAGAGATACAGAGAGACAGGAGACCCAGCGAGGAGGCCGAGCCGGGCAGGCAGGCCCTGGGCCCCGTGTGAGCTCTTGGCTCTGTGTCTGGGCCCCAGATGGGGCTGAGCAGGACCTGGGAAGGGGAATCTGGGCGGGCGCCAAGGGCGGCCTGGAATTTATAAACAGCTGTGCAGGGGGAGCGTAGAGGGGAGGGGGTGAATTCCAGCGGGGCCTCCGAGGGAGCCCGGCCCCCACCCTCATTCCACCCAGCATTTCTGTCCCCTTCCACCCCTGTCCCACAAGGCCTCGGAGGCCAGAAACTGGGGCAAAGGAGGCTGCAGTGTGGGGCAGAGGGGAGTGGGAGGCCACTGCAGGGAGGCAAGGAGGCTGGGCCCTGGGGGGAGGGCGCGGACGGTTCCGGGAGTCCCTGGCCGCTACCCAGGAGGTGCCTGTTCCCCGGAAGAGAGGCAGGAGGCAGCTGCAGAAGCAATGGTGGGGGTGGGGAGCTTGGGGCGTGGGCCTGGGAGAGTCGGAGGGGAGGGAGGCCTCCAAGCCAGGGCAGGGGTGCAGGGTGGGAGCCCAAAGGAAGTGGGGAAGAGCAGAGAACAGGGTCTCCTTCCCTTTCAGCAGAGGTAGGGGAAGAGGAGAGTCCGCCCATCTGTCTGTAAGGATGCGTGTGTGTGAGTGTCTGGGAGTCTGTGCCCGCGATTGTGGCAGGGTGTGACTTTGTGTGCAGCTCTGAGGGACTCCGGGGGGCTTTGTGGGATTGTGTGGGACAGTGACTGGTGGTGTTTCCATATGTGGTTGTATTGTGAAATGTGTGTGTGAGCGTGTTGGGCAAGGGAACTCTTCTGTGACTGTGTGGATCATGTAGTGTGTGTCTGGGAAAGTGTGTAATTGTGGGTGTGACTCTGAGGTGTCGGGGCTGTGCTTGGGATTGTACCTGTGTGTGACCGTGTAGGAAAGACTGAGGGGATTTTGTTGGATTGGGTGTGACCACATGTGATTGTATCTCTGTATACAGTTGTGCCCTTGTGTGTACAGTGAGGGGGTGTGTGTGTGTATGTGCGTGAGTGTATCTTTTGTGTAACTATATATGATTGTGTCTCTACTTTGGTGCGTGTGCGTGTGTGCACGGGCTTGCGTGTGCCCGCTGCTCTTACTCTGTGCGGGTCTCACGTCTTTGCAATTGCGTGACCACGGATATCTGTGTAGGTTCCAGATTGTGAGTGGGGGTGTGTTTGGGAGTGTGCATCTTGTAGTGTGCGGCTCTGATGGTGTCCAGGTGTACGCTCCTGAGTGCACGAGTGTGTGTGTGCACGTGTGTGTATGTGTGTGTGCACTGGTGGAGCATGCGGCCTCTGCCTGGAATATCTGTGAAGGCCACACGTGTGTGGTTGTAGCAGAGTGGAGCCTTCTGGCGGGGTTCAGATCTGGCCTCTGCTCCTCCTAAACTGTGGGACCTTGGCTGAGCCACTTAACCTCTCCAGGCCTCAGTTTTCTCATCTGTAAAACGGGAACGTGATAGTATCAGCCTCATAGGTTGCCCTGAGGGTTCAGTTTAAATGTCGAAATGTATGAAGCACTTAGAGCAGTATTTGGCACACGCTAGGTGCTATGGAAGTGCCCATGATGACTGCTTTCCCTCTGCAAGGCTGTCGTTGTGCGCCCCCGGGCGCCTCTCTGCCACGTCTCCGGTTCCCGCGCTGACTCAACCTCCCTCCCTCTGTCCCTCCCTGCATGAGACACACTTTCCAAAGCCGGGCCGCTGTGTGTGTTTGTGTAGACATTGGGGAGGGAGGAGGGGCCCCAGCTGCTGGTGACCTGGCCCTTTCTCCCCGCAAAACAGTGTCACCCACGCCCACCGCATCCCATCCAGTCCCCAGTGGCTGCAGGAGCCTGCTTCCTCCCATGCAGGATTGGCCTGGCACCAGCTCCCCAGCAGAGCGTGGAGGCCCACGGGGCTGCTGCTCTGTTGCTTCCTACCTGCGTATCTGGAGTAAATCCCTTAACCTCTCTGTTCCTCAGTTTCCCCTTTTGGAAAATGGGGGTCATAAGGGTGCCTGTCTCCTGGGGCCGTTTTGAAGATTCAATAAGTTGCATCGGGAAGGGCATGAGGTGACTTCGGGTGAATCAGCGATGGCTCCCTGTTCTGCCCGTTAACTCCTCCATCCCCCAGGTTGCCACTCTGTTCCCTCCTCCTGGAAGCCCTCCCTGACCACCCAGGCTGGGTCAGGTGCTCCCCTCTGGGCTGCTGCATCCCAGCCTGACCACTCTGGACTGTGAGCCCAGTAAGGACAGACCTGGGGCTGCCTGAGCCACACTGTGTCCCCAGCACAGAGCAGGCGGCTCTGGGCGTGGCTCCTGGATGACCCCCCCCAGCGGTGTCTCACAGGCATCATGAGTAATGTTTACTGCTTACCATGCGCCTAGCACCGTTTTTTTAATGAGTTTTATTGTGGTATAATTTACATGCCTAAAGCTCACTCATTTTAAGTGTATAGTTCAGTGCCAGGCACTGTTTAAGCTCTTTATATATCTTAGCTCATGTGTATTACTTAAAAATTTTTTTAAAATTTTATTTATTTATTTGGCCGTGCGGCGTGTGGGATCTTAGTTCCCGCACCAGGGATCGAACCCGCGCCGCCTGCATTGGAAGCAAGGAGTCTTAACCACTGGGCCACCAGGGAAGTCCCCTCATGTGTATTCTTTTAATCTTCACACAGTTCTAGGAGGTAGGTCCTATGATGATTTCCATTTTACTGAGGAGGAAACAGAGGTTCAGAGAGGTTACCTGCTTGCTTTAGGTCACCTAGCTGATGGGGGCAGAGCCGGGATTCAAACGCGGGTCTTCCCAACTGCCAAGTCGGGGGGTCTCAACTGCTCCTCTCTCCCAAGCATCACTTGTTGCTGAATGAATGAGCGCACAAGCAAAAAAGCAAACAGCGTGAATGAATGAGTGAGTGAGGAAATGAAAGGTGAAAGGAATGAATGAATGGACCCAGGAGCCAGCTGTTGGGATGGGTGCCCCACGAAGGCAAGGACCTTGTCTGAGTGTTCTCTGTGGGACCCCCCCCAGTGCCCAGGACAGGGCCTGGCACACAGAAGACTCAGTAAATGTTGTGAATAAATTTAAAATATTTAACATCTGCTATGGCAAGAGCGTAACCAGGGCCCGAGTGAAATCTTTAGTTGCTGGATGGTGGGGAGATCTGACAGATCCTGGGGAGGGGCTGGGGTGACGGAGGCACTCGGGCCTTGCGGGGGGTAGGGGTGGTGGGTTGTCCATAGAAGCACAGGGAGTCTATTAGGAACACTTGAGTGTTTCAATCACTGGGCCAATGCCCGCTGCTAATATCTGCCTAAAGAATGAATGAAAAAGGGGAGGGTGTGACTGTCGCCTGTAGTAGATGGCTTGAGAGACGGGGGCCAGAGTGATGGGGGAAATTCTGAAGGCTGTGGGGACAGAGCTGTGGGGCACTCTCGGGGCCTCAGCTGTTTCTCACAGACAAAAATTTCGAAGGTTAACAACCTGAACGTCCGGTACAGTCTAACTTGAGTCCAAAGGAACGGCTGCATCCCCGTGGCTGGAGGCCCGGGTGCTGACCTCTGCCCCCGGCGCCCATGTATCACCCCCTCCCCCTAGGCTACGACTTCCCGGCCGTGCTGCGCTGGTTCGCCGAGCGCGTGGACCTCATCATCCTACTCTTCGATGCCCACAAGCTGGAGATCTCAGACGAGTTCTCGGAGGCCATCGGCGCCCTGCGAGGCCACGAGGACAAGATCCGTGTGGTGCTCAACAAGGCCGACATGGTGGAGACGCAGCAGCTGATGCGCGTCTATGGGGCGCTCATGTGGGCGCTGGGCAAGGTGGTGGGCACGCCCGAGGTGCTGCGCGTCTACATCGGCTCCTTCTGGTCCCAGCCCCTCCTGGTACCCGACAACCGGCGCCTCTTCGAGCTGGAGGAGCAGGACCTCTTCCGCGACATCCAGGGCCTGCCGCGCCACGCCGCACTGCGCAAGCTCAACGATCTGGTGAAGAGGGCCCGGCTGGTGCGGGTGAGCAGTGATGGGGGGCTGGCTGAGCAGTAACCGGGGCTGGGGAGGCAGCGGCAGCTCTTGCCTTTCCTCTGATCCTCCTCTAACGTGACTGCTGGTCCCTGGCATCAACTCTCTGATTAGCTAAGTTCTCTTATCTGAGAAAGTTCTCCTGCTGTGCCTGGCCCTGTGGCGGGTGGTGCTGGGAACACAGCGGTGACCAAGGCAGTCCAGGGGAGAAGACCACCGCATCCCCAGACAGTGACCATCCAACATGGTCAGGGCTGAGACTGGGGAGCCCAGGGGAAATCCAGGAGGGCTTCTTGGAGGAGAGGGCATCTGAGCTGCAAACTGGAGGATGAGGAGGACGAAGAGGGGAAGAGATTCTAGAAAGCAGGACCAGCAAGTGCGTGGACTGGAGATGAGAACATGGCCAGTTCAAGGAAGAGGAAAAGATGTCAGTGTTGAAGCCAGTGTAGACAGTGGGAGTAACTGAATCTGAGGCTAGGGGCAGGGGTGGGGTGGGGTGGGTGAAAGATCACCCAGGGCGGTGGCCTGGAACTTGTGCTTTGTCCTGAGGGCACTGGGGAGCCATGGAAGGATTCAGAGCAGGGGAGGGACAGGGTCAGACTCTAGCTGCCTTCTGGAGGGTGGATTCAAGGGCAGTGAGACTCGGCTCCCAGACCAGGGAGGAGGCTGGGGATTGAGGGTCAAGGAGGAGCCTGGATCAGGACAGGGCCTCCGGGACTGGGAGGGCAGAGCACTGGTTTAAGAGCGTTTTGGAGGACGAATGGAACCTTCACAGGGGAGGCTGCCTGCCAGGGTGGAGGTGGGGCAGGAAGCTGGGCAGGCAGGGAGGCCTGGAAGGTTATGGGGGACGGAGGAGCCTGAGGGGTTGGTTTAAGGAGCTGCAGAGAGGGGGTGAGTCAGAGCCCCACCCCCACCCCAGGAATCCTCCTTGGGAGGGAGCCGCCCAGTGTGGTCGGCTCCTGAGGGCTCCCGAATCCACCTTTCTCTCGCCCTCTGCCCCGGCCCTGGACTGTCTCCGTCTGTCTTTCTGTCTCTCTCTGTGTGTGTCTCTCTCTACATCTCATTTCTACCTCTTTCTCAGTTTCTCTCTCTCCCTTATTGTCTCTCTTTTTTTCCTCTTCTCTTCCCTCATTCATTCTCTTTTCTCTCTCTCTTTCTCCGTTCTCCCTCTCTCAGTCCTCCCTCCCTCAGTCTCCCCCGGGTCACCCTCTTCCCCTACGGACCCCGGTCCCCCAGGTCCCTCGGGGAAGCAGACAGCAGCGGGAGGGGGAGCCCAGGGTCCGTGGGACCCAGGGGTGGGGTGGGACCGGACACCTGGTGCCCCCGCCACGCAGGAGGTGGCTCCGGAAACCCAGACAAACCCCGGAGTCCGGGACCCGCGCCCCGGCCCACCCCGCCCACCCACGTTATCTCTTCCTGGCACCTTCCGCGGCTTCCTCTCTGGAAAAGCCATTAGTGCCTGGCCTCCTCCTGTCTTCTGGGTTCCCGAGGAGCCGCCCTTAGGCCCCGTCCCCTCTCCCCGTTGGCCCGCTCTCGCAGGCCCCACCCACCGGCCTGGCCACACCCCTGCCCTGATTGGCCTTCTCAGACCTGCAGACCACTCCTTCCCCTTCCTCCTGCAAATCCATCTATGGCTCCCCAGTGCCAATCAAGACACGGGGTCTACAATGACCAAGCCTTGTTGCTTCTCCCCTGCCCCGTGTCACCCGCTCATCCCCCACGTGTGATTCTGCCACACTTGGTCCAGCCATCAAACAACAGCACACACCGTTTACCTCCCCATATGCTCTCCCCCAACAGTACAAGGCCTTTCCGCACTCTTGGTAACTACCCCTCTGTGCCTCAGTTTCCCTGTCTGTCCCAGTGTCCGATGTGGATGAGTCCTCTGGCTCTGCCCTTTGGTTGAAGTGGCAGCTGCTGCTAGAAGGGGCGATTTCACTGTGCTGTGACACTCGAGGCCAGGGTCTTGGGAGGTTCTGATTCTAAGGAGACCAGGATGCCGTGAACCTTCATACCGAGCTCGCTGAGGTGACTCGATAGCATTAATTCAACAAACAATTATTGAGCACCTACAGTGTGCTCCTGCACTGTTCTAGGTCCTGGGGATAGAGCAGGGAACAAAACCAGATAAAGTTTCTTTTCTTGTAGAATTGCTTTTTAATTGGGAAGTGGATGTTAAACAAATTAATCTCTAATATTATATTGTATGTAATAAGGATTAGGAAGAAAAATGAAGCAGAGAGACTGGTGAGAGGCTATTTTAGGGTCATTGGGGAGGGTCTCCTGGAGTAGGCGATATTTGAGCAGAGGCCTGAAGGAGGGGAAGGGGTGAGCAGAGTGGAGATCTGGGGGAGACCATACCCAGGCAGAGGGAACAGCAAGCGCAAAGGCCCTGAGGCCGGGACGGGCTTGAACGAGGAGCCCAGGGTGGTGGAGATGGGAGATGAGGATCCAGAGCCAGCCAAGGTACCACCAAAATGTTTAGCATTCTAAACCTATGACTCATTAAAAGGACTTTTTATTTTTAACATCTTTATTGGAGTATAATTGCTTTACAATGGTGTGCTAGTTTCTGCTTTATAACAAAGTGGATCAGCTATGCATATACCTATGTTCCCATATCTCATCCTTCTTGCGTCTCCCTCCCACCCTCCCTATCCCACCCCTCCAGGCGGTCACACAGCACCGAGCTGATCTCCCTGTGCGATGCAGCCGCTCCCCATTAGCTCTCTATTTTACGTTTGGTAGTGTATATATGTCCATGACACTCTCTCACTTCATCCCAGCTTACCCTTTCCCCCTCCCCATGTCCTCAAGTCCTACATCTTCATATCTGCGTCTTTATTCCTGTCCTGCCTCTAGGTTGTTCACTAAAAGGACTTTTTAACGAGTGCTTTTAATTGAACATTTAAGACCATCTCATGGGAAGGCACTCATGTTCTGTCAAACGTGCCCCCTCCCACCTCTGACCCCAATGGCTCTCAGGTCCTCTTCCTTGCAGGCAACCCCCGTGAGTAGTTTCTTGTGTCTTTTTCCAGATATATTCTATTTTTATTTAAGCCTATCCATTTAATTATTGAGCTTCCTATTAAAAATAGAACATATGAATGGTCATTTTTTTTCTCTCCTTTCTTTTTTTTATAAAAATATTTATTTATTTATTTGGCTGCGGCGGGTCTTAGTTGCGGCATGAGGGATCTTCATTGCGGCGTGTGGGATCTTCAGTTGCGGCACGTGGGATCTTTTAGTTGCAGCATGTGGGATCTAGTTCCCTGACCAGGGATCGAACCCGGGCACCCTGCATTGGGAGTGCAGAGTCTCAGCCCCTGGACCACCAGGGAAGTCCCCTCCTTGTTTGCTTTTCGATAACTTATGAGATCATGGCTCAAAGGTTCTCAAGTTCATTGGTTTATTCCACAAATATTTCTTGAGTCTTTTCTCTGCACACTGTGCCGGCGCTGGGGACAGAGGGAACAGACAAGGTCCCAGCCCTCCTGAAGCTCACATTCTGATGGAAGGAGACAGAATAAGTAAACTAACAGATAAATGAAATAATGATGAATTGTGATAAGTGCTGTGAATGAAACAATAAAAGTAAAGGTAGAAAGGAATTGGATGGTGGTGCTTGCGGCACCTGCTTCCCATAGGATGGCCTCTGTGAGGAGGTGACATCAAAAGGAAGCTGAAGGAGCCAGTTGTTGGGAGACTAGGGCAGAGTTCCAGGTGGGGAGTAGCACGTGCAAAGGCCCTGAGGTAGGAAAGTGGTTGGCATGCTGATAAAAAAAGGACAGCAGGTGAGGAAGCTGGAGCAGATGGAGGGAGATAAAGTTGCATGAAGTGGGAGGAGCCCAGTCGTGTAGAGCAGTCTCAGGCCTTCATTACACTCTTAAAAGTTATTGAGGCCCTTGGGCTTCCCTGGTGGCGCAGTGGTTGAGAGTCCGCCTGCCGATGCAGGGGACACAGGTTCGTGCCCCGGTCCGGGAAGATCCCACATGCCGCGGAGCGGCTGGGCCCGTGAGCCATGGCCGCTGACCCTGCGCGTCCGGAGCCTGTGCTCTGCAACGGGAGAGGCCACAACAGTGAGAGGCCCGTGTACTACAAAAAAAAAAAAAGCAAAACAAAACAAAAACGACCCTCCAGCTGCTACTTCATGGGGAAAGGATTGGAGGGGCTGGAGGGGCCAGAGGAAAAGCCAGGAGTCCAGTGGGGTGACTGGTGTGTCCCCCCAGGCAAAAGATGGGACTGCTGGGATTGGGGGTGCAGCAACTGAGGTGCAGAGAAATGGAAAAGTAGAAGAGAGATTTAGGAGTTACAAGGGCTCGCTGATGAAATAGATGTGGCCAGTGAGGAGAGAGAATCAAATCAGGAATGATTTTCAGATTTCTGGGCTCCACTGGGTAGGGAGAGGTAGAGGTGCCGTTTGTCTCCCGAGATGGGCACAGCTGAGAGTGGCACAGCTCTGGGAGCTGGACCTGAATTCCATTGCGGGCGTCCTAAGACGGAGCTGTCCAGGAATGTTGACAAGGCAATCAGCTCTGAGTCTTGAGCTCCAGGGAGAGGCCAGGGCTGGTATGTAGGTTTGGCAGCGGACGTGGAGGGATGTTTATGCCACGGGAGGGGCTGAGGGTACCTAGAAGAGATGGGAAGCCTTTGTACCCACGGCAGCAGCAGCTCACCTGTAATTGTTAGAAATGCACGTTCTCAGTCCCCACCCCAGACCTAGTGAATCAGAAACTCCGGGCAACCCGTGTTTTAACGAGCCCCGCAGGTGACCGTGAGGCAGGCTTAGGTGAGAACTCTCCTCCCCACAGGTTCACACCTACATCATCAGCTACCTGAAGAAGGAGATGCCCTCCGTGTTTGGGAAGGAGAACAAGAAGAAGCAGCTGATCCTCAAGTTGCCCGTCATCTTTGCCAAGATTCAGCTGGAGCATCACATATCTCCCGGCGACTTCCCGGACTGCCAGAAGATGCAGGTGGGAGGCCGTCCAGGAGCCAGGCATCAGGGGTGATGTGATGGGAAGGTTGGCTTCCATGGGCTCGGGGATGGGACCTTGAAAACTAGAGGGATGGATGGCAGGTTCCTGAAAGCACTTGCCGCAAATGATTCTGTGGGAGCGTGGTTTTGTGAATTAAGGGAGTGAACAGCAAACCCAAAGCAACTGTGGCTTCGTTAGGATAGAAGTTTATTTCTCTCCTTCATAAATGTCCTGGAATATGGTCCAGGGCTGGTTTGGTGCTTTACAGAGCCAGGGACCCAGTCTCCTTCTGTCTTAATCCTCCTCCAAGTCTGGCCTCCAGTCCCAAGAACCCCGTCATGGTACAAAATGGCTGTGGAAACTCCAGCCATTGTGTCTGCATTCCAGCCAGCAAGAAAAGGGGGAGGAGCGGGGCGGGAGGGGAAGCTAATGGTACAGTCTCTCTCTTTAAAAACACTTACTAGAACAGTGCTGTCCAATAGTACTTTCTATGGTGACTTTCTATGCCATGCTGTCCAATGTGGTAGCCATTAGCCACATTAAAACTGAAAGTTTAGGTTTTAGTTTTAACTAATTTAAATTTAAATAACCACATGTGGCTACTGCATTGAACAGGGCAATTCTAGAGTTGCATGTGCAACTCGTGCTGACATCCAATTGGCTAGAACTTAGTCACATGGCCACAGCTGCTGCAAGGGAAGCTGGGAAGTGTAGTCTTTTCTCTAGGTGGCCAGATACCCAGGTAACGTTCAGGGATTCCATACTGAGGAAGAAAGGAAGATGGATATTAGGGGATAACCGGAGGCTCCTCACATGTCCAGGCCTAGGATTAACCAGTGTCGGGGAAAGCACTGAGTCTGGGTGTGGCAGTGTGGGGTAAATGAAGGGCCGCAGGAGGTGGGCAGGGCAGGAGTGACCAATGCACGTGGGGACAGAGGTCCAGGCTCAGGCATGCAGGCAAGGACTAGCGCCCCTAACCCAGCCTCTGTTTTGAGGTTGTGTTAGGCTGATACTGAAAGCCTGTGACCTTTAGGTCTTAGATATTTCTAGTTCAATACTGAACAATTATAATAGAGTGAATTTCCCCTTGGTCACTGACTAGCTCTGTGAACCTGGTCAAGTCACTTAACTTTTCTGAGCCTCAGTTTCTTCAGCTGGAAAATCGGCATCCTGATAGTATCTACCTTGGATGCTTAATCGGCCAGTGTTCGCGACCTCCTTAGACAGTGTCTGGCACAGAGTTTGGGCCGAATCAAGGTTTCTCAGCCTCCACACTCCTGACATTTGGGGCCAGATAATTCTTCCTTGTAGGGGGTGTCCTGTGCATTGCAGGCTGTTTAGCAGTATCCCTGGCCTCTGTTCACTAGATGCCAGTAGCACCCCTGAGTTGTGACAATCAAAAATGTCTCCAGGGGCTTCCCTGGTGGCGCAGTGGTTAACAGTCCGCCTGCCGATGCAGGGGACACGGGTTCGTGCCCTGGTCCGGGAGGATCCCACATGCCGCAGAGCGGCTGGGCCCGTGAGCCATGGCTGCTGAGCCTGTGCGTCCGGAGCCTGTGCTCCGCAATGGGAGAGGCCACAACAGTGAGAGGCCCGCGTACCGCAAAAAAAAAAAAAAAAAAAAAAATATCTCCAGATATTGCCCACTGTCCCCTGGGGGACACCGTCATCCCTGGTTGAGAGCCGCTGGGCTAGATAAAGAGCAGCTGTGAATATTACGCTGACATTTATTGAGCACTTCATCCAGATGAATTCATTTCGCCTTTCCCGCCTCCCAGTGAGGGGAGTGCTAGTTCTCAACCTGTTTTACACATCTGGAAACTGACAGGGAAACCAGAGAGGTCAAGTCACTTGACTGAGGACACACAGCTCCCAAGTGGCAGAGCTGGGTTGGAACCTGGGCAGCCTGGCCCTGGAGTCCTCCGTACTCATCACCATTAATCACACCCCCGTCTCTTTATGGTCATGATCAGTGGAGCTCTCTGCCTTGGCTCTGGAAATTAATGTGGTGCTGCCATATGGACTGGTCTTTGCTGCAACTCTTCTGGGGCAATCGCGTTAACAGCTGCACGTGTGAGAAGCAGCGTGACCACAAACCCAGCCCTGCAGCGGCTCTAGTACCAGATGACTTCTTGCCCCGGGGGTGGGGGGTAGTCCCAGGATCTCCTGATGACCTGTCCATCCCAAACCTAACCTCCAAATATGGAGCAAGCCGCTTAGCCCTTTCTGTGAGGTGGGGTAACAGAGCCAGCAGGGTGGCAGGAATTGCATTTTCTCAACGTGCATAATGGTGGGGATGCTGACTGGGCAGCTGGGGTACCGTAGAGGGTGGGCAGGACTGAGGGCTGGTGGGTGCGCTCTGGTAAAGCCATGGCTGATGTCAAAATGTTGAAATCCTTCTCTACCAGCTGATGAAAGGCCCCTGCTCTCCCTACTGTCCAGGGATTCTGGGGTCATGCCCGGCACTGGGTGGGGTGGGGGGCACCGTGGGACCTTGCTGCCCAAGTCTCTTCTGAGTGGTGGGTACCCAAGTGGATTGGGGTGTTCAGATAATCAAATACTTCTGCACCTCTCTGTCAAGAGCTGCCCGGAGCCAGCACGGGGCTGGGGGGCTTCGGGATGGTGCCCCCTGACGTCTCTGTGTTCCCCTCCCCACAGGAGCTGCTGATGGCTCACGACTTCACCAAGTTCCACTCGTTGAAGCCGAAGCTGCTGGAGGCGCTGGATGAGATGCTGACCCACAACATCGCCAAGCTCATGCCGCTGCTCCGGCAGGAGGAGCTGGAGAGCACGGATGTGGGCGTGCAGGGGGGCGCTTTCGAGGGCACGCACATGGGCCCCTTCATAGAGCGGGGGCCTGACGAGGTCCTGGAGGACGGCGAGGAGGGCTCGGATGATGAGGCTGAGTGGGTGGTGACCAAGGACAAGTCCAAATATGATGAGATCTTCTACAACCTGGCGCCGTCCGATGGCAAGCTGAGCGGCACCAAGGCCAAGACCTGGATGGTGGGTACCAAGCTCCCCAACTCTGTGCTGGGCCGCATCTGGAAGCTGAGCGATGTTGACCGAGACGGCATGCTGGACGACGAGGAGTTCGCCCTGGCCAGCCACCTCATCGAGGCCAAGCTCGAGGGCCATGGGCTGCCCACCAACCTGCCCCGCCGCCTGGTGCCACCTTCCAAGCGGCGTCACAAGGGCTCCGCTGAGTGAGCCAGCCGCTGCCTGCCGGCCCTTCCTCCCTCTTGCCCTGCTGTGGCTCCCCAGCTCCGGATGGCTGCACGCACATTCCCACCCTGGCCCACGTGCACCCTGCCTGCCCACTCTCCCAGCTGCAAGGATGGGGGTCCCTCTGTGGGGACCAGGGGAGGGGCAAGGCTTCTCTGCCCACCCTTCACACCTCTACCCTCACGTACACTTAGCACATCATTCCGACACTAATACACACACACACACACACACACACACACACACACACAAGCATCCATCCATGCATCATTCATTCAAAAATTTGTTTGAGCACCTACTATGTTCAGGGCTCCTTCTAGGCACTGGGGATTACAGCAGAGAGCAAAACAAACACCTCTATATGCCCTCATGGAGCTGACATTCTCAGGAGAGACCACCTACAGAATCACTCAAACACACAGAGACACACCCCCAGGCCTAACCCGTCTGATCCGTGATTCTGAGCAGGACCCCTCATAAGTGAGCGGCCACTTGGTTGAAATGACTAACAGAGGGTCCCCTTGCCCTGCTTCCTCTTGCCCAGCCAGGCGGGGACCCTCCACCCCATGGTGTCCTCAGGTCTTGGCACCACTGGGGGCTGGGGGGGGGAGCCGCACCTCCTACTTCCCCAGCTGGACCCCTCAGCCCCTCCCCCCAGTTCCTGCCACACCCCTTTCTTTAAGAAGGATCCTCTGCAGACCAAAAACCGCCTTCCATCCCTGCTTCTCCCAGAAGGCGTCCGCTCTGAGGCCTTTCTGTCCTCCACTCACCTGCCCTGGATTGAAAGCCCAGCCTGCGCCCCCCACCTCAGGCTCCCCACAGCTGGTGGTCCGAATTTTAGACTGCTGGGGCACAGGGCCCACCATCAGTCCGTATTTAAGTGGAGCCCCTGCCAGATAGGCCCCAGGATGTTATTTTAGTCCCCTTTTCAGGGACGTCGTGGGGGGAGGGGCTCTTGGTGCTACAACCCTCCCTCCCCTCCCCTAAAGGGAACTCTCACCCCCCACACACACACACCTTTTCCTGCCTTCACTACGTATTAGTGCTTGACCCTGGTGGGGGACCACACGGAAAAGATGGGGAAGCGCGAAACAGATGGGGACGATGCCCCCTCCAGGGTGTTCGCTGGGATTCCCACGCCCATCACCCCTCACCCCGTGCCTGGGAGGGGATTGTGAACGTAATAGCGTTCCCACAGCGTAAATAAAGCCATGGCTTCTTTCTCTGCGGGAGTCAGGCTGTCTTGGGACAGGTTAGAGGTGGGGATCGCTCTCCCCACCAAACCCTCTGGGGAAGGAGAGCCCTGGGCAGAACTTCAGGGGGGTACCCTCCAAGCTCTCAGGGGCAGAGGTGGAGGCCGTGACTCAATGCTGCGGGAGCCTGATGACTCAGGCCTGGGCTGGGGACCAGACCGACATATTTTCCGAAGAAAAGTTACTCTGAGGCCCTCCCTCCGGGACATCCCTCCCTCAGACCTCCTGCCGCGGGGGCCTGGGAACCAAGCCCTGGGCCGTGGGGTTGTGTGTATGTGTGTGTGTGTGCCAACTTGGTTACAAGGTGCCCCCGTCCTCCTCCCTGCCCGCCGACGTCCACCCACACGACCTGGGTACATAGCTTCTGACACAAAACACCGGGAGGTGATGCTGCCCATTAGGATCCCCAAACTGTGCGCACGCGCTCGCTCACGCCCAGGGGGGACCCCGCTCGTGGTCTCGCCGACTCACACCCGAGGCCACAGCCACGGCCCCCGGGACACTCTGGCCTCGCGCCCTCCCCGCCCACGCGCGCCCGGTGGCGCGGCTCCTGGCGCCCCCTGGTGGACACACGAGAGCTAGGCTGGCCGGTCGCTGAACCCCCTGCCCCAGGTGGTGGGTGATCAGGTCTCCAGGGCCAAATCCCGGGCCTGTCACCTTCCCCAGGCCGAGTTCCGCTGTGTAACCCCGGAACACAGCGTGGCACCTTCCTTCTCTGTGCCTTTTTTCTTTTCGAGTGGAGAACGGCCTTATGAGGCTCTGGATCCCTACGGATGGTTGCCAGGGCCCAAGGGCATCTGAGCTCCTTTCCTTATTTGTAAACAGCATAGATTAATTGGTTCTAAGATAAAGTCTCAGGGGGCGAGGAAATAACAATAGTTAACATTTAGATCCCGGCACAATCTTAAGGGTTTTGTATATATTACTTTGTTTAATCTCCAGAATTACCTATGAGGCAGATGAACCATTATCGCCCCCATTTTACGGATGAAGCAACTGAGGCACAACTGTGTAGCTTACCCAAGATTAATGATTCTGAGCCTGTGCTTCTAGGGTTCTAATAATGTATGTTTCTAACATTTCTCGCACGTAAATGTTCTGTGCTCCCAACCTCGACATTCCGAAAACTCTGATTTCCAAGATTCTAGGGTTGGAACATTGACAGGTCAAACGTTCTGAGATTGGAAAGTCTTGTGTGCCGAATCTGCCACTGACGGGTATAACTTTTCTTTTTTAAGAAAACTAGATTTTTTAAAAATTCAACAAATTAAAAATGATACTCAGATTTTAAAAGATTTCCTAGGCGGCCAGGAAAGGTATTTCGCCTAGGGCTAGAGCCCCAAACCTACAACCTGGGGCGGACCGGAATCTGCAGAAGAGGGAGGAGCCATTTATCCTTTACCAAGATACTAGCCTCCCCGCCCCTTTGCGGCTCCAGCCACCCTACCAAGATGGCGGACGCCGGAAGTAGGTCACGGGAAGGGGCGGGATTTCGGCGCGCGCATGCCCCAAACCGGATTTCCGGGCGCCGGAGAAGAAGTTCTTCCTTTAACAAGATGGCGGTGGGAAGGGGTGGTGGTGGTGGCGGGCAGTGCTCGAAAAGCGAGGCCAATTCCGGCTTCCTGGGGCTGCGGCCCACTTCGGTGGACCCGGCGCTGAGGCGGCGGCGGCGAGGCCCAAGGAATAAGAAGCGGGGCTGGCGGCGGCTCGCTCAGGAGCCGCTGGGATTGGAGGTCGATCAGTTCCTGGAGGACGTGCGGCTGCAGGAGCGCACGAGCGGGTGAGTGGGGCGGGACTGCGGACAGGTGGGCCAAGTTCTCTGTGGCGGGGTGCGAGGCCGAGCTGCCTGGGGGGACTTCCGGGGGCCTGGGAGCCCCTGTCTGGCACCGCTGGGGAAGCCGAGGGGTTAGACTGGGAACTCCGGGTGACGGCCTGTGGGACTTGATAGGGTCACCGGGTACAAGACGCCCAGTTAAATTAGAATCTAGGTAAACCACAAACACTTTTCTGATATCAGTACGTACCACGCACCCAGCCTAGTTGAGTGCGTTTTACGTAGTAAATTCTGCAAACTGGAGGGAGGAGCTCTGGCCTGGAGGGGTCCCAGGCGGGAAGCTTGTACTTGAATGAGCATAACAGGAAAGCTGAGCCCGGAGAGGTTAAACCTGTTCCTTTCTTAGCTTCGTGCTCCTCTCCCCAACATGTATGGCTGACATTCTGAATTTCTATCTTCCAGTGGCTTGATATCAGAGGCCCCCGATGAAAAACTCTTCTTCGTGGACACTGGCTCCAAGAATGAAGGTGAGAAAGGGTTTTTGTGGCGGGTGTATGGCGATGATTAGTCCTTAGTGAGGCTCTCTCAGCCTCTAAAAGGACCTGTGTTAATGACGTGGCTTGGGTGGAAAACGCCTGCAAAAAAAAGGTATTTACTGTATAAACAAGAGGACCTGGAATGAACAGAAAGCAAGTTAGGAACTAACCTAAAGAACTCATTTTTTCTTCTGAGGTTTCAGAGAGGTCTCAATGCCCAGGGAATCCAGTCGGGGTCTGCCTTGTTGAGTAGATAATCATAAATCAGGAGGTCTCCGTTAATTTGCAGAAAACCAAGTCAGGGACTTGCTGTAAGGAATCGTACCTGTTTTTCCTTTAATGAGAACAAAAGGATCAACTTGAATAAGAGATCCTTCTTGACCCGCTTGCTTTAATTTGCCAAAATGCAGGGTCGGGACCTTCTAAAACAAGTGGAGGAGAAGCAAGTTAGGGTTTGCTTCAGTGAGTAATAAGTTTCACTGTCAATACCTGGAGAAACAGATGAAGGATAAGCGACTTGTTTTAAGGAGCGTCTAGAAAAGCTGAGGAGTCCGTTTGAATGGGAAAGGCGATAGCTTTAAATGAGCAAAACGTCAGGCTGCTGTAGCAGCAGGATGGCCTTGATGAGCACGTATGAGGTCAGTCAAGGGGTCTGGTCTAAGGGAAGTGAAAGGACCTCTTGGGGGAGAGCAGTCTTTGAGTGAGCAGGTAAGGAAGGGGTATTAAAGAGGTCGACTTTCACAGGAGTGAGGAGATCTGCTCTGTGAACAGAAGAGTAAAGGCAGGGAGCTGCCCTGGTGAACAGGCGAGGAAGTAGTTACAGATTCTGCTTTAGATTTTAAAAAAAAAAAAAAAAAAGCAGAAGGATAACAGCGATTGTGCGCTTTCACGGGTGATCACTGTGCTGTGGAGTTGAAATACAATGGACCTTTGAACGATGCAGGGGTCAGGGGTGCTGACGTTCCATGGGGTCGAAAATCTACGTGTAATTTGTAGTCGGCCCTCTGTACCTTGGTTCCACATCTGTGGATTCAACTAACTGCAGATCGTGTGTTCCTGTAGTATTTGCTGTTGAAACAAACCTTGGTATAAGTGGACTCTCGCAGTTCAAACCCATGTTGTTCAGTGGTCAGCTGCAATTATTGGGTTGGCCAAAAAGTTTGTTTGGGTTTTTCCGTAAGATGTTATGGCAAACCCCGAACGACGTTTTTGGTCAACCCAGTACATCTCCGCCTGATCCTGTGAGGTAGGCATTAAACCTCGTTTTGGCAGCACAGGGGAGGAAAGTCACTTTCATGAGGTCCTTTAGCAAATGGAAGGATGCGGATTCCATCCTAGTATGTTTTGTTCTAGAGTCCTTTTTACTGTTAGGCTTTAGAAGTAAAAGCAGAAAATTCTGTTGCGCTGAGAATCGGCTGTCTTGGGTCCTGAGTCCAGCTCCCTGGGCCTCATGTCGCCTGACCACCTGCTTTCTTCCTAGTTAGCGTTAGTGGTTCTGTGGCCTCTTCCCTGTTGCCTCTGGAAGCCCCTTGTCTGCAGGGCTGTGGGTCTGACTCCTCTGTGTCCCCAGCACAGGGCTGCCTCCAGCTGGCCCAGGAAATGGGTGTGGTGTGGGGAGTCACAGCTTGGGCACCCTGGGCCCTGCCCTTGCGGGGGCCTCTTTCCTCAGGTGGGAGCCTGGGGTCAGCCTGGGCCCTCCACGTCTGTACTGGGATGCAGGTCTCCAGAGGAGCCGGAATGAGGGGAGTGGGAAGTTGGTCTTGGGTAGTGAGGAGGCCTGAGGCCTTAATTCTTTCCTTTCTTCCACCCCCAGAGCCGAACAAGAAGAGGACCAAAGGTCAGAAGAGGTCGCTGCTTCTCAAGAAACCCCTTCGGATCGACCTCATCCTAGAGAACACGTCCAAGGTCCCCGCACCCAAAGAGTGAGTGTCCCACCAGCCCCAGACCCTCCTTCCCCTTTGGTTCTGGCCTCACACCCTTCTGTGCAGGCCCTATTCACTTCCTGACCCTAAAGGAATTCTGGGGAGGGAGGGTGATAGGTGAAGGGCACTGGAGGGGAGGATGGGGTCGGATTTGCGCTTTGGAGAGCGGATTGGAGGCAGTGAGGCTGGGGCCAGGGTGCTGTGGCGGGGCAGGCGAGGATGGGCCTGGACGTGGCCGAGGGCTCTGGGGATGGAAGGGAGGGCTGGGTGGGCAGCCACGGCCAGGGGATGGGTCAGGCAGGGCTTAGTGACTGACCCCTGAAGTGGGGGTGGGGCGTGGATGGCTGATGGGGCGGACAGTGGAGCGATGCTGAGGTTGGTTGTGAAATGGTGTGTGAGGTCCCTGGGAGACATCCAGGGCAAGGGCCCCAGGGGCTGTTGTGTTGTTAGGTCTGGGGCTCAGGAGAGAGACGTGGGCTGGGGGCAGACATGGGGAGGTGGTCTCTGAAGCTGCTGGATCGAGTGAGGAGGCCCCCTGTGGAGGGAGGAGGTGCTGGGATGCCTGGCGGGGGCAGGGGGAGCTCGCCTCACCCGCTGCGCCTGTGCCGCTTCTCCCCGGCCCAGCATCCGCGCCCACCAGGTCCCCAACGCCAGGAAGCTCAAGCGGAAGGAGCAGCTATGGGAGAGGCTGGCAGAGCAGGGCGAGTTGCCCCGGGAGATGCGCAGGGCTCAGGCCCGGCTCCTCCACCCTCCTGTGGCCAAAGCCAAGCCGGGGCCACAGGACACGGTTGAGCGGCCCTTCTACGACCTTTGGGTCAAAGACAGTGAGTGTCGCAGCTGCGGCGCGCCGTGTCTAAGGGGGGCGCCCTACGGGGGTTGCTTTGAGGGTCTTCGGCAGAGTCAGGAGTCTTGAAGTGGCACCGTTTTCCTGCTCGCGCTCCCCTTTTGCAAGCGGGCCGGCTCCTGCCCCTCCGCCTGGGGTCTCCTCTGCTTTCTGGACCCTGTCCACATGCTCTTTTGCCTGGCGTTCGAAGCCCTGTGGGGTCTGAGAGTCAGTCCTTCCCGGGCCATCTTGCAGTCAGTGCTTCGGTGCCGTCTTAAGGGAGGAGGGCTGGGAGGGAGCCCCTCGGGGCCCCGATGTTCCCCCAGCAGCTGCCCCTCGCTGCCTCCACAGACCCTCTGGACCGGCCCTTGGAGCGCCAGGACCCTTTTTTCCTGGAGCAGACCAAGAAGAAAGGTGTGAAGGTGAGAATTCGTCAGAAGGGCGTCCTGGGGGATAGGGGTCAGAGCGCGGGGCTGGGGAGCGTTCAGGCCGTAGAGCCTCAGCGTCAGAGCCCGACCGTCCTGTGACCGGGAGCCCACTTGCTGGAGCCAGGCAGGCAGTGCCGCCTCCAGGGCACAGAGCAGAGTGGTGGCAGGTTGGTGGGACGTGCTTCAGGGAGATGAGGGGAACCTTCACTGGAAAGTAAGATGGTACTAAGGGGCAGGAGACCTGGTGTCGTGAGCGAGCCTGCAGAGATGGGGGGCGGAGCCTCCAGTGAGGGCGCGGCTGTAGGGTGCGGAGACCCGCTGGTCGGGGGTGGGAGAAGGCTGCGGGAGCCCACTTGGGGCTGTGGGCTTTTATCCTAAGTGCTTTTGCACACGGGAGCGGTGGGATTGTGGGATGCTCCGAGGAGGTGGTACAGGTGGGGCCGGGCACCCCAGCGCGGGGGTGAAGGGGGTGACCCAAGGCAAGTCCTCGGGCAGAAGCACCCAGCCTGGCGGGCAGTTGGCTGTGGGAAGGGGCAGGGGGCGTCAGGGGCGACCCCCAGGCTTCTGCTGTAGACGGGGAGCCTTTGCTGGGGTGGAGGCCAGCCGTGCAGGGACGTGGCAAGTCCAGACGGGGAGATGCTGCTCAGAGCTGAGCGTGCACTCGGGTCCCCTGGGGGTTTGTTAAAGTGCAAGTTCTGGTTAGCTGGTTTCAGGTGAGCCCGTGGCCCTGCGTTTCTCCCAAGCTCCCGGGGGCGCAGGGCTACACTCTAAGTGTCTGTCAGCCCTTGTCTGCGGTGTCCTGCACTGACAGACACAGAACCTCATGCCCTCTGCCAGGCGCAGCTGCCGATCTCAGCTATGGCCTGATGACCGTACCATACGGTTTTGCAAGTGTCACCCCTCCCCACCGCTCTGGCGACAGGAACCCTACTCAGGAAAGACAAGCGGAGTCCCTGCGTGCTCGTCCTGGGGTTGCCGCGCCTGCGGTACCAGCTGTCCATTGTTCCAGCTGCCGCAGGCACCTCCCAGCTTGAAGGCCGTGCGCCGTGCTGAGGCCTCTGCCGCCTCCCGGGCCCGGGTCCCAGCACTTGTGGGAGCTTGAGTCATGGCGCTCCCAGGCCTTAGCCTGCCTTGGTCTTGTCCTCCTCCAGCGGCCGCAGCGTCTCCACACCAAGCCCTCCAAGGCGCCTGCCGTGGAGGTGATGCCCGCGGGAGCTTCCTACAACCCGACCTTTGAGGACCACCAGGTACGCCGCCCCGCCGGGCCTCTCACTCGCTGCTTGGCCATTTGGTCAGCATGCCCTCCCAGGGCTTGTGGTCCAGTCGGGGAGACAGAACTGTTCGTGCACAGTGATGACCCAGAGTGGGCAGGGCTGGGATGGAAGGGCACGGGGGGGCATCAGACCCAGCCTTGTGAGTCAGGGAGGGCTTGCTGGAGAATGGGGCATCAGAGCTGAGACTGGGGGCAGTTTGTTATGGTAAGAGAGGAAGGAATGGGGGTGTTCCAGTCGGAGGGAACAGCACGTGCAAAGGCCCAGAGATGCGTGAGACTGTGGCACGTCTCAGGAACTCTGTGGGACGTAAATGCAAAAGGCTTTCAACTAAAAAAAAAGACTTTCAACTGTTGGCAACAAAACGTGTGACCTAGTAAGCTTTGTGCAAGGGTGAAGGTAGTTTAGCAACAGGAAAAGCTGGTGGCAAGAGTCGGTGTTTATCTCACAGAAATCTGTCGGGTACAGATGTCACGAACAGAGGGGACAAACCCCCGCCCTCGGGGAGCTCGGGTTCCTGGAGAGAAATCGAGGTCACTGAGTAGATGCAGGTGCTCCTGTGAATGCTGTTCAGCATTGTTCCCTGTGAGACAGACTCTTAGCTGACCAGGGGCAGGGGGCCGTGTCCCTCTCCCAGGGAACAGCAACTACGGGACAAACAGCACCGCGCGAAACATTGAGAGGATGAGGTCGGCCACAGGCAGAGGAGGCTGCTCGCAGAGGCTGTCGCTCACGGGGAGATGTTGTCACTTTCTTTTTCTCTCTTTTTTAATATAATCGCTTTATCAGGATATAATTTCCATGCATGTGATTCACCCACCTACAGGACTCAATTCAGTGGTGTTTAGTATATGCAGAGTTGTGTGGCCATCACTACAGTCAAATTTAGAACATTTTCATCACCCCAGAAAGAAAGCGAATGTCCATCAGCCGTCACCCCCCAGTTCCGCATTTCCCCTGGTCTCGGGCAGCCACCACTTCTTCCTGTCTGTGCGCGTGCCTGTTCAGGGCACTGCCTAGAAGTGGAACCCTGCGGCGTGTAGAGACCAGACTGTCCTTTAAGAGGACAGGCAGAGCAGATGTGAGATTAGGGATGAGAAGCCCCCTTTGGCCGGTGCAGGGAGGCCAGGGAGAGGAGGGGGCGCCTGGGCCATCGAGGGGAGTGGGCTGAGCCCTGGGGTGGAGGTGCAGGTGGGAGGTAAGAGGGCCGGGTCTGTAACTCCCAGGAGAGGCCTCCAGGGCCTGGGTCCTCACCTGCATCCCCGCCCCCTCCCAGACCCTGCTCCGGGCGGCTCATGAGGTGGAGCTGCTGCGGCAGAAGGCAGCAGAGAAGCTGGAGCGGCAGCTGGCCCCGCCGGCCTCGGAGCAGGCCGCCACCCAGGTGAGCCCAGGCCCACTCGCCCACCCTTCCCGCCCGCTCCCTGCCTTGCGCCTGACCTGCCCCCTCTCCCCAGGAGTCTGCCTTCCAGGAGATGTGCCAGGGGCTGCTGGAGGAGTCGGATGGGGAAGGGGAGCCCGGCGAGGGCCAGAACGAGGGTCCCGAGGTTGGAGGAGACCAGGCCACGGGAGCAGAGGCCTCGCCCACAGCCGTCCGCCCGGCCTCCGTGGAGAAGAAGACGGAGCAGCAGCGGCGGCGGGAGAAGGCTGCCCGGATGCTGGTGAGCACCCTGGGCTCCAGTCTGCTCTGCCCAGTCCCACAGCCTGGTTTCTCCTGCCTGCAGCCTGCTTTTTTTGGGCTGTTTGGGATCCTTGAAGCTCCTTTGTCAGCTGAGACCTAGTTCCTGGCATCTTCCAGATGCCTCTCTGGGCTCAGAGGATGCAGTGGGGAACACGCCAGGTCAGGCCCTGCTGCCCTGGTGATGATGTTCGGGGGTGGGGGCTGGGGAGGCTTTATGAACCACAGACAGAGAGAAACGGATAAGGAAGGTCAGTTCACGAAACAAGCACTGGGCTTCCCTGGTGGCGCAGTGGTTAAGAATCCGCCTGCCAGCGCAGGGGACACGGGTTCGAGCCCTGGTCCGGGAAGATCCCACATACCACAGAGCAGCTAAGCCCGTGCACCACAACTACTGAGCCTGTGCTCTAGAGCCCATGAGCCACAACTACTGAGCCCGCGTGCCACAACTAATGCAGCTAAGCCCGTGCACCACAACTACTGAGCCTGTGCTCTAGAGCCCGTGAGCCACAACTACTGAGCCCGCGTGCCTTGAGCCCGTACTCTGCAACAAGAGAAGCCATCACAACGAGAAGCCCACACACTGCAGTGAAGAGTAGCCCCCGCTTGCGGCAACTAGAGAAAGCCCAGGCACGGCAGTGAAGACCCAGTGCAGCCAAAAACAAATAAATAAAATTTTTAAGAAAGGAAAGCAAGCGCTGTGGAGAAACAGCTGCTGTGACCTGGGAGCAGGTGGAGGAAAGGCCCCCCGGGGCGAGGTGGTGCTCGACCTGGCCCCTGACCTTGCCCGTCCCCGCAGAGGGTGCAGCAGGCTGCGGTGCGGGCCGCCCGGCTTCGGCACCAGCAGGTCTTCAGGCTGCGCGGGATCAAGGTGCAGGTAGCGCAGCGGCTGGCGGAGCTGGCTCGACAGCGGGAGCGGCGGCAGGCACGGCAGCTGGCAGAGGCGGACAGACCCCGCCGGCTGGGGCGGCTCAAGTGAGGCCTGGGCTGGGGGCTCCCTGGGAGTCTGGGAGGAGTCCAAATCCCCTATCTGGCGCCTTCCTATCTTTGCTCAGCCTGGGCCTCTCCTGGGAGACCATCTCTTTCCCCCAGAGTTCCGTGTTCTCAACCCCACTGCCCGGCCTCTTGTTCCCAAGAGGGGTCTTTGGCCCTGTGTCCTGGGCCAGGCTCACCTCACCCCCCCCCACCGGACGCCCCGTATTCCCCAGGTATCAGGACCCCGACATTGACGTGCAGCTCAGCTCGGAGCTGTCTGACTCACTCAGGACCCTGAAGGTACTTGTCTGGCTGGGGGGCTGGGGGGCTGCAGGGGAGACACCCGTGCCTGGTGATGATACCCATCCTTGCTCCCCGTGTCCCCCGGGGACTATGGGCGACATCATGGCTGCCCCCAGGCTGGGCTGGTTGGGCTGATGCCTGGGGGCTGAGGGCACGGGGTCCCCGTGGGTGGTGAGGGGCCGAGTGATGGATAGTTGCAGCCTGGGGCCCTCAGAAGACCGTTCCTCCTGGCCAGGTCCCATTGTAGCCCCTGGTCTGCGGGCCCCACTCTCAGCGTCTGCAGTCCCAGAGGGGTCTTTCTAAAGCTCAGAATAGACCCTGTTCCTCCCCCACTCGGAGCCTGCTGTGGCTCCCCAGTGCCCCCGGGAGGAAGCCCAGCTCACACAGCCACAGACCCTGTGTGGTCTGACGCGCCTTGGGGCTCCAGCCAGCTGTACTTGTAGTGGGCCAACTGTGCACCCTTCTTCTGACCCCACCTCTGCCCCTGCGCTCCCCTGCCGGCCACACCCATTCCCCCTTCTCCAGCCTCCTTCGTGTTGCTTCCTCCAAGCCCAGCTCAGGGCCGGCCCATGGGTCAGTACCTATCACCCCATGAGTCAGGGCCAGGCTGAGCCCCTGGTGTACGTGAGGCCAGACTCGGGGCCTTGACTAATGGGGGGACTGCGGGGCAGACTCCCCCCTCCACTGGACCCTGTGGAGCAGTCAGGGCCCTGGGGTTTCTGCCTAGCACCAGCTGAGGCCTCCCTGTCCGTGTCTCGCAGCCTGAGGGCAACATCCTCCGTGACCGGTTCAAGAGCTTCCAGAGAAGAAACATGATCGAGCCTCGGGAGCGAGCCAAGTGAGAGCCGGGGCCTGCCATGTGGGGCGGGCATCGGGAACCTTCCCCCGCCGGATGGGTGCCAGATGGGCTTAGGTCGCCGACTGCTCTCCTCTCCCTCCCCCAGGTTCAAGCGCAAGTACAAAGTGAAGCTGGTGGAGAAGCGGGCGTTCCGCGAGATCCAGTGAGTGGCGCTCCCCTGCTCCCCAGTGGCCTCCAGCGGCCCCGGGCCCCTCCCACACCCGGCTGCTGTAGCCAGTGATGGAGCGATGCTCCCTCGGCCAGGCCTGGGACAGGGTCAGCCTGCCAGAGCCACCTGACCCCAGAGTCAGACCAGGGAGGGTCCCCGAGGGGAAATGGAAGGGCCCAAACCGGAAGAAGGGGTGTCACGTGGAGGAGGATGTGGCCCCCCCCATCCACCCTCAGCCTCCCCTCTGTCCCCAGGTTGTAGCTGCCACGAGATGTTGGAGCCCCCGCCTTTCAATAAAGCACCTTCTGACCAACACCTCAGGCCTCGCGTGTGACTTGTCTCCCTCCTGAGGGCAGCTCTGCCTGTTCCCCTCTAGCACACAGGGATGTGGGTACCAGGACCTTCGTCTCCACCAAAGGCTGGTGGGAAGCCAGGGCGTGGCAGAGGGCTTGTCCGGCAGAGGCAGGGGCAGCCGTCCCGGGAGCGAGCAGCGTCTTACAGAAGTAGGCGGAGGGGACGGGCCAGCTGCTGTTGGGTGTGGGAGAGGGGAGGGCTGCACTTGGGTTTCTGGTGGGGGGAGGTGGCCCATTGCACTGCAGTGAGGGGGGAGGCGGACCTCGACCGCAGGCACCTTGACTACAGGCATGTCACATTGTTTAGAGTAGTAGCTGACGTTCGCTGCCCGCCTATCCTTTCTATTCAAGCCCTGACAGCCAGTTTAGGAGGGCTGGAGTTACCCATCCCCGCCCCGCCCCCTTTTTCTTATGCCGCACCATGTGGCATCTGTTACCTGACCGGGGATTGAACCTGCGCCCCCTGCAGTGGAAGCGCAGAGTCTTAACCACTGGGCCACCAGGGAAGCCCCCCGTCCCTATCCCCTTTTTAAAGGTGAGGAAACTGAAGTCCATGAAAGGAGGTTGATCCTCCCCCCCCCACCCCCACTATAAAGGACTTTTAAAAACACTTATTCTGCAAGTAATAAAGGACTGGTCTCACTGTAAGTCATTGATACGGTTCATACACATACCAAAGAAACGTGAACATCACCCTTGACCTTTGCCCTCCTTTTTTCCCCCACCCCCCCCTTTCTATAGAAGGGGAAACTGAGGCTCCTGAAGAAGTAATTCCCTCAGTGTTACAGGAGGAAGGAGAGACCCAGGGCAGAGAGAAGGGAGAGAGGTGTTTGGGTTTTTGATTTGTTTTCTAATATAAATTTATTTATTTTTGGCTGCGTTGGGTCTTCGTTGCCGCGTGTGGGCTTTCTCTAGTTGCGTTGAGCAGGGGCTGCTCTTTGTTGCGGAGCACGAGCTCTGGGCGCGCGAGCTTTAGTAGTTGTGGCTCGCGGGCTCTAGAGCGCAGGCTCAGTAGTTGTGGCGCATGGGCTTAGTAGCTCTGTGGCATGTGGGATCTTCCTGGACCAGGGCTCGAACCCGTGTCCCCCGCATTGGCAGGTGGATTCTTAACCACTGTGCCACCAGGGAAGCCCTGCCCTCCATTCTAATCCTCTGCAGAGGTAGCCGGCTCTGCAGTTTGCTCTGAAGGGTTCTGTCATGTTCCACGTGTGAGTCTGTTAAATTACATACGTATACATTGGAAAATAGAAGTGTTTTAATTTTTCTGTGTCTGGGATAGGATCATACCATATGTGGTTCTGTAACTTGCCATTTAGAGCATGTTGAGGAATTTATGTCTGTGTAGGGTGCATCCTCATTCTTTTTGACAGCTGCAGAGAATTCCACGGTACGACCGTGCTGTGATTCCACTCACCCAGGCCCATATTGCTCCTGGTGAAGCTGGAGGGGATACCTGTGTACCTGTGCCATTTCACATGTGTCTGTAGGACAGGTACCTGCAAGTGAATCTCTGGGCTACAGGGAAAGTGTATCTAAAATGTCATTTGGATCCAGCCAAAATGCTCCCTGCTTACAGGAGCCCCCCCCACCCCTTGTTTGCTCATAGCTTTACTACGGTATGGTCTCACTATTTTTATTTTATCGTGCATGGTTACCAGTAAGGTTGAGCACCTTTTCATATGATCACTGGTGGTTTTTTCCATGCTGGTTCAAATCTTTGGACCATTTTCCTCCTGGGCTGTTTTCTTGTTTGTTTATAGTAGCTCTTTATTTATTATGGATCCGAAGACTGTCATACATGTCACAGACATTTCTTCCAGGCTCTTCCTTTGACTTTGTGCATGGTATCTTGTCAGGAGTGTCCACTGCTTTTAGTTTTCTGTTAGTCTTCGTCTATTTTTTATCATGGCCTTTAGGCAGGTTGCTCCAGGACAAGATGTTTATAAAAATAGAGCAGGCAATTTATAAAACAAATGGCTGAAGGGAGAGACTAACGTCAGAGCCTCCTCCTTCCCCCCACATCACAATTTAAGGAACTGTTCCTGCTGTTCCTCCCCCTCTCCCATCTTAAAAAGGACTGTTGTACAGACAAGAGCACTGCAGTGTGCGTGTGTGTATAGGGGAGGGGGCAGAGGATGGTAAGTTGAGGTGCAAATGGAAGCCATTTAGTGTCTGCTAAAGCCTTAAGCCCCAGCCTTTGACCCAGTAACTTCATCCTGGGAAGAGAGTCTGAAGGAAGCTGCTGGAAAAAGGGAGGAAACTCTTAATGTCCAGAGATGGCCAGCAGAGCATCTGTCAAATGCTGGGATACCCGGGGGATGGAGTGATCCCAGCTACCCGAGGGCAGATTCTGCCAGCCGGGGCATTAGGCAGTGTCCTCAGGAAGTTCTCACTGTTTAATGTCCTGGGGAAATGCATCTGTTCCCCTGTGTGCAAAAAACACGGGGTAGCAGCAAAGACAGGTTTGTGGGTTTCCCTGCATGTCAATTATATTTCACTTCTGATTTTTACATTAAAAGAAAAAACTTAAAAATGCTGAACTCTAGGTAAAGATTTGCAAGCTGCAGTGGTGCCCTGATGTCGGCAACTTCTTTTTGAAATGCATAAAATAAAGGGGATGAACGGACAAACAAGTTCAGGGAAATGTTAACGGTAGAATCTGGGTGCTGGTGCATGTGGGTGCTCCCAGGAAAACTCACTTGCCTTTACTGTTTGAAAATCTTGCTAATAATTATTGGGAAAAAGCACATTGGGATTTAGCGTGATGCTGATGGAGGCTTAAGGTTCAAAGTCAATTAATTAACTTGCACTGGTCCCTTCCAAGGTCCTACACCTCCTTTCGAACTTGTAACTTACAATTTTTCCTGTAGCGGGTCCCCCAAATTGTAAAAGCTTCAGACACCACAAAACCTGAATCTTCCCAATTGTGGTATTAAAAAAAGTGAATTACCCACCAGTTGAGTGGTGCCTGAATAAATGATAGTGCATCTATACTGCAGAGGGAGCTAGAGTTGGTTATTTAAAGGATGGAGGCCATCTGTAGGCAGCAGCCTTAAATTGTGGTTAGGAGCATGGACTTGGGAGCTAGAGTCTTGATTTCAAATCCCAGCTCCGTTACATACTAGCTGTGTGACCTCGTGAAGGTTACTTCACCTCTCTGTGCCCCAGAGTCCCCATCAGCAAAATGGACATAATGATAGTGCCTACTTCATTGGGTTATTCCAGGGGTGGATTCTGCACACAGAAGTGCTCAGGACAGGGTCCTGGCACAGAGTAAGCCCTAGAGGAGTGTATTATAATGTTAGGGAAAAACAAAAATGGGGGAAAAAAAGTGTGGAAACTTGCAATCTGTGCCAAAGACTCCTGACACATGCTCCCTTGACCCACTGATTGCACTCTTGGGAACATGCCTGAAGGAAGTGGCCGGAAACTTGGGGAAAAGCATAATGCAGAGGCAGGTCGGTCGGAGTGCTGTGTAGAATGGAAGGAAGCGTGGTAATGGCCGTGGGCTGGGCCTGGCCACTCGGGGGAGGGAGGCCTCTGCGGCCACTAACCCAGGGGTCGGAAGCACGTGTAGTAACTGGAATGTGTTTATGTTCTGCTCTTTTGTGGCATAAAGCAAACAGGATCTGCCCCATCCATGCTGGGGTTCGTTGTACTAACCCTGTGCCCAGGGTCTCTCAGGTGGGGGATTCCAGGGGATGCGTTTTCCATCTTCAGCCTTTTTCCAGCTTTTCCAAACTTTTTTAAAAATAGGAATTCAAAATGTGGACATAGATGCCTTGATGTGCTGTGTGGAAGATTAGAAACAGAAACAGTCCAAATATAGACGATGGGAAATGGGTTTTTATAAGTGAGATGTCTACACAATGGGGTATTTCATCACCATTTAAGGAAAAAAACAGCTTTGGGGAGAATATTTTGGGGGGGGATGGGGAGGAATTTTTAATGATCGGCGAAAATACTTATGGTCTGTCTCAGAGGACTGTTAAATGGGGAAAGGATTATGACTCTAACTGGTTTAAAAATGTAAATAAACATAGGCAGAGAAAGGCATTTCGGAAGATGTACACCAGGGTTACCAGGGACTACGCTCGGATGGTGAATGATGCTAGATTTGTATCTTCCTCCTTAAATCTGCTTTTATGTATCTTCTCCACTTCACTGGGGCAAACCCTGGGTGGGCTTTGCCAACCTCCACCCACCCTCCTTACAGCAGGGGCTGGAGGCAGCAACTGCATTTCCCAGACGCCCTTGCAGCTGGATTCTAGGTGTAGAACAGGCCCCAGCGGTTAGAGTCCCTCCAGAGACATGGATGGCAGAAGTGACCCCAGGGTCACAGCCAGTACTGGGCGTTCTTGATGCCCAGAGGTTCCCTGGAAGCAGGTGGGTTCTGTGCAGCCATCCTGGGCATTATCCCTAGAGCCCAGCCTAGGGCCCAGCCTAGAGCCTGCTGCCCCAGACTCCCTTGGTTTTGTAAGCACCTGATTCCCTGTATTAAATCCCTTCCTGTTTAAAACACCTGGAGTGGTTTCTAGTTAGGCTCTGATCCCTGCCCAAGATGCGTTGTTTTTACGCTCAGGAAAGTAATTTTTTAAATTCTAAGAGCTTTCCGAGGTCTGCAAGAAACTAAACCATTTCGGTGACGTTTTTGCTGTGTTCATTTGCCATCCAAAGAGATGTTGGCCCAGAGAGGACAAGGGGCTTACCCAAGACCACACAGTTTGTAAGAGTCGGGCCAGGCAGAACTTTGTCCATTCCACTTAGAGAGCCCAGCCTTCCATGAATGAGGCAGGAGCACAGATAGATAGATGGCTGAGGACACCTCCAACCCTTTGTGCTCACCCGCCCCACAAGTTCATGGCGGGGGGAGGGGGGAATTGACCTATGGTCTAAAATCCTCCTGTGACCCAAACTCTAGAGTGACACATTAAGTCCCCCAGGCCAAAAACCTGGCAACATCATGGATTCCTCCCTTTCCGTTAATGATAATGTCATTTAAACAATTAATACTTGTTCCATAATTAGAAGGCTGTCTCTGTCCCACGTCCTTGTTCTGGTCCCAGTGTGACAGGCATTCTTGTGCTCCCCCCACCTCTTTTTTTCTTTACCATTGAGGAATCTGAAGCACAGACAAGGGAAGCGACTTGTCCAGATTTGAGATTCTACCCGGGTCATGTCCATTCTCCCTTTGAAAGAGCTCTTGCATTTGTCCCCATCCCCACTTACCCACCCAGGTACTAACTCCAAAATACTGAGTCCTCTCCTAGTAATTGACATTTGAGCAGAGACTGGAATAAAACAAGGGAGGCAGCCATGAAGATATGACAGGAAAAATTGTTTCCAGGTGGAGAGAACAGCCAGTGCAAAGGCCCTGGGTTGGGAGCCTCAGGAAGGGCAAAGAGACCTGGGCACCTGCAACCAAGTGAACCAAAGAGAGAATGTGGGATGTGAGGCCCGTGATGCAACCTGAGACGGCATCATGCAGTGCCATTCAGACCATGTGAGGAGAGAGAGTCCCTCTGGCCGTGGTTGGGGAACAGACTGTTGGGGGCAAGAGATGAAGCGAGAAAGCAGCTGCAGTAGTCCAGGTGGGAGATGACGGTGCTGGACTAGGGTGGAATCAGTGGAGGGGAGAAGCAGTCAGATTCTGGATCCATTTTGAAGGTGGAACGCCCAGATTGGCTGAGAGGTTGCACGTGGACGTGAGAGGGTGGAGAGAGACCAAAGATGACACCGAGGATATTCTGGGTGGAACATTTGGATGGAGTGGGATGCTCGATGAGGAGATGGGGACATAGATGGTTTGGGGAACACAGGTTCCAGGAAGCAAAGCACTAACCCGTTCCTGGCTGGTGAGGAGAGGCAGAGGGAGACAGAGAATGAGTGAGAACTGAACGGATGGAGGGGGAATAGTAAAAAGCTGGTTAACTGAGATGGGGACAACTCAAGTAAAAGGGGGCTTGGGGCAGAGAAATTCGTATTGAATTTTGACCAGATCAAGCCCGAGTTGCCTATCAGGCTTGTAAAAGGCAAAGTGGCGGAAGTGGCCGGACCCAGGAGTTCAGAGGCCCTGTCGGGGAGAGACTGGGGCGGTCAGCAAGTGGGTATTGGTGGCATTTGAGGCAGTGGGAGCTAAGTAAACAAAAGCAGGAGGAGAGGAGAGGGGGGGATGGGAGAGGGAGGGAAGGAGGCGTGGAAGCGGGCGGGGATCAGCAAAAGGGACCCAGCAAAAGCGGCCAGGAGGTGGGAGGGAATCTGGACTGCAGAGGAACCACTCCCACGGGCTGGACGTGCCCCAGCAGGGAGGAGGGTTGGCCAGGAGGTCGGGTTCGGGATGGATTGCTGAGAACTGTCCTGGGGATCCAGGGCGGGGACGCCCCTGGTGACCATACCTGGAGCGGTCTCATGGCGCCGCCCGTGGTCCTGCGTGAACATTAAAGTCCCCCTCTCCCAGAGTGTCGGGTGCGGACTGTCAGATGCAGGATCTCGGAAGTTCTAGACCCTAGCGAGTTGAGATGCTGGAGAGACGGTGGCGCCAGGGGAGCGCCGAAAGCCCACACCCGGAACCAGCTGGCCTGGAGGTTCCCAGGTGACCCTAACTCCCCCTCCCCCTTACTCAAGACCCCTCAAAGGACCACATTGCAGCAGGCGGGATAAAAGCTAGACCCCACCCCCCAGGCGAGGGGCAACGCTTTCTGAATGGGTGGAGCAGATCGGAGGCGGGGGGTCGGCAGGGGTCCTCGACATGGTGAGGTGATGGAAGGGCGAGGGCCAGAGGGACCATAGGAGAGACAGGGATCCTGCCATGAAGGGCGTGTGTAGATCCCGGTGGGGGCGAGGGCAGGAGGGGCAGAGACAGTTACTCAAAGGTTCTTGTCACTTTGCTGTAGGCAAGGCGTGTCAGGCCTCACCTCTGACTACTCCCCTGTCCCACCTGCCCTGTACCTTCCCCCATTTGCCAGGCAGAGACCTTACCCAGAACCCCTAGGGGCTGGCAGGCATCATTTCAGCCCATCCATCCATCACTGGATCCATCTATCCATCTATCAATCCATCCATTTCCATCCACTTATCTGTCCATTGGTCCATCCGTTTATCCATGCAACCAAACATAAAGAATGCATGCTGAACGGAGCCCGCGTTTCCGCAGAGTTGGAACTCCCGGCTCGGGGTCTCTTCCTTCCGCCGTCACGGAACTGCCCCGGAGCCCGAGGGGAGGGCGGCCTCACTGAGGCTGCCGGCTCTGGAGGGGCCCCGGCAGCTGAAGCCGCGACAGTCGTGTGGACGGTGGGCCGGTTGTTTCAACAAGTAACTTAAAAACAAAATGGAAAAACAAGGAGGTTTGTGCCTGAGATCATGTTGATGTGAAACCAGGGATGGCCACCTTGTGCCAGCCGTGTGGATAAAAGGCTCTAGGTGCTGCAGCCCGGAGTCAGTGCTGAGCCTCTGAGGTGGGAGAGCCAACTTCAGGACACTGGTCCACAAGAGACCTCCCAGCTCCACGTAATATCAAACGGCGAAAGTCTCCCAGAGATCTCCATCTCAACACCAACACCCAGCTTCACTCAACAACCAGCAGGCTACAGTGCTGGACACCCTATGCCAAACAACTAGCAAGACAGGAACACAACCCCACCCATTAGCAGAGAGGCTGCCTAAAATCATAGTAAGGCCACAGGCACCCCAAAACACACCACCAGACGTGGACCTGCCCACTAGAGAGACAAGATCCAGCCTCATCCACCAGAACACAGGCACCAGTCCCCTCCACCAGGAAGCCTACACAACCCACTAAACCAACCTCAGCCACTGGGGGCAGACACCATAAACAACGGGAACTAAGAACCTGCAGCCTGCGAAAGGGGACCCCAAACACAGTAAGATAAGCAAAATGAGAAGACAGAAAAACACACAGCAGATGAAGGAGCAAGATAAAAACCCATCAGACCTAACAAATGAAGAGGAAATAGGCAGTCTACCTGAAAAAGAATTCAGAATAATGATAGTAAAGATGATCCAAAATCTTGGAAATAGAATAGACAAAATGCAAGAAACATTTAACAAGGACCTAGAAGAACTAAAGAGGAAACAAGCAATGATGAACAACTTAATAAATGAAATTAAAAATACTCTAGAAGGGATCAATAGCAGAATAACTGAGGCAGAAGAACGGATAAGTGACCTGGAAGATAAAATAGTGGAAATAACTACTGCAGAGCAGAATAAAGAAAAAAGAATGAAAAGAGCTGAGGACAGTCTCAGAGACCTCTGGGACAACATTAAACGCACCAACATTCGAATTATAGGGGTTCCAGAAGAAGAAGAGAAAAAGAAAGGGACTGAGAAAATATTTGAAGAGATTATAGTTGAAAACTTCCCTAATATGGGAAAGGAAATAGTTAATCAAGTCCAGGAAGCACAGAGAGTCCCATACAGTATAAATCCAAGGAGAAACACGCCAAGACACATATTAATCAAACTGTCAAAAATTAAATACAAAGAAAACATATTAAAAGCAACAAGGGAAAAACGACAAATAACACACAAGGGAATCCCCATAAGGTTAACAGCTGATCTTTCAGCAGAAACTCTGCAAGCCAGAAGGGACTGGCAGGACATATTTAAAGTGATGAAGGAGAAAAACCTACAACCAAGATTACTCTACCCAGCAAGGATCTCATTCAGATTTGATGGAGAAATTAAAACTTTACAGACAAGCAAAAGCTGAGAGAGTTCAGCACCACCAAACCAGCTTTACAACAAATGCTAAAGGACTTTCTCTAGGCAAGAAACACAAGAGAAGGAAAAGACCTACAATAACAAACCCAAAACAATTAAGAAAATGGGAATAGGAACATACATATTGATAATTACCTTAAATGTAAATGGATTAAATGCTCCCACCAAAAGACACAGACTGGCTGAATGGATACAAAAACAAGACCCATATATATGCTGTCTACAAGAGACCCACTTCAGACCTAGAGACACATACAGACTGAAAGTGAGGAGATGGAAAAAGATTCCATGCAAATGGAAACCAAAAGAAAGCTGGAGTAGCAATTCTCATATCAGACAAAATAGACTTTAAAATAAAGACTATTAGAAGAGACAAAGAAGGACACTACATAATGATCAAGGGATCGATCCAAGAAGAAGATATAACAATTGTAAATATTTATGCACCCAACACAGGAGCACCTCAATACATAAGGCAAATACTAACAGCCATAAAAGGGGAAATCGACAGTAACACATTCATAGTAGGGGACTTTAACACCCCACTTTCACCAATGGACAGATCATCCAAAATGAAAATAAATAAGGAAACACAAGCTTCAAATGATACATTAAACAAGATGGACTTAATTGATATTTATAGGACATTCCATCCAAAAACAGCAGAATACACATTTTTCTCAAGTGCTCATGGAACATTCTCCAGGATAGATCATATCTTGGGTCACAAATCAAGCCTTGGTAAATTTAAGAAAATTGAGGTTGTATCAAGTATCTTTTCCGACCACAATGCTATGAGACTAGATATCAATTACAGGAAAAGATCTGTAAAAAATACAAACACATGGAGGCTAAACAATACACTACTTAATAACGAAGTGATCACTGAAAAAAATCAAAGAGGAAATCAAAAAATACCTAGAAACAAATGACAATGGAGACACGACGACCCAAAAACTATGGGATACAGCAAAAGCATTTCTAAGAGGGAAGTTTATAGCAATACAATCCTACCTTAACAAACAGGAAACATCTTGAATAAACAACCTAACCATGCACCCAAAGCAATTAGAGAAAGAAGAACAAAAAACCCCCAAAGTTAGCAGAAGGAAAGAAATCGTAAAGATCAGATCAGAAATAAATGAAAGAGAAATGAAGGAAACGATAGCAAAGATCAATAAAACTAAAAGCTGGTTCTTTGAGAAGATAAACAAAATTGATAAACCATTAGCCAGACTCACCAAGAAAAAAAGGGGAAAAAAAAAAGAAAAAAAGGGAGAAGACTCAAATCAATAGAATTAGAAATGAAAAAGGAGAAGTAACAACTGACACTGCAGAAATACAAAAGATCATGAGAGATTACTACAAACAACTCTATGCCAATAAAATGGGCAACCTGGAAGAAATGGACAAATTCTTAGAAAAGCACAACCTGCCAAGACTGAATCTGGAAGAAATAGAAAATATGAACAGACCAATCACAAGCACTGAAATTGAAACTGTGATTAAAAATCTTGCAACAAACAAAAGCCCAGGACCAGATGGCTTCACAGGAGAATTCTATCAAACATTTAGAGAAGAGCTAACACCTATCCTTCTCAAACTCTTCCAAAATATAGCAGAGGGAGGAACTCCGCGGCATGTGGGATCCAGGGAAGCCCTGAGCTGTAACTTTAATATTTGTGCACTATACTGTGTTAAAAAGGTAATTTAAAAAAAAGAGGATGGGGCTTCCCTCGTGGCGCAGTGGTTGAGACTCCGCCTGCCGATGCAGGGGACGCGGGTTCGTGCCCCAGTCCAGGAAGATCCCACATGCCGCGGAGCGGCTGCGCCCGTGAGCCATGGCCGCTGGGCCTGCGCGTCCGGAGCCTGTGCTCCGCAACGGGAGAGGCCACAGCAGTGAGAGGCCCGCGTACCGCAAAAAAAAAAAAAAAAAAAAAAAAAGAGGATGGTCAGGGAAGGCCTCGCCTAGGAGGTGACATTTGAATAAACACTCCTGTCACCAGCACCACTGAAAATTCCGAGGCTTCTGCAGGTACCGTATTCCTCAGTGTAGCCCGCACCAAAATACTTGCCCTAGTTCCTTTGGGTACCATATTCACCAGAATATGTCACATGAGCTCCCTGCCTCCTACCGTTTGCACCTGTGTCGGTGGCTCAGTATGCCCCATGTGAATGAAAGAGGCCTGATGGAAACTCGGTGGGACTTTGGACAAATCTGCCTCCAGTGGAAGAAGAGCCTATAAGCCCTACTTTACAACATTTAAAATTGGAAATATGCCCTTTCCCTTTAAGGATGTAAATTGGCTTCTGATCAGCCAAGGTCCAGTCTGCAAGGAAGTGAACCCCCTGCCCCCACTCTCCCCCCTTCAACTTGCCTGAATTCTAAGCGCCTGGTACTCGCCTAGAAAGAGATAAGAATTATCACAGGGAGAGGAAGATAAGAATTCTCCTGGTGTTAACAAATGACCTAGTTTGCATTCCTGTTTCACAGACATTTAAAAAAAAATAAATTTATTTATTATTTTAGGCTGTGTTGGGTCTTTGTTGCTGCGCGCGGGCTTTCTCTAGTTGCAGTGAGAGGGGGCTACTCTTCGTTGCGGTGCACGGGCTTCTCATTGCGGTGGCTTCTCTTGTTGCAGAGCACGGGCTCTAGAGCACACGGGCTTCAGTAGATGCGGCGCGTCTCAGTAGTTGTGGCTCGTGGGCTCTAGAGAGGCAGGCTCGGTAGTTGTGGCGCACGGGCTTAGTTGCCGCGCGTCATGTGGGATCTTCCCGGACCACGGCTCGAACCCGTGTCCCCTTCATTGGCAGGCAGATTCTTACATTCTTTATACCATTCAATTGTATCCATTAATATAAGAGACTCTCTAATAAGCTTACTAAATATTTTCTTAAAGATACGTTTATCTGACAAGTATTTACTAAGTGCTTGCCGCGTGCCACTCACCACTTTAGAGGCTGGACACATACCAGGAGGGAAGAAAAAACAGAAAAACACGGAGTGCACATTCTAGGTGGAGGAGATGGCTAACAGCTTAAAAAAAAACCAAACAACAAAAAACTAAAGTAAGATATATAGAATGTCAAGGGCGTAAGCGCCATGAGAAAAGGGGGGTACAGAGGGTTGGAGGAGGTGTTGCAATTTTAAAGAGGGTGTCAGGGAAGAAATGACATTTGAGCAAAGATCTGAAGGAATTGAGGAAAGAGCCCTGTGACTGTCTGAAGGAAAAGTGTTCTAGGCTGTGGGAACAGTAAATGCAAAATCTCTGAGGTGGGGACTTCCCTGGTGGGCCAGTTGTTAAGAATCTGCCTTCCAATGTTGGGGAACTAAGACCCCACATGCCGTGGGGCAACTAAGCCTGCGTGCGGCAACTACTGAGCCTGCGCGCTCTGGATCCCATGCACCACAACTACAGAGAAGCTTACGCGCTGCAACAAAGATCCTGCGTGCCGCCACTAAGACCCAACGCAGCTAAATAAATAAAAAGATAAAACAAACAAACAAACAAAACCCAAAATCTCTAAGGTGGATACATGCTAAAATACAGACGAACCTCGAAAAAGTTATGCTAAGTCAGACACAGAAGACGATGTAGGGACTTCCCTGGAGGTCCAGTGGTTAAGACTTCGCCTTCCAGTGAAAGGGTGAAGGTTCATTCCCTGGTCAAGGAGCTAAGATCCCACATGCCTCGCGGCCACAAAAAAAAAAAAAAAAAAAACACAACATAAAGCAGAAACAATATTGTAACAGATTCAATAAAGACTTTAAAAATGGTCCACATCAAAAAAAAAAATCACGTATTGTATGATTCCATTTACACGAAATGTCCGGAACAGGCAAATCCATAGAGACAGAGGGTAAATTAGTGGTTTCCAGTGGCTGGGGGGAGGGGGGGAGTGGGGACTGCTTAATGGATACAGGCCTCCTTTTGGGGTGATGAAAATGTCTTGGAACTAGATAGAGGTGCCGGTTGCACAACACTGTGACTATACCAAATGCTTGTAATGTTAAGTGTTAGATTAGGTGTATTTTACCACAATTAAAACACACACAACTCCCATCTCCCATCGCCACCATTTCCTATAAGAAATGATCACAAGACCATTTTTTAAAAATACAGGATGTACTCTGTGAATATACCAAATGCCACTGAATCGTACATTCTAAGATGGTTAATTTTATGTGATGTGAATTTAACCTCAATTTTTAAAAAAGGAAAAAACTCCACAAAACCCCAAAAACCACTGAAGAGGCGTGTCAGTTTTGTTCCGGGAAGAGCAAGGAGGCCAGAGTAGTTGGAGCGTAGTGAGGAGGGCATAAGATCAGAGAGGTAAAGAGGGGGTGAGAACATCTGGGCCTGTGGTCCACGGTGACTTTGGGTGATGAAGCCGGGAGTGAGCAGACGCTGGTGGGGACCGGCGCCCCCTGGCGGCCGCATAGGGAACAGACTGTGAGGGAAAGTAGGGCAGGGCGGGAGCTCCCTGAGTCCTTCTCGGAGGTGGTAGGGTCTCCAACAGCGCCCGCAGGTGGAGGTGCAGAGGGGTGGGTACATCCGGGATACATTGTGAAAGTAAATCCACCATCACTGACTGATCTACAAAGAAAGAAGCCAATGGACTCCAAGGGTTTTTTTGCCTGGTCTGGAGTTGCCATTTCGAGATGGGGAAGACCGGAGAAGGAGGGGCCCAGAGGTGGGGTGGGCGAATCAGGACCTCAGGTTGCTGGTGTCCGTTAGACGCCCAATTGTCGGTGGCAAGTAGGCAGTTGGATGTAAAAACCTGGCCATTCAGGAGTGGAAGTAAGCATTTGGAATTTGCATTAATTATATCCCAAATCCGTGAAAAATGCCCATTCTCTCCGTACCTAGTGCAGTAGAGTAGAAATTTCATAAAGCGATTCCTGGCAGCCCCCTCAAGCCCACACACAATGGGACAGCGAACAGCGTGGCGTGGTTTGTGTTTTAGACTTTTTCTTTTGCGTACCCTCCGTCCTCTGGGTCTGACCAGGGTTACCAGTTGTGTCAGGGTCCCCAAACCAGCCCCGTGTTCAGGGATTTGCTAGAAGGTATTAGAGGAGTCCGTATAGAGTTGATGGATTGATTTCTTTTGGCCGTGCCATGCGGTTTGCAGGATCTCAGTTCCCCGACAGGGATTGAACCCGGGCCACAGCAGAGAAAGCCGGGAATCCTAACTGCTAGGCCACCAGGGAACTCCCTAGAGTTGATTTATTATAGTGACATAGTAGGACACGCAGCGGATCATAATGGGAGAGTCTGGAGAAATCCGCGTGCGAGATTCCTTATGTTCACTCCCTCCCATGAGGGCTCACCCTGAGCACGTTTCCCCAGCAATGAAAATGCGGCAATGTGTATGCAACGTTTCTGCACAGAGAAGCCCATTAGAGGGACTTCCCTGGTGGCACAGTGGATAGGACTCTGCGCTCCCAATGCAGGGGGCCCAGGTTCTACCCCTGGTAGGGGAACTAGATCCCACATGCATGCCGCAACTAAGAGTTCGCATGCCACAACTAAGGAGCCCATGTGCCGCAACTAAGTCTCGGTGCAACTAAATAAATATTTTTTAAAAAGTTATTAGTTAAAAAAAAAAAAGAAGTCCATTAGAGACTCAGGACCCAAGCGTTTTGGGGAGGCTATTCACGTAGGTACCCTCTACCCATCATGTACCCAAATTCCAGACTTCCAGAAAGCAAGCAGACATCAGCAGCATAAACCATATTGTTTCGTACAGTCTAGGCAGACTGAGCATTCGTATCTTTAGGAAAGTTTCATATCCGTGGAGGAAAATGTTTATCAGCCAATTTCCCCAATGCTAGGCGAGGGCCAACCTTGCATGCGGACTTTTCTAAGGCTAGCCGACCCAAGACTGCTATAGTAACTGCTTCTGACACTCTAGCTCCCTCACCCCCTTGATGCCTGCAGGTTGAATCTTTATCTCTCCAAGAGGCCAAGTGGCAGTGATGGATTTGAACAAGATGAGAAGCCAGATAAGAAAAAAAAAAAAAAAGCATAAGCTCTAAAAGAAGATATAAAACCCTTCAACTTCTCTAAGAAAATAGAGGAAGAAATTTTAGTGACCTTAGGTTTGATGTAGATACCTTATATATGACACCCAAAATCATGAAGTATAATTAAAGGAAAAAATACACTGGACTCACCAAAATGAAAGTCGAAAGTCGTGCTCTTCAAAAGACACTGTTGCAGAAAGGAAAAGGCAAGCCACAGACTGGGAAAATATTTGCAAAACAGATATCTGACAAAAGACATATCTAGAATATATAAAGAACTCTTACAATGTAATAATAAGAAGACAACTCAATAAAAAATGGGCGAAAGATCTGAGGAAATAGACACTTCATCAGAGAAGACATAGGACTGGCAAATAAGGGCATGAAAAGACTTCATTAATATTTAGGGAAATGCAAATTTAAATCACAGTGAGATACTTCCCTAGGTCCATTGGAATGCTGAAATTAAAAAGACTGATTCTCGGGCTTCCCTGGTGGCGCAGTGGTTGAGAGTCCGCCTGCCGATGCAGGGGACACGGATTCGTGCCCCGGTCCGGGAAGATCCCACATGCCGCGGAGCGGCTGGGCCCGTGAGCCATGGCCGCTGAGCCTGCGTGTCCGGAGCCTGTGCTCCGCAACGGGAGAGGCCACAGCAGTGAGAGGCCCGCGTACCGCAAAAAATAAATAAATAAAAATAAATTTAAAAAAAGACTGATTCTCCCAAGTGCTGGCGAGGATGAGGATGGAGCAACTGGAACTCTGGCGCCCCTGCTGGTGGGAACATGAACTGTTACAACCACTGTGGACAACAGTTGGGCAGTTTCTTGAAAAGTTAACCATACACCCACCCTCTGATCCGGGGCTTCTACACCTAGGTATCTGCAAGACAGAGGAAAGCAGGTGGCCGTGCAAAGACGTATGTGCATGAAGGTACAGAGCAGCTTTGTGAAAAGCTGAGGGAGCCCCCCAGGCAGGACCAAGCCCTGAAGTTCACGGGGCTCCCGGGACAGGTCTACCGGCAGGCGCTGCTCTAATTGCTAAAAGCTCAGGCGTTGGGACGGGCTCAGGGCTCAGGGCAGCCAGCACCTCATGGGGAGGGCGAGGCTCAGCAAGGGGTGGACTTGCCAAGGCCACCCAGCCAGGTCTGGCTCTTGGGACCTGCAGGTCCCACGTCAGCAGTCCCAGAGAAGGCAGAGTGTGGGGAGGAGCGAGGGGGTAACCCCAGACGGCGAGGGGCACCCTGAGGTCACTGTCCTGTCCCTCACGTCCCCAGTGGAGGGCTTCCCCCAACCCCCGCCTGGGCTCACGGTATCTCGGTTCGTCGCCGCCCCTGGCCTCCTGCTCCTGCGTGTGCAGCACCTTGGGGATGTTGGCGAAGATGCAGGTAGGGTGCAGCACGGCACCCTGCTTGGTCTCGGTGTGGGAGATCTGGAGAAGCTGAAGGTGGGCGCCAGTGACAGAGGCCTCGGACCTGCTCTTCCTGCTGCCAGGTTCCCTCCTCCTCGTCAACTCAAAGTCCCCTCCTCCAGGAAGCCCTCCCTGACCTCCTCCCAGGCTGGTCAGATGCCCCCTTTGGATGCCTCCAAACTTAGCCCCGCCCACTCTGGGTCTTCTCCGTCTGGGGACAACATATATCAGGGTCTCGGTGAATGTTTGTTGAATGAATGAATGAAAGAGTGAATAGTACTAAACAGTCTGGACCTGTCTAGAGGGCACTGGGGGGCCCACAGAGAGGAGTGACAAGGTCAGGTCAGTGCTTCAGGACACGCTCCAGGCTCCCTCTCAGGCGGGGGCCTCTGCACGTGCTGGTCCCATGAATGGTGGATCAGGGTCCTCCCCAGACAGGCCCGGTCTGCGGAGGGCTCAGTGGTCGTCCCTGGGGTGGCGGTGGGGGCGCACAGGAGGAGCCACAGCCTCAGGGAGGCCCTGGCCCCGGGCAGAACGACAGTCAGGTGGGGTGCCCCGCCGCTAGCCTTACCTGCATCAAGGTGTTGAAGACATTGGAAGCGTGATGGGGTTCCAGGTCACTCTCCAGGGCCACCAGATTAGACACAGAGTCTCGGGCAGCGTCTTCCCTGGGGCAGGGGTGGGGCAGAGGCTGGACCTCCTGGCTTCTCGGAAGTCCAGGTCTCCTTCACCCCTTGGAGCTTTCGGGGTCCCTGACAACTCCCCATCCCACCTGGCCCACCCCACCTGCCCACCCCCCTTTTCTCCATCTTGCCGACAGGAAGGTGGTTCAGAGCACAGGCTCCACAGCCAGACAGTGGGGTCATATCCATGCTCTGTGCCTGGCGTGATCTCATCCAAGTACCTCAGTTTGCCCATCTGTAAAATGGGATAACACATTTCCTGCCATTTAGGCCCGAAGGAGGCTTTTGTTTCATTGTGTATTTAATAACAGAGCTGCCTTCCCTGATCTATTTACAAAACTCCCCAGCCCAGCACTCCCTGCCATCCTTCCTGGCTTTATTTTTCTTCCCAGCACTCACTATGCTGTAAGTAAATAGGAATCCTTATTTATTTATGATTTCCCGTGTCCGTCTCCCTGACCATAACATGAGCCCCAGGAGGCAGGGACCACGTCTGTTTACTGCGTGTGCCCGAGCCTGGGCGTGGGTCACCGTGAGGCTGTGAGCGGGAGCCTGCATGTGCTGTGTGATTGGGCTGCAGTGTCTCTGCCTGGGTGTGTCCCTGGGGTGGTGTGTGGTTGTGCAATGGTGTTCATGCCCAGATACATCCAAGTGAGAGTCTGTCTGGGTTATTGGTAGGTTAATGTGTGTGTGTGTGTGTGTGTGTGTGTCCGTGGGCATTACTGATCATGTCTCTGTGTGCAGCTGTGCGGTTGTGTATCAGTGTCCGTGGCCAAATGCAGCAGTGTGTGCTCTGTATACAATTGTGTGTCCCAGTGAGCGGGATCTCTGGGCGAGCTGTTGTGTCCCTGTCCGGATACATGTGTGTTGTGTTATTGTCCAGGGTACAGTTGTGTATTCTACCACATGGCCGGGTAGAGGCGGCAGCCGTAGTGCGTGAGTTGCGCAGTCGGAGGTGTAGTTGTCGTGATCCTGGCTGGGTAGGGGCTGCGCTGTTGTATAGGGAGAGCCTGGTGTGTTTTTGTGTCATTGTGTAGCAGAATAGAGGTTTGTGCTGTTGCGTTGTGTCTCTGGCTGGGCTGTGGTTTGTCTGAATGTGCAATTGTGTAGCCAGGTAAGGGGGAGAGCTGTGTGTTACCATTTGTGTGTGTGTGTGTGAGAGAGAGAGTGAGCAAGGGATGCATTCCCAACCCCAGAAGCGTGACTACTGTCTCCAGCCTCCTCCACTCCTGGGCAACAGAGACCTCTTTGTTCTCAGTGGCAGAAGGGGGGCGTCTCTCACTCTTCAGTCAACAAAACAGCCTCTGAGCATCTGCCCTGTGCCCAGCCACTTGCTGGGTGTGCTGAGAAAACGTCAGACCTGGGACAACCAGAGTGGTTGGGGCAGTGATGGGGGAGCCCCATGGGGACCCTGGCCAGCCTGTGGGGTTTGGGTGGCCTTCCTTGAGGACAGCATTGTTAGAAGATAATTTTGGGGAAAAAAGGGAAAATCATGACTCATACAGATCTAAAAGCGAAAACATGTTAAAGATTTCACTTAACACTGTCAGGTGTTATAACTGGTTCAAAGGAAAATCAACAAACAGACGCATTTATAGATCAGGAATATTGAAACAAAAATGCAAATAGAGGCAAAACATTTGGGGGGGTCTTATGGTCTGAATGCTTGCATTCCCCTGAAGATGATGGTATTAGGAGGTGGGGCCTTTGGGAGGTGCTCAGGTCATGAGAGTGGAGCTCTCATGAATGAGATTAGTGCCCTTATAAAAGAGACCCCAGAGACATCCCCTGCCTCTTCCATCAGGTGAGGACACAGCGAGAAGGTGGCAGCTATGAACCAGGAAGAAGGCCCTCACTCAACCATGCTGGCACCTTGATCTTGGACTTTGAAGCCTCCAGAGCTGGGAGCAATAAATTTCCATTGTGTATAAGCTATAAACTGTAGTATTTTGTTATAGCAGCCCAAACAGACTAAGGGAGAGAGGGTTGTCCCTCCACCAGACAGAATTCATTTGCACGCCTGTACAGAAGAATTATTTTGTAATGCCGTCACTTATCTACAGTTTATGGAGTTGTAAAACAGAACCCCACAGAATCAGATAACTCTGAATGGCTTGTTACAGGCTGAATTATGTCCCACCAGAATTCATATGTGAAGTCCTAACCCCCAGTACCTCATAACATGACCTTATTTGGAAACAAGGTTGTTGCAGATGCAATTACTTAAGATGAGGTCATACTGGCATAGGGTGGGCCCTAATCTAAAATGACTGGGTCCTGGCAATTCCCTGGTGGTAAGACTCCACACTTCCACTGCAGGGGGCATGGGTTCGATCCCTGGTCAGGGAACTAAGATCCCACATGCGACGTGGCATGGCCAATAAATAAAATAAAATAAAGATAAAATAAGAAAATTAAGTAAATAGGGAAATTTGGACACAGACATGCACACAGGGAGAGTGCCACGTGGAGTTGAAGGTAGATATTGGGTGGTGCTCTTAGGAGCCAAGGAACACCAAAGGTTGCCAGCGAAACACCAGGAGCTCGGAGAGGATCATGGAACAAATTCTTTCTCACAGACTTTAGAGGGAACTAACCCTGCTGACACCTTGATCTCTCCCTCCTGGCCTCTAGAACCGTGAAATAAATTTCTGGGGTTTCAGCCATTCAGTTTGTGGTGCTTTGTGATGACAGCCCTAGCAAACTAATACAGATGCAATATGGAGAAGGTATAGTTTATCACGACACAAAATTTTCCCTACGATATGTTGGAGCTGATTTCTGGAGGATGAACAGGGTCAGGCAGTAGGAGAGGGTAGAAGGAGCGTGCACAAAGTCCCAGAGGCAGGTGAGTGGGTGAGGTCCCTGATTCCGCGTGGCTAAGGCACTAAGAGAGGGGCAAGAAGGGAACAATGGGACCAGTCAGGGGCAGAGCATGCTAAGGCTTGGGGTTCTTTTGCTTGTTTTCTTGGCCGAGCCGGGCAGCTTGCGAGATTTCAGTTCCCCCACCAGGGACTGAACCCCGGCCACAGTAGTGAAAGCCTGGAATCCTAACCACTAGGCCACCAGGGAACTCCCAAGGCTTGGGTTTTTGTTCTGAGGACCTTGGAAGCCTGAAAAAGACCTCTATTTATGGGACACTGACTAGCCCAGCCACATGTTATCTGCTCTACATCAGAGGCTCATTGTATCTTCCCAAGACCACTGAGATCAGAGGACACACAGCCAGCAAAAGAGGTGGGGTGGAACTTGAACCATGTCTGCCAAGTGCCCCGAGACGTCAGGGTCACAGCAGGTGAGAACCAGCGGATCAAAGACAGAAGCTGCGGTGGGAAGACCTCGGGCAGAGCTAAGGGCAGGGACTTTGTCTATTTTTTCACTGCTGTATCTTCGGAACCTATGACTGCAGGTAGGTACCCAGTACGTATTTCTTAGATGGGTAAATATTCTCTGAAGGCGATTATACCCATCTTCCGGAGGAGGAAACTGAGGCTCAGAGAAAGGCATCGCGCCCTAAGCCTTTAACTCAGCTGCCAGCTTCCAGCTTCCAGCACTCTCCATGAACACCTTGCCACAGAGAGGACTGGAACGTGCAAAAGCGGGGGGTTGCCAAGCTGATCAGGGCGCCCGGGTGCGGATGCCAGGCTTTAATAAGGCAGCAGGGGCCCTGGAGCGCTCACTGGAAACCCCAGCTTCAGGGGCTGCCCTGAGTACCCCAAATCCTTTCGGACTCAGCCCTCTCGGCCTCGCTGCCGCCCTCGGCCTCCCCTCCGGCCCCGCCCCCCAGGTCCTCGCTGCAAAACCACCGCCTTCGCTTGTACTTCCGTTTCCTCCTAGTAGCAGTCGGCCCTGAACCCCCGCCCCGCGAGGCCATACCATTCCAGGCCGGAGGGGGAGATCCGGGAGGGGGCGCGCAAAGGCTTCTCCCGGGACTCCCTCTGCCGGTATGCTCCCTGGCCTCACAGGGCGAGAGGAGGGAGATTTGCGTCGGGGCCCTCAGGGTGGTGGTGAGCCGTAGGGCCCCCTTCGTCCCCGCTGTGGGGCCTTTCTCCCCTCATCCCCCCCCGCGGCGTTGGTCCGCTCTGTGGAAGGCCCAGTACCAGGCCTCTCTGCGCATGCTCCGCCTCGGGGCTCCCACCTCGCCTTTTCTCGCCGGAGTGCTGATCGGGTGTTCGGACTGTAGCGGATGCTCCGGTCCGGAATCATGGCTGTTGCCGTTCGAGTCGTTTATTGGTGAGCACGAGGGCCGGAGATCCCCTCTTCGAATCCCGCCCGGGCCCCGCCCTGTCCCAGCGGAGCTGGGCGCTGGGGACGTCGGGGGCAGAACCCATGGGGATCCTTCCACTGGGAAAAGGATTCCGTAGGGGTGGGAAACAGAGGGCGTTGATTTCTCTGCCCTCCCCCACCCCGTCCCCAGTTTGTAACATTCTAGATGTCTCAGGTCTCAAAAGGTAGAACTGCGACACGTGTGTGTTGTTTTAACCCCCCCGATTCCGGGACTCAGTGTGGGGAGCAGGTGGGGGTCAGTGTGTAATGGGAGAGGAGGTTCCGTCAGCGCCTCGGTTTCCCCTCCCCCAGTACCTGGAACAGTCGTGGGGTGGGGCCGGCCAGAGTCGAGAAGGTTCGAGAAGTTTCTGGCCAGCGTTTGGCAAGGACTTGAATGCATACAGTGGATGCCTTTCGCTACTAACCCTAGTCTTTTTCTGACCTCGCTTTTCCCGTCTGTAGAGGGAGTGATCTTAACGTTACCGCGGAGGGAATACTGTGTGTTGGGTGTTAAACATTTGATCTGATTGTTCCGTTCAGAGTGAAAAAGTGCCAGGTCTGCAGGGAATGTTCCGTCCTGTAGACTGCTTGATCGCCCTGGCCCCTAGGACTGTGCTGGCATGCACAGGCATGCTGGCCTGTAGGCGCTGAATAAATACATGTTAAGTGAATTTCCTCTCCCGGAAACCCCTTGAGTGGGGGTGGGGGAGGGGGTGTGTCTAGCTCCATTTTACAGGTGAGGAAACTGAGGCTGGGAGTGGGGCAGTGGCAGGTCGGTAGCTCGAGGTTCAGGCTGCAGATAACAGGTTACCCGAATCTGGGTCCACTGGCTGTCATGTCTGTGAGATGTCCAGAGGGGGTTATGAAAGGCTCACATCTGTCACAGCATTAGCGGTGTCCCTGGCCACTCGGTCACGCAGGGGGTGAAGTGAAATTTTGAGACCCGGGGCGGGGGGGGGCCTGTGCACCAGACTCCAGTTCCAAAATAGCCTCCCGTGGGGGGTTGGGGAGGCGTTTAAATTTCATCCTCGGGCCTGGCAGGGCCTTGGGGATCCAGGAATAATGGTTTCCCTTGGACGGGCGGGGGTGGAGCTGTTATTTCAGCAGTTGTCCTAACCCAGTTCTCTCCATTGTCTCCGCCTCTGCTCTGCCTCACGCTGTGGCCTCTCCTTGTCACCCCGTTTGAATTTCCTCGCGTGGGTGGCTCTCCCCTTCCTGTGCCCCTGCCTCCCCATCTGTGTACTGCCCCCCAACACTCGGTGTGTCTCTCCTCTCTCTTGAGGGTGTCTGTGCCTTGCTTGGTTTTGTCATCTGTGTCCCTCTTCATCTCTTCCTGCTCCCCCCCATTTCCCTCCATCTCTGCTCCTGCCTCTCCCTGGATCCCCACCGTCTCCCTCTCTCTCCCGGGACCCACTCTCTTGGACATTCTCCCACCAGTGGCGCTTGAGGCTACAAGTCCAAGGTAAGCAGAGTGGTCCCAAGAGGCACCCCTGGAAGATGGGGGAGGGGGGCTAGCTGGCGTGGCTCCTGTGGACCCCTGTTGTGACCTCGCACCCCCTTTTGCAGTATCTTCAGCTTAAGAAGAAGTTAGAAGATGAGTTTCCTGGACGCCTGGACATCGTGGGTCCTGGGGATGGGGAAGGAGTCAAACATGGGTCATGTCCATCCTTCAGCCCTGGATGGCGGTGGGGGTGGTGTGGGTCAGCCCCACCCTTCGCCCCCATTCTCCATTCCTTGGGCAACGGCGGGTGTCCCCAAGAGGGCATCTCAGCCCTGCCAACACCTCTCCTTCTCCCCAGTGCGGCGAGGGGACGCCCCAGGTCACCGGTTTCTTTGAAGTGTTGGTAGCGGGGAAGTTGGTTCACTCCAAGAAGGTATGTCTGTCTGTCCGTTCTGCCCCATTTGGGGCTAGTGGGGTTTTGGGACTGGGGTTGGCATCTTGGTCCCAGCTCATCCCTCGCCTCTTCCTCCCTTCTCCAGGGAGGCGATGGCTATGTGGACACGGAGAGCAAGTTTCTGAAGCTGGTGGCCGCCATCAAAGCCGCTTTGGCTCAGGCCTAATGGGCCCTGAGGGCAGAGGTGAGGGGGACCCGGCGCCTAGATGACAATTGACGACTCCTGTTCCTAACGTGCTCCAGACCCGAGCACTAGTGTCCAGCCCAATACCAGAACAAGTAGCGGTTTCCATGTTGTTCTCTGGACCGTAGAACTGCTTTTCAGCACTTTCTGAGCCTGCTTTTCGATTTTCAAGCCTGTACGTTCTAGATGAGCCCCAAACCCAACCTGTCCTGGAACTGGGCCCTGGTTACTAACCAAGCCATAACCAAGCTCTGGCTCCTGGCTTTTGAGAGCCTAGAAGCACTTCCTGCCCCCCTCTAAGCTTGAGCGCCAGTTCCCGCCCCACGGTGTGCTAGCACTGAGTGTCCTGTGCCAGGGCACTGGGGACCCAGGTGCCTGCCCCCAGCATGCTTTGCACCAGGAACCTGGTTCTGAAACGCTTTGAACTCAAGGTCCATTTCTTACCGTCCTCACTAGAGCAGAGCGAGGTTGCTTTCAGTGGGAATTTGGACCCGCAAATTTGAATTAAAGCAGTACAAAAATATGAATGTCTTGCCTCCTGTGCAGGTCTGAAAAGAAGTGAGTCTCCCCAGATTAAAAAAAGAAAATCAAGAATTTCATAATTCCAAAGCTGCATGAGCTGGCGATGTGTGGGCTGTTGCTGTGGGGGGGTGGGGGGTGGAGGGGGGGGCCACCTTTGTGGGGTTTGAACTCCTAAAGACAAACGGCGCATCCCTTGCATAAACACACCATTTGCCGCCTCCAAACTGTCAGTAACTCGAGGCATTTGCTGAAATCAGCACAAGGTTTGCTTAGATTCAGAGGAGTCCACCAATGGGTGATTTCATCTAAAATAAGCAAAAATGGGATTTATGCAAGAAAAGAAAGGGGGAAGAATGGTTCTTGTTCGCGTGGTTTCTGAGCACAGTTTCAGGAGTCTCGAGACCACCGCCAAGCTCAGCGATTCTCTTGAAGGACTCACACAACTCAGCAGAGCTGTTCTACTCATGGTTGCAGTTTACTACAGCAAAAGCTTAGAGGTTAAAGTCAGGGAAGTGACTCCCTTTAATCTGGCCTCTCTCCCTGTAGTCTGAAGCCCCCTCCCCCCTTCTCTCTGCGCAGTCCAGTGACCTTGGCCCAGCCCCTCTCGGCAGACGCTTCATGACAGGAAGGACTGAAATGTCTCGTGGACGCCTGGTCCTTCCCTGATGTTCTCACGGCTGCCGGTTGGGGTAGAGATGGACACCCCTGGTCTTTGCCTGCGTGTGTGGGAGTGTGCGTGTGTCCCCAGGAGTCTAACTTTGCACGCTGGTCCCGCTTCTTCCTTTCCCCCCCTGTCCCTCATCTCCCTGCACCCCGCCATGTCTTCCTTCTACCCTCTGGTGTTTGGGGCGGTCCTGCTCCAGGCTTCCTTTTCAAGGGGAAGCTGAGAGCGGATCAGGATGGGTGAGTCTCACATTTCAGCGGTGATTGCAACGGTTCACAGCTCAATAAATGTTGATGAAGTTAACAAAATGTGCGTGTGTCTGCGTGTGTCCATTTTACCCTGGAACCTCCTGCCCCTGGTCTCCAGTCCAGGAAATTAGTGATTTGATATGTACAGAGCTGTAACTAACTTCAGGGTTGAACTTTCAGTGGTCCCCAAAGCCAAGGTTACGGTGGTCTCTGGATGCCACCTGGAGTTGCGTGTAACCATCACTGGTGTAAGTCCTCCAGGGTGAAGTGGGTCCCTGGTTGCTGTGTTCAGGAGAAAGCTGGCAGTGGTTGGAAGAAAGGTGCTGGGTGGTGTCATAGATTGTGTTTTGGGGCCCTGTATTTTATCCCCTCCTCGCGTGTATGCCTTACCCCCTTTACCGTCCTCACACTAGAGATGAGCTGTGCGTCCTCACCTCCTAACTTTGGGTTTGATCACATGACTTGCTTTGGCCAATGGAATGAGGCAGAAGTAACGGGGGTCAGGTCTGAGCCTGGGTCTCGAGATGCCTTGTTCTGCCCGTGTTGAGAACACTGGGAAGTGCCTGGAGGTCTCGCGGGCCCACTTCCTGGTATTTCATGTGACAAGACTAAGCGTTAGGGGTGACTGGCCACTTTTGTACAAACCACAGTTAATTCATTTTTTAAGAACTCCGTCTTGACATTATCCCAGCTGATTACAGTTGGGATGGAGCCTGAAGATGTGTGTGTCACTGAGGTTTTAAAAACTGCCTTTAGGATCCATTTTGTAAAGGGTACGTCCTGGCGGGTATTAATAAATAAAGGTTTCGAAATTTAAAATAGGTTCTTTCAGAAGTCCTTTCACTGAGGGCCATTATGTCTTACATGCATCTGCGTATCCTGAAAAGTTGATTCAAATCGTTAGGACATATGAACAGAATTTAGTCTGTATAAAACCCACTAGAATATTTATAAAAGGGGCCCCAAACAGGAGGATGGTATTTTTGTTCTGACGGCTCTCACCTTCATTGTGGGCTGACAAATCGGGAGCTCTAACAGTTCTCCTACAAAAACTCTGGAAAATACTGTAGCAGATGAACCATGCCTGGTTATGCCTCAGTTCACCCTCTCTGGGCCAGGCCGCTGGGTGGCCTGGGTGAGGTGAGGAAATCCACTAGACGCTACAAAGAAGCCCCTGGATGCAAAAGTCCCGTCTCGAAGGTTTCTAAGTTGGAGACAAGAAACCACAGCTGGAAGAGACCAGTCATTGGGCAAAAGATAAGACGATAAGTGTCTGAAAATTAGAAAAAATCACAGCCTCAGAAATACTTTTTTCTTTAAAAATAGCTTTACCGAGATATTACATACCATGCAATTTACCCATTTAAAGTATGCACTGTTCTTTAGTATTTTCACAGATATTTGCAACCATCACCACAGTCAACTCCAGAACATTTCATTACCTCAGAGAGAACCCCCGCATGCTTCAGCACCCCTCCAGTCCCCAGCCCCGAGCAACCACTAACCTACTTTCTGTTTCTATAGATTTCCCTGTTAAAATGGATTCATACAATATGTGGTCTTGTGTGTCCGGCTTCTTTCACTCGGCATAATGTTTTCAAGGTTCATCCATGTCATGATGATGTAACTGGCATCAGAACTTCATTCCTTTTTATGGCTGAATAATATTCCACTGAATGGATAGACCACATTTTGTTTATCATTTCATCAGCTGATGGGCATTTAGGTTGTTTCTACTTTTTAGCTACCGTGAATAGTGCTTCTATGAACGTTCGCATACAAGTTTTTGTTTGAACACCAGTTTTCAGTTCCTTTGGGCATACACCTAGGAGTGGAACAGCTGGGTCAACAGCAATGATTTTTTTTATAACCTTCCTGGCAGAAGGCCACATGAAGACCGTTAGATTCCCTCGGAACTGAGGAACTCTTAATGCTTTTGATGGTCATGAAGTCCACACTTACCTCAAATATAATACAATTCTAACCCGATGAACTCTCAAACCTTGAGCCGCTCGTTCTGCGAGGACAGAAATTGTTTCTCCCCTAAGACAAATGCTGATGACCCATGAGACTGTGCCTGTACCCCATGGGTCCATTCCCAGTGACATCTGGGAAAACTCCCATGACAACCATCAATAATAGCGACAAGAAACAAAGACCCCACACGTCTTCATTTCTAATGATTCTGACAGTTCTCGTAGTAAAACAATTCTTTGGAGGTTTAGATCTAAACCGGGTAGGTGGAGACAGACCACAGAGAGAGGCTAGTGAGCAACTAAGCTTCGATGGAGTTTGATCTTAACCCCACTGGAGTCTGCATGGTGTTATCTTCAGCTCTCCATTTGGTTTAGCCAAGTCACATTACGCCACCACTTGATAATTTAAATGACAGGGCTTCCCTGGTGGCGCAGTGGTTGGGAGGCCACCTGCCGATGCGGGGGACACGGGTTCGTGCCGCGGAGCGGCTGGGCCCGTGAGCCATGGCCGCTGAGCCTGCGCGTCCGGAGCCTGTGCTCCGCAACGGGAGAGGCCACAACAGTGAGAGGCCCGCGTACCGCAAAAAAAAAAAAAAAAAGAAGTAAATGACATAAGACTCTCAAATCCTTTGTTTAAGCAAGAAATGTGGTGGGTCAGGCGAGGCTGGGTTATGCTTCAGTGGAAATACACAAAACCAAACCCAAATCTCAATGGATTAATGCAACACATGCAAAGCCCTCTCCAGGGCAACTGTCCTCCCTGCACCCATTCAGTGGCCTAGAGAAGTACTGTCCAATAGAATTTTCTGTGGTGATGGAATTTTTCTGCATCTGCTCTAACACCATGGCCACTGGGCACATGCCACATAGTGCTTTCAAGAGCTTGAAAGGTGGTGGATGTGACCGAGGAACTGAATTTTTATTTTACTTTATTTAAACACATTCAAATTCATGGCAACTGTGGCTAGTGGCTATCTTATTGGATAGTGCAGATCTAGACAGATGGACACTGTTCTCCTGTTGCTGCACCTGGACCCACAGCATCCTTAGTCCGCATGGCTGGAAAAGAGCACAAAGAGACACGTGCTAGCTCTTAAAGACATCAGCTGGGAAGTGACGCCCGTCACCTCTAGTTGCAGCCCATTGGCCAGAACGGTCACACAGCCCTGCCCACCTGTAGAACCTGCCTGGGGACTGTAGTCAGGAAGAGGAAGAGAGCTGGAAAAAATGGTGAGCGCTAAAAGTATCTACCACAGTCCTTTTATTTTAATTTTACCTTATGCATGGAGGAGAAAGAGAAAATGCTATGATCCCGTTTTGGCTAAGACAATTCACATCTTCAAGAAAAGGAGGGGACTTCCCTAGTGGCGCAGTGGTTAAGAATCCGCCTGCCAATGCGGGGGACACGGGTTCGAGCCCTGGTCCGGGAAGAGCCCACACGCCGCGGAGCAACTAAGCCCGTGCGCCACAACTACTGAGCCTGCGCTCTAGAGCCCTCGAGCCACAACTACTGAGCCCACGTGCCAAAACTACTGAAGCCCGCGTGTCTAGAGCCCGTGCTCAGCAACAAGAGAAGCCACCGCAATGAGAAGCCCTCGCACCGCAACAAGGAGTAGACCCCGCTCGCTGCAACTAGAGAAAGCCCACGCGCGGCAACGAAGACCCAGCGCAACCAAAAATTAAATAAATAAGAAAAGAGAATTCAGCAAGAGCATCCCTGGAAGCCTGAACCGGAAGAAACAGTGATTTCTTTTCCGACAGCGACACCATGTGACCAATTGGGAGAACTGCACCTTCCTCACACCACCTTGGATCACTAGGAATCAATATGGGCCTATGGAATCACTTCCGCTCATTGAGATTCAGTGTAAAGAAAATCACCAATTCCCTGACATGACACTTTTCAAAGAAGTCAGGAAGAGGGAAAAATACATCTTCTGTCTTTTCAAATCCTTTCTCTCTCTGGACCCCTACCTGTCCCAGCTTCACCACTTGCTGGCTGTGGGACCTCAGACAAGTGACCTCACATCTCTGGGTGAAGATTTGGTGGAGGGAGGAAGCAAGGGAAAAGGGAGTGGGGGACCAAGGCAACCCCAGGCTGGGATTGGGCATGACTCAGATCATGTGCAGAGTGATAGATTTTACCCTCAGTGCCTCTGTTGCCTCCTTCTTCCCTTCTTGACTCAGAACTGCTTCTTATGGCTCCCTGCCTTTCCTCACTTCTCTCCATCCAGGGGAAAGACTGAGTCCTCCTGTCCTCTTAGCTTAACCTTTCGGCCGACTCCACTTTGCAGCACCTCATGACAGGCAGCTCCATCCCCCCCCACCCTTTTTTTAAAACTTCAAAGATATTTATTGTTAAGAAGTCTTAAGGTTGGTAGTCAGCTCAACAATGTAATCAAGGTTTCAGAATTTTTCTATCTTTTCACGCTCTCCTTTCTTTAGCTTGTTGGGTTTTCATCCACTTGGTTTTTGCCTCATGGTGGCAAGATGACCATTGCAGCTCCAGGCATCACATCTGTGTTCAAAGCAGGAAGAAAGAGGAAGGCACCCTGCCAGCGCACTTGCCTGTTGTGCCTGTCCTCCTGCCATTTAAAAAAATTGAAGTAAAATACACATAACATAAAATTTACCATTTGAAAGAAGCCAGACACAAAAGAACACATATTGTATGATTCCATTTGTATGAAATATTCAGAGTAGGCAAATCTATAGAGACAGAGAGTGGATTCATGGTTACCAGGGGCTGGCTTCTTTCACCTGGCGTAATGTTTTCAAGATTTGTCCATGTTGTAGCATGTGTCAGTGTTTCATTCCTTTTTATGGCGGAATAATATTCCGTTGTATGAATGTACCATATTTTGTTCATCCTTTGATGGACACCTGGGATGATTCCATCTTTTGGTTATGGTGACTAATACTGCTATGAACATTCATGTACAAGTTTTTGTTTGAACACCCGTTTTCCATTCTTTTGGGTTAATTTTTGTTTTTACAGGACGACAAAGCCATCATTGCATCTAACAAAATTAGCAGTAATTCCTGAATATCATATAATCAATCCCTGGTCCATTTTAAAATTTCCCTGATTATGACAGAGATGCCTTTTTACAGTTGGTTTCTTTGAATATGATTCCCAAATAAGACAGACACATTGTGTTTGTCCCATATGTTCCTTGGATATCTTTTTACTCCAAACCTGTTCTCTGTTTCCCCCTTGTTTTTATTCTATTATTTAATAATGCCTGTCTTAGGAGGTTGTTACCCTCCCTGGTTATGAAGCTTTCCATCAGCCCTTTACCTAAATGAGGTGCTTCCTGACATTGGCTGCTCACAGGAATCACCTGGGGAGAGATTTGAACACTCTCTGTGCTCAGCCCGCACCCAGACTAATTCAGAACCCCCAGGTGTGGGGTCAATGTCCCTATTTTTAGAATTTTTATTTTTTAATTGAAGTATAGTTGATTTACAATGATTCAGGTGTACAGCATAGTGATTCTATATATATATATTCTTTTTCAGATTCTTTTCCCTTATAGGTTATTACAAAACATTGAATATAGTTCCCTGTGCTAACAGTAGGTCCTTGTTCTTTATTTTATATATAGTAGTGTGTATCTGTTAATCCCAAATTCCCAATTTATCCCTCCCCCGTTCCCCCTTTGGTAACCATAGGTTTGATTTTTATGTCTGTGAGTCTATTTCTGTTTTGTAAATAAGTTCATTTGTATCATTTTTTTAGAGTCCACATATAAATGATATCATATACTATTTCTTTCTTTCTTTCTAAGTCTTTCTCTGACTTACTTCACTTAGTATGATCATCTCTAGGTCCATCCATGTTGCTGCAAATGACATTATTTCATTCTTTTTTATGGCTGAGTGATATTCGATTGTATATATAAACACACACACCACATCTTCTCTATCCATTCATCTGTTGATGGCCATTTAGTTTGTTTCCACGTCTTAGCTATTGTAAACAGTGCTGCTATGGACATCGGGGTGCATGTATCTTTTCAAATTAGAGGTTTCATCTCCGGATATATGCCTAGGAATGGGATTGCTGGGTCATATGGTAACTCTATTTTTAGTTTTTTAAGGCAGCATCTGTATTTTAAATTTTAAACAACCTTTATGTTTTTAAGAGCAGTTTTAAGTTTGTAGCAAAATTGAGCTGAAAGTCCAGAGATTTCCCTTACACCCCTCCCCACCACACATGCACAGGCTCCCCGCACTACCAACATCCCCAGAGTGTTGCGTTTGTTACAATGGATGGAGCAACACTGACACGTTATATCACCCAAAGTCCGTAATTTACATTAGTGTTCACTCTTGGTGTTGTATATTCTGTGGGTTTTGACAGATATATAATGACGTGTATTCATTATAGTATCATACAGAACAGTTTCCCTGCCCTAAAAATCCTCTGTGTTCCTCCTATTCACCCCTCCCGCCCCTCTAACCCTTGGCATCCACTGATCTTTTTACGGTCTCCCTAGTTTTGCCATTTCCAGAATGTCATAGAGTTAAATCACACAACACGTAGCCTTTTCAGATTGGCTTCTTTCACTTAGTAATATGCATTAAGTTTTCCTCCATATTTTTTCATGGCTTGGTAACTCATTTCTTTATAGTGCTGAATAAAAGTCCGTTATCTGAATGTACCACAGTTTATGTATTCATTCATCTCTTGAAGGATATATTGGTTGCTTCCACGTTTTGGCCAGGATGAATAAAACTGATATAAACATCTGTGAGCATCTCTATGTTTAAAGCCCCCCCCCCCATTCCAGTGTGTATCCAGGGTTGAGAATCATAGGGCAGATGGTTTGGTGTCCACTGATGACGACCGTTTACTTTCACCATCCTATATGGTAGCCCCCAGCTACCTGGGGCTATTTAAATTAATTAATATGATATAAAATTAAAAATTCAGTCCTTCAATCACAGTGGTCACATCTCAGGTGCCCATTAGTCACTTGTGGCCAGTGGCTACTGGATTGGACAGTGCAGATATAGAATATTTCCATCATTCCAGAAAGTTCTATTAGGCAACACTGGCCTAAACCCTTTATTTCACAGGAGATGCAAAAAGAGATTTCCTAATTCCATAATTTCTTCTTTATTTGTTGGCTGTAACTCTTCTACAAGGAAGAAACCTCTGTTTAGCTGTTTGTTTACTCTGAATTACAATTTTCACAGGAAAGGCAGGAGACATACACGATTCTGCTTACTTTAGCAATGTTTAAATCAGAGCCTCAACAGATTTCTCTTTTTTTTTTTTTTTTTTTTTTTTTTTTTGCGGTACACGGACCTCTCACTGTTGTGGCCTCTCCCGTTGCGGAGCACAGGCTCCGGACGTGCAGGCTCAGCGGCCATGGCTCACGGCCCCAGCCGCTCCGCGGCATGTGGGATCCTCCCGGACCGGGGCACGAACCCGTGTCCCCTGCATCGGCAGGCGGACTCTCAACCACTGCGCCACCAGGGAAGCCCTTTTCTTTCTTTTCTGAGGACCATAATGAACCTGGGTTCATTATGTGGGTTTTTACGTATTTGATGTCTTTCAATCTGCTGCTAATGTTCTTCTTCTTTATTTTTTTAAAAAAAAATTTATCTATTTTGGGCTGTGCCGGGTCTTTGTTGTGGCATGCGGGATCTTCAGTTGCGGCATGCGGACTTCTTAGTTGTGGGACGCATGCGGAATCTAGTTCTCTGATGAGGGATCGAACCCAGGCCCCCTGCATGGGGAGTGCGGAGTCTTACCCACTGGACCACCAGGGAAGTCCCTGACATTCTTCTTTTGAAGCTCAAATAATTCCAACTTTGGCTTCTTCACGTTGGCCCCCAAGTCTCTGGACAGAACCCCAGTCATCCTGGAGAGCTTCATATTTTTGGTGTGACAAGATGTTCTAGGCTTGCCTTGATTATTCCTGCCTCTGACCTGGAGCCAGCCTTTACGCCAAAACTCGGGTTACTTCCCAGAGGGAAATAATATTTTGGAGACAATAATCTGTACTCCTAGCAATCTAGATGAGAGATAACAATATCTCCAGGCTCTCAGGGGTCAAGACTCCCAACACTGCCCACCTGTCTATGAGTGGGAGAGACTCATCCTAATTGGTCAGTGCCTCTGCCTCTCGGTGTCCCTTCTCTGCTCCTGTTTCCTCAGTGCGCTTCTGTATTTATCCCTAACAGGGTCTGTTAGACAAGCAGGAGAAGCTTCTGTTATATCCTGGTAGCCGCCAGGGCTGTCCGCCCTGTTATGTCTGTCCACCCGCTCTCCCCAACCTCTGTAAATAACCTGTCACATGACTCCCTTCCCTCTCTCCAATCTGATCTAATCCTCTCCCTGCTCTCTTGGGCCCTCTAATGCTCTCTCCTATGCCGGCCTGGCATAAGAGGATTGGAGACTTTGCTAGATGGGACCAGGACAGGGTCAGAGGACCGGCTGTGGGGAGACTCAGGGGCCAGGATGGCCACAGGAGGGCGGTAGAGGAATGGGGAGACGGAGAGACAGTGGGGCAGAGAGGAGTGAGTGGTGCCCCCACCTGAGACGGGGGTGGGGGTGGGGGGACGGACGACAGGGGGAGGGAGAGGGGACTTACTCCCTGGCCGTGATGGTTAGCAGTATTTGCATGGTCACTGGATACATATTTATTCTATTTTATTTATTTATTTTTAAGATTTAATTGTATTTATTTTTGGCTCCATTGGATCTTCGTTGCTGCGTGCAGGCTTTCTCTAGTTGTGGCGAGTGGGGGGCTTCATTGCGGTGCCCGGGCTTCTCATTTCAGTGGCTTCTCTTGTGGAGCACGGGCTCTAGGCGTGCAGGCTCAGTAGTTGTGGCGCACGGGCTTAGTTACTCCACAGCATGCGGGATCTTCCCGGACCAGGTCTTGAACCCGTGTCCCCTGCATTGGCAGGCGGATTCTTAACCACTGCGCCACCAGGGAAGTCCTGGATGCATATTTAAAAAATAAAATAAGGTAAAATATCAATGAAGAGGGTGTGAGAAAAAAAGGGATGGAGGAACCGAGAGACAGAAGAAACACTGTCTGGAATTTCCAGTGGTATGTGCTAGGCATTGTGCAAAGAACTAGGATTCCATCAACTCCTCATAAACCTCTTTTATATTAAATATATACAAAAACTGTATATATTTAATGTACACAACTTATTGAGTTTGGAGATAAGTGTAATGAAGTTTTGATTAAAAATGCAAATACAACCGAGTATGTCTCTGAATCTCAACAACATGTTCCATCCACTGCTCAGGTCATCGCAGATAAATCAGGGAAAGGAGATCCTGCAGCTTCATCTTTTCTTCCTGAGAGCATCTCCCCGGGACTTATGTTGGGAAGGGCATTCCAGACACCCTGGCAGCACCAACTGCTGAAATGTCAGTCTCATGGCCACCAAGGAAGCGGGGGTTTGAGAAAGGTTTGGACAACATCTGCCAATATGTCCCATGTCCCCTTCAGCTCTCCTCTGACCACACTGAGATTCTGCAGGTGCTGGCCTGGCCTGGCCTAAGAGGTTGGGCCACGTGGTGAGTCAGACTAGGTCATGGCCAAAGAAACCTGCTGGGGAGAAGCCCAGGGATTGAGGGGGAGGGAGAGAGACCAGAGAGGGAGCGGAAAGGGGAAGCATGGGTCTCCGCAGGGCAGAGAGGTGGAAGATGGGTGAGTCAGAGGAGGGAAGAGTTGGAAGTGGGGGTGGGCGGTTGTTTCCACGGCAGAAGAGCAAGGCTGCCCATTTCCTCAGCACTTCCTGTGTATCAGGCTCCGTGCCCAGTGTGTAAATGACACACTCTGTGTAATTCACACCCACCCCCAGGTGGTTGTTACCCAAAGCGTCATGGGTGTCCCGCTGTCCACATGGCTTTCTCTGAAGGGCTGTGGTCTCCGGCTGGGCAGCCTTGTTCACGCTCAGCTCAGACGCCTGAGGTCTTCTCAGAAAGGCACTTGAGTGCTCTGATATTTGCTGTGACCTCCTGTAGGCGAGGGATTAGGCTGCTGGCCTTAAAGGACCTTTTGTAAGGGCATTAGAGTATAAAGGGCAGCAGCTGTCACATGGGGAGTGACACAGGCTGGGGGGACCTTGCCAGTTTGGGTTTTGAAAGCAAGACTCGGCTGCCTCAGTTTCCTCTCCTTCCTGCCCCGCCCCCATCTCCCCCTCTCTGCTCTGCTGTGTCCCCTCTCTCTGCCTCTGATCTATCTCCTCCACCCCTCAGTGTCCTGGAGGGGTCTTTGTGTTTTTTCTGTCTCCATTCCTACCGGGGTCTCTCTGATAAGTACAAAGGGTCTCATTCTATCCTGGCAATTGTCTCTCCACCTCCAAACCACAGACTGTCATGTGGACCTCTAAATCCCTGTTAATTCTCACTATATTTTGCTGAGGCCGGCCTGGCCTAAGAGGATTGGAGCATTTTCTAAATGGGACCAGGACGGGGCCAGAAAACTGGCTGTGGGGAGACCCAGGGGTCAGGATGGCCACAGAGAGCAGCAGAGAAACTGGAGACAGAGGGAACATGAAATTGGTGCAAAGTTATAAGGACCATGGACCCCAAATAAAGACTTTGTAGATATCTATCCATCTATGATTGGACCCTTGACTTACGACAAATTACCCAGCCTCTCCATAAACTGACCATTGGAAATCCATGAGGAAAAACCAAAAAGAAGTCCCTATCTCACACTATACATCCACAATCAATTCTAGATGTTTTAAAACCAAAATATGGGAGTTAAAACTGTAAAAATTTTAGAGAAGAAGACAATATCTTTATAACCATGTGATAATGAAATGTCTTAAACAAGAGAAAAGAAAAAGCAATAACGCTAGAAGGGAAAAGAACAACTCCACCCCACCCCCCCACCCAAAGCCCTGAGCTATATTGAAAACAGGCTGGGGATCTCAGACCGATGTTATCTGTAAACCGTTTTCAGTGTGTGACAAGGCAAGTAGACCTTGAACTTCAGCTTTTATAAACTTTTATGTCAACCTGAAAGTGGGGGCATACCTTGTGAAAATCATTTTAAATTTAAAAAAAATAAATTTATTGTTTTACAGCATATCAGCTTGCCACTGATGGAAAGAAAAACACTGGTTCATCACAAAAGATAATGAGAGGCACTGAAATACACAACATTAAAATAAAGAAATTCTACTTATAGAAGAAATACACATCGGAAAAATGTTTGCAACACTTTAACCACCAAAAGGGATAGACACATAAATCCAAACAAATTAAGAAAAATGGGGGAAAAGGACAATTTACAAGTATTCCTAGTGTCCGATTAACACGTGAGACGATCTTGCTTAACTTGTCCATCATTGGAGACATCAATATTAAAACTACAAAGGAGCCACAAGACGGCAGATCGGCAAACATTAAAAAGTCTCAAATCCTAAACGGCCGGCAGGCTGGGCTGGAGCGCTGAGCTAATGATGTTGGTTCAGGTCGCATAGGAAGTTCTCCGGCAGCGTCCGCGAAACAGGAACACACACCGCGAGCAGCAATTCCACAGCTCACTTAGGCATTGACAGAAATGCCCACGGGCGCCCCGAATAACGGGGCGGGGGCGGGGACATTCAGAGCTGCGCGACCGGTGACACAAAAATGTCCCCTCCCCAGGCTGGATCAAGAGAGGTGCAGTCACGCTGCGGAGAGTAACCGGCTGTGAACCCCAAGCAGCCACATCTTCCCGCACCGCGTGGGCGCCAAGCGCAGGCCCCCAACGCCCTAGTCCCCTCTGGCCCCGCGGGGTCTGCCGGGCTTTGCGGGGACAGATGACCCTATAAGTTCAGTAACCGCTTGGGGTCTAAGTCGTTCTCATCCACAGACTCATCTCTCTTTCGGGACCCAGACATCAAGGGAGAGGGGGATCCGGGGGAGGGGTCTTGGGGTGAGAATACCACTGTAAAATCTGGAATTGGAAAAGGATCTGGGCCAAAGTTGGGGGCGTAGGGGTCCAGAGGCCAGACTGGGGCCGGGGCCGGGGCTGAAGCAGCCTGGACGGGCACCTGGGCGCCTTGTGCCGGGGCCCACATGGCCCGGCCGTGGCTGGAGATGCTGGGCTCTGGCGCTGGGAGCATCCCCGCGGGGCTGCGCGCAGGCGGGCTGCGGAATCCCGGGCCGTCTGGGAATGCGGGGCCGGCAACTGCGGCGGCAGCGGCAATGACAGGGGCAGGCGCGGGCCCGGGGGCGCAGGGGATCCCGGGGTCCATGGGAGCATCGCGGGCCCTCTGGCTTCGGCCCTTGGCCAGTCGCTCCAGCCGCGAGCGTTGGGCCCGGCGGTTCTTGAACCACATCTGGGGAGACAGGGGACCGGGAGGAGGCGTAAGAGGCGAGAGGCTGCGTGCACTCGCCTCTGCCCCGGGTATGAGGCTGCCCCGCCCGGGTGAGAAGCCGGCCTCCCCTCTCCCTCGGCCCTCCAGACCCAATTTGTTGCCCCTGGTGTTCAGGAGGCCGCCGGGGAAGGGTGCAGAGGGCAGGAGGGCCTGGCGGCCAGGAAGGGGTCTGCCCGAGAGGTCCGCGGGTTCAGAGGCCCTGAGGTCTGGGCACGGGGAGACCACGGGGGACGTCAGTCCCGGCCGGATGCGCTTGGAGGGCTTTATGGCACAGGGTTGAGGCGGACTCGGGGTCCAGCCCTGGGTCCGCACCCGGGAGACCCCTTGCTTGCTGCGTGACCCAGGGCAGCACCGGACCGCTTTGGCCTTGCTGATCCCCTCCTGCAGAGCGAAGAGGGCGGAAAGGTGGCCCAGGGGCAGGGCACTTGATAGGCGGCGAGGTGGGAGCGCGTCTGGCGGGGGGCGGGGAAGGGCGGGGCCTGGTGGGGGGCGCGTCAGACCTGCAGTTTGTGCTCCTCTAGGCTGAGCCTGGTCGCCAGGCGCAGGCGGTCCTGGTAGCCGGGGTACTCATTCTTCTGGAAGTATTCCTTGAGCACGTCCAGTTGCTCTTTGGTGTACACCGTGCGCTCCTGCCGCTTCCTCTTCGGGGGTCCTGCGCTCCGTGTGGGGCCTGGCCAAGGGGGAAGCAGGGTCACATGAGCCCCAGCAACAGCCCCCAGCCCGCCTGGCACCCTCTGCCTACCTGCGCCAGGCCCTTGGGAGCAGCCGGGGGGCTCAGGCCTGAGGGCGGCAGGCAGCGCGTGGAGAAGCCTGCGGCATCGGGACCAGATGTTCTTGGTCGGACTCAAGGTCTCCGTACTTCAGCCCCAGCCCCTGTACCTCTCTGGGCCTCAGTGAACACAGCTTTGAAATGGGCCTGATCACAGCTCCTGGAGTACTCCAGGGCCCCAAGCCTGGGAAGGCACGCAGGACAGGCTCCTTAGCGCTCCCCCTCTCCCATCCAAGGGCTGGAGCCACCCTCACGTTCACAGGGGACCACTGCGTGCCAGGCTCTCTGCTCATCTCACCCCAGTAATGTAATTCCATTCCCCAGACTCCGCTAAGCCCTCCCCACAGCACAGCGCAAGAAGTGCTCTCAGACAGCTGGGCCCTTCCCTGGATGCCCAGGAGGCCTCCCAGCCTTGGCCCTAGGACACCCCTTGCACAACCCCACCGCCGGCCCAGAGCCCTCCTGGTGGCCCAGACTCACCCATGAGAGACTTGGGTTCTCGCTTCCTCCTCACTGCTGCTCTGCTGTCTGCATCTGAGGCTCTGCTCACAGGGCCTGGGGCTTACATCCCAGCTTTATGCTGTGCCCACCTGGGCACACCCTAAGGGTCCTGGAACCCACCCTGTCTTGCCCCACCCTCAGACTCACTCCTTTGCAGGAGATGCAATCATTGATTAATCCTTTTCGTATTGAGCAGCAGCTACTCGCTGGGCCTTTCCTGGGAGCTGCTAATAACCCTGTGTTTTAAGACAGCCTGGGTCCTGCCCTTTGCCCTTTTGGGATGAATGAACTGGGTCTGGTTTGCCTGTGTGACTCAGGATCTTGGGTCTCAGGAGCCCAGCTTTCTGCCTCTCCCGGCCACATAGACCTGGGACTAAACATCAGACTGAACTCCTGGGTCGTGCCAGGGTCTCCTGGGGTCGGGGGGGACACAGCTTAATATGCTCATCCCCAGGGAACTTTTATTATCATCAGTGGGAGATGACAATTAAACAAGTGATCAGAGGCTCTGGGTAAAAAAAAAAAAAAAAAAAAAAAAAAACAAGTGATCAAGTACAACCTGAAACAAAGCAGAGAGAACTCGTTATTTGATTTACGTCACTCTCTGTTGCTCACGCGGGCGTCCTGCCATTTACTCTGCTCCTTTTTGGCAACATTCAGCCATAATTGTACATCTTTTCTGCTTCTTGGGCAGCTGGGAACACATTGGTCACCAGGACAGTCGACGGTGCTGCTGTCGACAGGGGAGAATCTAGTCATGTCCTTGATCTGTAAGATGTGACTCGAGGCCACCTTCTCCCTACTTTTTATTTATTTATTTTTTTTTGCGGTACGCGGGTCTCTCACTGTTGTGGCCTCTCCCGTTGCGGAGCACAGGCTCCAGACGCGCAGGCTCAGCGGCCATGGCTCACGGGCCCAGCCGTTCCACGGCATGTGGGATCTTCCCGGACCGGGGCACGAACCCGTGTCCCCTGCATCGGCAGGTGGACTCCCAACCACTGCGCCACCAGAGAAGCCCCTCCCTACTTTTTAAAGGAGATTAAATGGAACATCGTGATGTTTAGATGGGCAAAGATTGAGAATAGGCTCCATGCCAGGAACTGGTAACCGAGGGGCTGGGGAATCTGGCTGTCTCACGCTTTGGGAGTGTAGGCTGGTGTCGGAGACATTTCGTGATAGCTGCCAATACCCTCAGCCAAAGACCATCAGGGAGAACCTGGTGGGGCATCTGTTCTGTCCAGACACCTGAGTGGGTGACTCCATCCTCTTTTGGCAGGACCTTCATGGGGTCAGGGGTCAGGGAGTCAAGGGAGAGCACAGCTGACAAGGCTCGCAGTTCATGGTGCTGGAAATACGTGGGAGATCAAATTCAAAGTCAAATAAAATATTTAGATGTTGTTATTATAGGTCAAGTTCATTGTTTTTAACTGCTACTTAGTGTTAGATATAGTAATAATCCATCAGCTCTTCCCTATCAGGCCTCATAAATCTGCTGGGAAAGCAGGAGTGACCAGAAAAGGAAGGTCCCTGCCCTCAAAGATTTTGCAGTGTGGTAGTTTATTTGGCCAATAAAAGCATAACTAGATGGACAAACTCACTGATACTATTTTAGGAAAATGTATAAATACGGAAATGTTCATGGCAGCGCTAGTCACAGGAACCAAAAGGTGGAAATTAAACAGAAATGTCCATCTATTGATGGAGGGATAAACAAAATGTCATTTATTCATACCATGGAGTATCTTTTAACCATGAAATGGAATAAAATACTGATCCACACTACAACGTGGATGAACCTTGAACCCATTAGGCCAATAGAAAGAAGCCAGGTACAAAAGGCCACACTCTGTATGGTTCCGTTTATAGGCGATGTCCAGCATAGACAAAGCCATAGAGACAGAAGGTGGATTCGCGGTTTCCAGGAACTCGGGAGAGAGGAAAATTGGGACCAACTGGTGACGGGTATGGGGTTTCTATCTGGGGTTATGAAAAAGTTCCAAAATGGATTACGGGGATGGATGCAGAACTCTGTGAATACACTAAGGAGCATTGAATTGTATACTTTAAATGAGTGAATTTTGTTATGTGAATACCTATCATAAAAATATAGAAACGAATGCAACGCTCATTTTATTGCCTACTGGATTGATCAAGATGGGTTGGGACGCAGGATGGGGAATGTGTCTTTCTCTCACTGCTGATGGAATGAAGGTTGGTAAAAGATTTTTGGAGATTTTGGAAACGACTGAATAGGAGCGAATGAACGTAGTACCCTTTGGTTTTTGTCAAGAAGAGATTTGGGCTGGGAGGATTCTTGACCACTGTGGGCATCCACGAATATATTGATACTTTCTTGAGCTACCAATCAGCTGAGTTAATGGGATCAATCTGTGTCCTTGAATAAGAGAAAGAATAAATAATTCTTGGTAACTTCAGACTGTGGAATGCTAATTAACAATTAAAAGGACTGAGGGGTATTTAGTAACAATTGATGATTGTTGAATTGATGATTTGATGATTTTCAGTGATGAAAATCAATTGAAAATCAATTTCAATTGATTTTCAATCAATTTTCAATTGATTTCAATCAATGTTCAGTTGATGAATTGATGATTTTCAGTGATTTTGCCAAAATAAATGTGTCCAGACAGAGTTCTTGTTAGGTTTTTTTTTTTTCTCCTGAATCTCCTAGAATGAGAAAAACTCAAAGTTGATGACTAAGGGTGTGTGATTGGATGAGTGTACAGTTTTTGACATGGAGTAATGTCTCAGACACACTGTTCATTTCTGAGAATGTATACAGTCCATAAGCACATATTATACACACACACACACACACACACACACACACACACCCCACAACATATATCCATAATATATCTGCATTGACAACCGCAACAAAATACCCAGTAAAAATGAATTACCCAGGGGCTGTGGAGAATGATGTGTGTTCATTTTCTCTTTCCTACTGCTTAACTATTATTATTTTTTCATTTGCAAGCAGGAAAACAAGGCCAATTTCTGTCTCTGGATGCCGCCTGGGGCCACATGGTTGCCTTGCCTTCTGTTCTGACCTCATTCATCCCAGGGCTGGATGGAAACACAGAAGGCAGAGCCCACCCAGGGACAGCTGGGGGAGCAGGGGCTCCTGAGTGTTCCTCCTTGGGTTTCCCAGACTGCCGTCCCATTCCCAGATTCAGATGGATGGGGAAGGTCGTCTACGGCCCAGAATCCCCTTGGGCAAAAGAGACAGAGATGGGAAAGGAGTCGGTAAAAATATGTGCTAAGAGGAGGAAAAAAGTAGTTCTTTTATTTTTGATTCAATCAGAACAGAAACAGTGGCTCTCTCCCTATCCATCAATTCCTTGATCTCCTCTGCAGCCGCTTCCCGGGCAAGCCCTGCATCTGGTCCTCCCCGTTTGGTTGATCTATCTCTGCCTCCTGCCTGGGAGATGCCCACAGACGGCGAGACCTCTCCCGCTCTCTGCAACCAGAGGCATCACTAAAGGAGCAAGCTGGGCTTTGAAGACAATGCTGGGGAGATGGAGAGAAGATGGGGGAGGGGGATTTGATCTCTGCCTTTTAGAACTTCCTGGCCTGTCTTTCCATCATTGGGGCTCTTCTCTAGGTCTCTAGACATTGCTCTCTGCCTCTTCTTTCATTCTTGAAATATAGTTTATTTGCAGATTCCCTATTTGCCAATTTGCCTACTCGGTAAAATTTCTTTGTAACACCCAAAGGAAGACTCCTTTTCTCGTTATTTGCAGACGTGTGCAGAGCTGTGAAAAATTCGAGGGGCCAACCTCGTGTGTGCTCGCAGCCGACCTGGAACACAGGGACACTCTGCCTTGTTGTTTCAGCCCTTATACTATAAACAGGTGCCCTTTTCGAGGTCTATTTGGGGCCGCATTTTGGAGGTATTTTTGTGCTTTGAAAATTGTAAGATTTTATAATATTAATATCGTTTTAACCATTCATAAGTATACAATTCAGTGGCAGTAACTACATTCACGATATTGTGTAACCATCACCACTTTCTATACCTAAAACCTTTTCATCATCCCCAACAGAAACTCTGTACCCCTTAAACACAACCTCCCTTTCCACCCTCCCCCCAGCCCCTGGTAACCTTTGCACTATTTTGTGTCTCTACGAACTTGACCACTCTAATTAACTCCTATAAGTGGAATCGGACAGTATTTTTTCCTTCTGTGTCTGGCTCATTTCACTAAGCAGAATGTCTTCAAGGTTCTGCCGCGTTGTAGTGTGTGTCGGAACTTTATTCCTTTTTATGGCTGGAGAATATTCCATTATGGATGTATAGACCACATTTTGTTTCTCCATTCATCTGTTGATGGACACTTGAGTTGTTTCCATCTCTTGGCTATTGTGAACAGTGCTTGAACAAATATTGGTTCAAGTCCCTGCTTTCAATTCTTTGGGATATATACCTAGGAGTGGAATTGCTGGGTCGTGTGTTTGTTTTTTTTTTTATTCTTCTGCGGTGCGCCCACTGCTGTGGCCTCCCCCATTGTGGAGCACAGGCTCCGGATGCGCAGGCTCAGCGGCCATGGCTCACGGGCCCAGCCGCTCCGCGGCATGTGGGATCTTCCCGGACCGGGGCACAAACCCGTGTCCCCTGCATCGGCAGGCGGACTCTCAACCACTGCGCCACCCGGGAATCCCGTCGTGTGCTATTTTTGTGCTTTTCGTTGGCGATTTCACTGTTTAAAATGCCCCTAAGCATAGTACTGAAGCGCTGTCTTCTGTTCCTTCCCAGAAGGCAGTGATGTGTCTTACAGAGAAAATATGTGTTCGAGATAAGCTTCCTTCAGGCACGAATTACAGTGCTGCTGGCCACATGTTCAACATGAAAGAATAAACGATATATGGTAAATATAGTGTCTTTAAACAGAAACACACATAAAACAAGGTGACCCATTGACTGGTTGATGAAAAGGCAACTAGGGGCTCCCAGAAACATAGGAACAGAAACGAATTCGAGAATTCCATGTTTGAAGTATCTTTATAGAACGTAGCTGCTCAAAGAACCGCAGCAAAAGATGTCACAAGTGAACTCAGAGCTTGGAAAGGAGGGACCCCTCGGGGCGTAACAAGCTCTGGGGTCTAATCTGGTGGGGGAGGAGTTGCGAAAATTCCCAGCAAAGTGCCAAGTGCCCGGGAAGAGTTGAACCTAACAGTGGCTCCCTGACCAGACAGCTTTCTGCCTCCACAAGTTCCTCTTGATGTCTCATCCCTGCCCTATTCAGAAGGTTCTGGAAAGAACACGGTATGTGGCATCTGTGAATTCCTGAGGCTCTCTGCAGACGGGGAGCCTGAAGACGGGGAGGTAAGGAGGTGAAGTTGGGGGGGGAATGGGGATAGGGCTTGGGGGCGCTCCTGAGGGCAGCCCAAAGGCTGCCAACATCTGTCCCATAAAAACACACATGCCAACAATGAATAATTCTAGAGGAGGAAACAGTGTCCCTAAAGAGAGGAGAGATGGTCTGAAGCCACAGGCAGAAGTGTCAGGCTCTTCAGTAACCACAGGGTGACAGCCAAAGGTGGGAAAACTCCCAGCATGAGGAGTAAGACATCTCGGCTCCCAGGTGCCCTCCCTGCCCCTCGGCGCCCCGCTTCCGTCCCCCCCACCCCAGCCTTGCCTCTTCCTAGGGGTCTCAGTGTGTGAGAAGCCTCACACCTCCTCGTCGTGGGGTTTCACTAAGCAGGAATTTTCATTCTGTCCCGACGGTCTGTCCCTTCCCCTCCCCCACAGTCCGTCACATGACTGTCCCCCTCCCAAATCTGATCTAATTCTCTCCCTGCTCTGCTGAGGCCGGCCTGGCCTAAGAGGATTGGATCATTTGCTAAATGGGACCATGACAGGGTCAGAGGACCGGCTGTGTGGAGACCCAGGGGCCAGGGCGGCCGCAGGAGGGCGTCAGAGGAGACGAGGGGAGGGAGGACCAGAGAGCAGGGGTGGCGGGGGCGGGGGGGGGGGGGGGGGGGGACAGAGGGCGCATGCGCACTCCCTGGCTGTTAAGGAAACATTTAAAGGGTAAGGAGGGTTCCAACGTAGTTGATTTCAAAAAGTGTATCCCGAGCCTGGATCCTGATTTCCTACCCACTCTCCCCTCTCTGTCCCTTTGGGAGTAACGGGGAGTTCTGGAGGCAGGGAAAGGGGTTACATGTGTGGGAGTCTGGGAGTGTCTGACCACGGCTCTGAGAGATGACCTGAGGTTCCTGGCCAGGGAATGTTCTGGAAGGGTCTGACCTGCCAGCAATCTTCTGCAGAGCCCCGAGGTCTAGCTCATCTTTGGAGTGTTCAAGGAAAGCATTCGTTTTTTTTAAAAAGTACAGTATTTAAAATATATTTTGGGACTTCCCTGGCAATGCAGGGGAGACAGGTTCGAGCCCTGGTCCAGGAAGATCCCACATGCCCTGGAGCAACTAAGCCCGTGCGCCACAACTACTGAGCCTGCGCCCTGGAGCCCGAGAGCCAAAACTACTGAGCCCACATGCCACAGTTACTGAAGCCCGGACGCCTAGAGCCTGTGCCCCTCAACAAAAAGAAGCCACCGCAATGAGAAGCCGCGCACTGCAACAAAGAGTAGCCCTCGCTCACCGCAACTAGAGAAAGCCCGCACACAGCAACAAAGACCCAATGCAGCCAAAAAATAAATAAATAAATTTAAAAAAATACATTTTTAATAAATTTAAAAATATTTTTCAAATGCCTCCGTTTTAACTTTGAATATAGTAAATAGCGATTGATATAACCAATCTCCACCAGGCTCCCTGGGTCCTCGGTAACTTTCAAAGGCTGGAGAGGCCCTGGGCTGTGTCTGTACGTCCCAGTGAAAGTCCCGTTAAGACTCTGAATTGCATGTAGCAGGGCTGTCGAGGACATTGGTTTCAATGGGCAAAGAAGCCATGGCCCAAATATCGTTTCTTTTCACCACTGTGTGTCTCTGCGCAAGGCGTGTGTTTCTGTGTGTCTCCTTTGCATCTCAGTTTTCCTCCTCTGAAGACCTGAGCTGATAATCCTTATCGCTGAAGCTGACAGTTTGTCCAGTATACACACCAGTATGGAGGTTCTAGCTGTTCTACCCAAATAAAGTCCTGAGTTTGGTCAATATCCCCTCCCCAAAATAGGGGAGCAATCCTCCCTATTTGACTGGGTTCAGGGGTTCTCAGAATGTGGGACTTTCAGTGCTAAATTGGGACAGTCCCAAGAAAACTGGGTTGGTTGGAGACCTTATCCCTCTGTCCCTCTGGAGCCCCTGTGTGTCCTTATGGTCCATTCACTACAGGGTTAATATCATTATGGCCTGGTCCAGCACCACAGGCTCTGCCATCGCTATTGGGCCCAAAGAATATTTTGTAAGTATAGACATACACATATACCTGCATACACCATATATCTGCATACACAGATATAAATGCAAATATATTAATGTAATATATATAATATGTCATATGATCTATAATATAATTATGATATATATAACATTACACACATATATGTCTGTTTATCTATCTAACACATGGTATTGTCAGCCTTCCATTTTAGGCATTCTGGTGCGGCATAGAGGCATCACTGTGAGGTCTTAATTTCCGTTTCCCTGATGATTGATGAAACTGCATCCTGTATTGTGAGTTGATGGACAATTTACTATCCTCACTTTAAAAAAAAATTTGTTTATTTTTGGCTGCATTGGGTCTTCATTGCTGCACGCGGGCTTTCTCTGGTTGCAGTGAGCAGGGGCTACTCATTGCGGCAGCTTTTCTTGTTGTAGAGCACGGGCTCTAGGCGCTCGGGCTTCAGTAATTGTGGCACGTGGGCTCAGTAGTTGTGGCTCGTGGGCTCTAGAGCGCAGGCTCAGTAGTTGTGGCGCACGGGCTTAGTTGCTCCGCAGCATGTGGGAATCTTCCCGGATCAGGGATCGAACCCGTGTCCCCTGCATTGGCAGGTGGATTCTCAAACACTGCGCCACCAGGGAAGCCCTAGCCTCACTTTTGAAATGTCTGTTTAAGTCTTCTGCAACCTGGGTGAATTTCAAGGCAATGGTGTTTCATAATCCCAAATGGTGGAGCCAGGGAAATCACCATCCGTGCCCTGGGGACCAACCAGTGGGGTTGATGCCTGGGGTTCAGGAGCTGTGAGGTCCAGGCTCCCACATGAGCAGGTGCCCGGACAGGTGAGGCCTGAAGGCTCACATCCACTTTGTGGGTGGTCCTGGAGATAATCTACAGTTGGAGAAAGCAAGCCTTGGGGGAGGAAGGTGCCTGCCCCAGGTCAGGCAGGATGTTCTCCATCCATAAGGACCCACCAGTTGGAATCCCAGACACGGCATCCAGGCCCTAGGGAATAATATCTCAGGGAACAATAATCCAGTGACAACTTCCCACGAGGTAGGTCTTATTGTCATCTCCACTCCACGGAGGAGGAAACTGAGGCTCGGAGAAGCAGAGTCCCAGGTCCCATCACACACATAAGTGACAGAGCCACGGCTGAGCCAGCGCCGGCCCCCCAAGCCTGAACCCTCCTGACCGCGAAGCTACACGGCCTCTTAAGATGCTCCCCACAGCCCCACGGATGTCAGATGTCCACTTCTCAGCCGAGAGAGGTTCTGTCAATTCCCAAGGACACACGGGGGTGAGTGGCACAGCCCAGAATAGAACCCAGCTATCTTGGGTCCCAGAGCCCTGCCCTTGACTCCTCAAATCTACCTGGAATCCCCCCAGATAGGATGAGGCCAGTCCCCTCCCCTGCACTCACTGCAGCCCAGGTCTGTGACATGGGCTTCTCTTGGCTCATCTGACTGGATTATGCTGGTAACTTGTTATCGTCCTCACTTTACAGATGAGGAGACCGAGGTCCAGAGAGGTTATGTGAATGGCCCAAGGCCACACAGCGAGTAAAGGGTGGGCTTCACATCAGCCCTTAGCAAGACTCCCCCGACTCGGCTGGTTCACGCTGTCTCTGCAGGCCTGGGTGGCTCCCGTGTCCATCGGGGACAAGGAGCTGGGATGGACGCCCTCACTTCCTAACATGGGAGGTGGGGGAAACCTGGATTCATGGGCTAGTTAGAACCCAAAGTAATCAGCTCAGCGATAATGCGATCCCTGAAGCATCCGGCATCCCAATCTCACTCCCTTCTGCCATCATGAGTCCCTGGTCCTTTTGGTAAAACCACACCACAGCTTCCCTGTGTGCGTGTCTACCTGCCCCTGCCCCTCTGCCATTCATTCCGCCACTAATCCATCCCATCCAAATTTCTTGAGCATTTACTATGCATCTGGGACTGTCCCAGGCACTGGGAATACAGCTGAGAACAAGGTGAATACGATCCCAGCCCTCCTGGAGCCCACGTTCCCATGAGAGGGGCAGACAAGCGACAAGGCAGTGATAAGAATTTTACAGAAAATAAAATTGCGTGAATGTGTTAGGCAGCTAAGGGGGTGCAGGTGTGAGGAGCCCTCAGTCTTGCGGTAGAGCTGAGACTGAAACTCATCAATGACCTGATGCAAATGTCCTCCAGCATCTCACACTACCTGGGGCCACCCCCGCAGTCTAACCCCGTTCCCTCCTGCTGCAATCATGGGCCCTTGACAAACACCAAGATTCTTTCTCTTTGGTACCTTTCCGTCTTGGTCATTGCGTCGTTGAACAAATGAATATTTATTCCGTCTTTGTACCTCTCCTCTATCTCACTATATCTCTCAGTCCTTTTATCTCCCTCAGTGTCCCTGTCTTTCTCTTGCTGTCCACCCCCAGCTGCTCTGGGACCCTGCCTTGTGGGCCATGATGGGCTCCTTCCTTGTGCTTGGCTAGTTTTGGGGACAGAAAGAAGCCAGGGCGACAGAAGGCGAGTGAGTGGTTAGAAGCCGGATCACAGAGAGCTGGGCACAGGGTGGATTGTCTTCTAATTGTGGGAGGAGTTAAGGCTCCGATCCTGAGCAGAGAACTGATGAAGATTGAGGCTATGGCGGCGGGGAAGAGAAGCTTCTGCCATCCTCCTGGTCTAGGCTACACGCAGTCAAGGCGGTGAGGAAAAAGTTAGATTGGAGATGATATTTTCCTCCAATACCTTTAAAAAAAAATAAAGGCATAATTTACATACTTATTAATTTACATAATTTACATACTCAATCTCACTTAAAATGCATATATTTTAAGTGATGAGCTTGGTGGATTTTGACAAATGCTTACCCTTCTCAGACCTATCAGGATGCAGGACATTTGCACCACCCCCAAATTCCCTCATGCCACTTTGCAGTCAATGCTCCTTCTGCACTCCAGGCAACTTGCTTCTTCTGATTTCTTTTTTTAATTGAGATCTAATTCATATACCATAAAATTCACCACCGAAAGTGTACAACTCAGTGGTGTTTATATAGTATATTCACAAGATTGTGCAACTGTCATCACTATCTAATTCCAGAGCATTTTCATCACCCCAAAAAGAAATCCTGTCTGTATCCACTAAGCAGTCAAACTCCATTATCCAACCCCTGCCCCAGTCCCTGGCAATGATTTTCTGATTTAAAAAAATGTGTTTTGTTCTGGAACTTTGGAATTATACAGTTCAATGGGTGTTTTCCAACACTACCAAGCAATTAACACGATTCTGACACTACCTACCTGGAGACAGCATCAGATCCCACAGGCTAAGTCTCCGGCTCACAAGACTGTCCCCTTCATCCCCTTTAGGCACCAATCTCAAGTCCAGATTGTCCCCTGTGCTCCTGACCTACCAGCCATAAATCGGACGTTCCCATGATCCCCTCGTTGGGTTTCATTAATTTGCTAGGGAGGGCCCACAGAACTCAGGAAAACATTTACTCACTAGATTATTTTATTATAAAAGAATTTTAACAGCCAGATGAAGAGATACAGATGACGAGATCCAAAAGGCTCCCAAACACAGGAGCTTCTGTACCGGTGGAGTTTGGGATGTACCACCGTCTCAGCACATAGATGTGTCCTAGTTCACCAACCTCGAAGCTCTTAGAATCCCGTCCTCTGGGGTTTTTATGGCGGTTTCATTACGTTGACATGATTGATGAAGTCCTTGGTCCTTGGCATTTAAACTCAATCTCTAGCTCCTTTCACATCCTAGGAGGGGGTAGGTGGGTGGGGAGCGTTAGAGAGGAGGAGGGGACTGAAAGTTTAATCCTCTAATCCCATGATTGGTTTCCCTGGCAATCAGCCCATCCTTAAGTCACCTAGGGCTTTCTGAAGGTTGCCTCATTATCATAACAAAAGACACCTTTATCTTTCTCATCGCAGGAACTCAAGGTTTTAGGAGCTCTGTGCGAGGAATGGTACCAAGACCAAAGATATATTTCTTATTATAAGTCACAATATTACATGCCGTATGCATTCTTTCTGTCTGGCTTCTTTCACTCAGCAAAAGGTTTTGGGAATCATCCATGACGTTGTACATGTAGTAGGATGTTCCTTTCTCATTGCTGAGTAGTATTCCATTTTATGACTATGTCACACTCTGTTCTTTCTTTTTTTGCGGTACGCGGGCCTCTCACTGTTGTGGCCTCTCCCGTTGCGTAGCACAGGCTCCGGACGCGCAGGCTCAGCGGCCATGGCTCACGGGCCCAGCCGCTCCGCGGCATGTGGGATCTTCCCAGATCGGGGCACGAACCCCCGTCCCCCGCATCAGCAGGCGGACTCTCAACCACTGTGCCACCAGGGAAACCCCACACTCTGTTCTTTTACAGCTCAGTAGACATTTGAGTTGTTTCCCATCTGGGAGTAGTATGAAAAAAAAAAGCTGCTATGAACGTTTCTGTACAGGTCTTTTGGTGGACATAGGTTTTCATTTCTCTTGGATAAATATCTAGAAGTGGATCAAGTTATAAGGTTAAAATAGTTCATCTTTATAGAAAATAGCCAAGCAGTTCTTCAGTGTGACTTCACCATCCTACTCCCACCAAAAAGTGTGAGAGTTCCAGTTGCTCCACAACCTCACCAACATTTGTGATGATCCTTTTCATGGTAACCATTTTGTTGGTCATATGTAATATCTCATTGTGGTTTTAATTTTTCTTTCCCTAATGACAAATAATGTTGAATATCTTTTTGTGCCCTTATTGGCCATTTGTATAACTTTTGTGTAGTGTCTCTTCCAGCTATTTTATTATTGAGTTGAAAGAGCCTTTCTTATGTATTCTGGATATAAGGTCTTTGCTAGCTATACATTTTTTAAAAAATAAATTTATTTATATCATTTATTTATTTTTGGCTGTGTTGGGGCTTCGTTGCTGCACGCGGGCTTTCTCTAGTTGCGGCGAGCAGGGGCTACAGGGGCTACTCTTTGTTGCGGTGTGCGGGCTTCACATTGCGGTGGCTTCTCTTGTTGCAGAGCACAGGCTCTAGGTGTGCGGGCTTCAGCAGTTGTGGCATGCGGGCTCAGTAGTTGTGGCTCACAGGCTCTAGACGCAGGCTCAGTAGTTGTGGCGCATGGGCTTAGTTGCTCCGTGGCATGTGGGATCTTCCCGGCCCAGGGCTTGAACCCATGTCCCCTTCATTGGCAGGTAGATTCTTAACCACTGCGCCACCAGGGGAGCCCCCCAGCTATATGTTTTGCAAATAGTTTCTAACAGACCGTGGCTAGGATTTTCTTTAACTTGATGTTGTTTGAAGGGTAGAATTTTCCCATTTTGATTAAGTCTAATTTATCAATTTTCTATTTCATGGTTATTGCTTTCTCTGTCCCATCTATCTTCGCCTACTCCCCCAGGTCAAGAAAATATTTCTCTTTTTTTATAGGTGTTTTATACTTCTGCTTTTCATATTTAAGACTGTGATCTCAAATTAACTTTTGTGTATTGTATGAAGGAGAGATTGAGGTTCTTCTTTTTTTTTTTTTTAAATGTGGATATCCAATTGTTCAAGCACAATTTATTGAAAAGAATTCCCTGTTGACTTGCTTTGGAACATTTGTCAAAAATCAATTGACCAGGGCTTCCCTGGTGGCGCAGTGGTTAAAAATCTGCCTGCCAATGCAGGGGACATGGGTTCAAGCCCTGGTCCGGGAAGATCCCACATGCCGTGGAGCAACTAGGCCTGTGAGCCACAACTACTGAGCCTGCGCGTCTGGAGCCTGTGCTCCGCAGCAAGAGAGGCCGCGATAGTGAGAGGCCCGCGCACCGCGATGAAGAGTGGCCCCCGCTTGCCACAACTAGAGAAAGCCCTTGCACAGAAACGAAGACCCAACACAGCCAAAAATAAATAAATAAATAAATTTAAAAAAAAAATCAATTGACCAAATACTCTCTGACTTCAGACTATACTCTACAGCTACAGTCACCATACTGTATGATACTGGGACAAAAACAGACACATAAGTCAATGGAACAGAATAGAGATCCCAGAAATAAACCCATGCACTTACAGTCAATCTATGACAAAGGAGGCAAGAATATACAATGCAGAAAAGACAGGCTCTTCAATAAGTGGTGCTGGGAAAACTGGACAGCCACATGTATAAGAATGAAATTAGAACGTTTTCTCACACTATATACAAAAATAAACTCAAAATGGATTAGAGACCTAAATGTAGGACTGGAAACCACAAAACTCCGAGAAGAGAACATAGGCAAAACACTCTTTGACATAAACCGTAGCAATATATATGTATATATTTTTTGCATCTGTCTCCCAAGGCAAAGGAAATAAGAGCAAAAATAAACAAATGGGATCTAATTAAACTTAAAAGCTTTTGCATGGCAAAGACAACCATCAACAAAACAAAAAAGACAACCTACCAAATGAGAGAAAATATTTGCAAATGATATGACCAATAAGGGGCTAATATTCAAAATATATAAACAGCTCATACAACTCAATATATTTAAAAAAGCCCCTTGATTAAAAAATGGGTACAAGAGGGCTTCCCCGGTGGCGCAGTGGTTGAGAGTCCGCCTGCCGATGCAGGGGACACGGGTTCGATCCCTGGTCTGGGAAGATCCCACATGCCGCGGAGCGGCTGCGCCTGTGAGCCATGGCCACTGAGCCTGCACGTCCGGAGCCTGTGCTCTGCAACAGTGAGAGGCCCGTGTACCGCAAAAAAAAAAAAAAAAAAAAAAAAAAAAAAGGGTACAAGAGCAGAATAAACATTTTTCCAAAGAAGATATAACAGCTGGACAACAGGCACATGAAAAGCTGCTCAACATTTCTGATCATCAGAGAAATGCAATTCAAAACGAGATATTACCTCACACTGTCAAAATGGCTATCATCAAAAAGACTACAAATAAATGTTCGTGAAGATGTGGAGAAAAGGGAATCCTTGTACACTATTTTGGGAATGTAAATTGGTGCAGCCACTGTGGAAAATAGTATGGTGGTTTTTCAAAAAATTAAAAGTAGAACTACCATATGATCCAGCAATTCCACTCTGGGTATATATCCAAAGAAAACAAAAACACTAATTTGAAAAGATCCATGCACCCCAATGTTCATTGCAGCATTATTTACAATTGGCAAGATATGAAAGCAATCTAAGTGTCCATCAACAGATGAATGGATAAAGAAGATGTGGTGTATAGATATACAATAGAAAGAATGCAATTTTGCCATTTGCAAAAACATGGATAGACCTGGAGGGTATTATGCTAAGTGAAATAAGTCAGACAGAGAAAGACGAATACTGTGTGATAACACTTATATGTGGAATCTAAAAATTCAACAAACTAGTGAATATAACAAAAAAGAAGCAGACTCATGGATATAGAGAGCAAACTAGTGGTTACCAGTGGGGAGAGGGAAGGGGGGAGGGGGAAAGTAGGGGTAGGGGAGTAAGAGGTACAAACTATTAGGTATAGGATAGGCTCAAGGATGTATTGTATAACACGAAGAATATAGACAATATTTTGTAATAACTGTAAATGGAAAGTAACCTTTAAAAATTGTATAAAAAAATAAAGATGAGTTTGAGAAGAATTGACATCTTAATACTCAGTCTTCCAATCCATGAACATGATACAGTCATCCCTCCATATCCACGAGGGATTGGTTCAAAGTCCCCCACAGATACATCCAAGGATGCTTAAGTTTCTTATATAAAATGGTGCAGTATTTGCATGTCCCCTATGCACGTCCTCCTGTATGCTTTACATCATCTCTTGCTTACTTATAATACCTACACAAAGTAAACGCTTTGTAAATGGTTGTAAATACAGTGTAAAGACTATGTAAATAGTTGCTGGCACGTGGCAAATTCAAGTTTCTGGAACTTTCTGGAAAAAAATTTTTTTCCCAAGTATTTTTGATCCTCGGTTGTGAGTCTGCGGATACGGAACTTGTGGATACAGAGGGCCGCCCGTATATGTCGCTATTGACGAGTCTACTTTCTCCCGGCAGTGTTTTGTAGTTTTCAGCTGAACAATTAGCTGCAAGAAGAGATGACAGGATTTATGGGAAGATTGGTTGGGGGTGGGGGTGGGGAAGCTGGGGGTGGGGAGGGAGGTGAGGAAAAAAGGGAGAAGGCAAGGCTGATTGCCAAGGTTTCTTCCTGAGTTGCTCACTGGGTGTAGATGAGAAAAGAAAGAGCTATTTGCCTCAGGGGAGGAGTAGCCTGGATTTAGACTCAGTTTAGTTGACCCCAGGGCCACGTGCATGACCTGAAACCCAGCTCTCTACACCCTCCCAGCCTGGTGGGACTCCGGGTAGGGAAATTCGGGGGAGGTGATTAAGAGAAGCTGACACCTTTCCCCCGGGGGCTTTTGAGGACCTGTTCTTTCTTCCTCTCCCTGACATCCAGCTTTCCTTCCCTTCTCTGATGGGCCAGGAGGGTCTGTTACAGGACTGGATCCTCCCATCAGTAGCCTTTTGGCCCACTAGTGAGGGTCAGGCAACCCCCCCCTCTCTCCCTGTCACCCCTGGCTCTTCAAGCTAATGAGACCGGCCCTGATTCCCCAGCCAGGCTACTGGCCTTAATCTCTCCTAGCAGGGGGTTGGGAGGAGGGTGAAGGAAGAAAGGGCCCCTTATGGTGAGACACAATGACCCAGCCACAAGGCGGGATTACGGAGACCTCATGCACGTAGGTAGATGTTGGGGTAGATGGAGATGGAGAACAGACCCATTTGGGTCCAGGAGCTCAGGGAGATATTAACATCCAGAGAGAGAGACACACCCAGAGAAGGACAGAGAGAAGAAAGTTCAGAGGGAGGCAGAAACAAGGATAGTCACAAGTACAGAACAAGAGAGGTACCAAGATAGGGAGAAAGAAACGAGGGGGGAAGCTAGAGAGAAAGAAAGCAAGAATCAGAGGAAGAGGCACGGAAAGAGAGAGAGAGAAACAAGAACAGAGATTCGAGCTTAAGAGGTTGGATAAAGGAGAGAGGTACTGGTGCAAGGCGTAGGGGAGACTGGTGTCACAGGGTGGCAAGGACAGAGGCCAAGACCAAAACAAGGACAGGGCTGCACAGAGAGTGGATGAGAGACGGACAACAAGAGGGACCAAGACAGAAAGACAGGTAAACCAATGAAGACAGGGACAGAGAGACCCAGAGTTGGAGAATGAGACAGGGGTACACAGGCAGACGGGCAGCAGTGGCACAACCTGAGGGTCAAAGCAAAGAGAAACTGAGGCACGGAAACCCCAAATGAAGACCGAAGGCATGGAGGGAGGGAGGGACAGATAGGGATAGAGATGGAGATGATACAAGTAGAGAGAGAGAGAGGAGAACCCAGGGGAGAAGAGGAGATGGGAGAAGTTGATATCAAAGAGTGATAGAAACTGAGGAAAGAAAGAGGAAAAAGGGAAACTGAGGCAGAAAGGAAAACAATGGGACAGTGCAGAGATGACTCAGCAGGCAGACAGACTGTTGGGGAGAGAAAGGGTGACCCAGGAGAGAGAGAGAAGAAAGCCCCGCGACCCTCGTTTCTTGAATGATCTCTCAAGAGCACCCAACATCGCTCTCCTTCCTCTTTGGTGGGAAAATAGCCGAAGCTGGAGGGACACCAATTAGACTTCAGGAAGAACTTCCCGGAGGAATGGGGACTCCTGATCACAGGCGGGACCTGGGGCCGCCCTTCCCCATCAGCCCTAATTGCCAAGATGTCATGGAGGTGGGGAGGCGAGGAGGGGATTAGGCAGACGGGTGCCCCTCCCCCTCCCCACCAATGTCACCTCCTGGCGCCCAGTTGAGTCCCCACCCGGGCCAGGATTACCCTCTGAGATCCAGGCCACAGCAAATGACATCACTCCCAGCCAGGGCTTAAAATCTCCCCATGTGAGGGGACCCATTTCCTTCAGCCTCTGCTGTCTGACTACTCCATCCCAGGCCACCAGGAGAGCTTCATCCCTACTTTCTGAAGGTGAGTGCCTGCAGGGGCAGCGGAGGAGGTGGAGGAAGGCGGAGCGAGGGAGGGGGCAGGAGGGGGCAGAGGTGGGCACATTTTATTCGTGGCTGTGTTTTTAGCGTCTGGCCCAGGGATGGAGAAGGAGTGTGTGATGTTTCTGGATAATCCTACATGGATCAGAGGGTCCGTCCTGATGTTTGGAGAAACGGTGCAGGCTGTGACTGCAGTGGGGCAGGCGGGGTGTGTGTGTGTGTGTGTGTGTGTTTGCGGATGGACAGGGGAAGCTGGCCCATGGCATGGGGGTTCCAGAAGCTTCAGGGGCATCTTGTTGGGGAGGCGACACGAGCAAGCCCTCCAGCTTCCAGGGCTGGGGGGCTTTTCACAGCTTGAGGGCAACTCCCTGGCACGTCTCCCTGTTGTATTTTCTTTAAAACTTCCCGCAGCCTGAAACTCTCTCTTCCTGTGTGTGTTTATCCACTCATTGCCCATCTACCCCACTGAACCTTGATTTCCTCCCAGTGCCTGGTATGTGGGATGCCTACATATTTGGTGAACAGATGGATGGATGAATGACAGAAATAGAATTGAAGAGACACAAGCACGCAGAGAGTCAAGGTTTTGTGGCTGCAGCAGGAGGGAAGAAGGGGAGACTGTGAGACGGCCCGAGGGAGCTGGGAATGCACTGATTGGGGGATAAGGTGGGGGTGAATTGCTTACCTGGGGACCTCATTTTCCCCAGAGGCTCTGGCTTTTCCCATGTCCGATCTTGAGTGATGAGCACGACACCCAGCTCCTTGTCTCCAGCCAACGGGGGCTGCAGAGACCGGACAAAGCTGGGGGCGGAGTCTTGCTGCGCTGATGTGCAGCCACGTGGGTCTGTGTGAGGTCACTCTGAGCCTCAGTTTCCTCATCTGCAAAGTGGGGACAATGACAAGTTGCCACGGTGATCTAGTCAGATGACTCACGGGAAGCCCATGTCACAGGCCTGGGCTGCAGTGACAGAGGAGGAGGCTGGCTTCATCCTGCTTTGGGGGACCCCAAGTAGATTTGGGGAGTCAAGGGCAGGGCTCTGGGGCCCAGATATCTGGTTTCTATTCCTGGCTGTGCCACTCACCCCCGTGTGTCCTCGAGAATTGACAGAACCTCTCTCAGCTTCAGTTTCCTCATCTGAGAAATGGACATCTGAGCTCCGTGGGCCTTTGGTGAGCCTCCTAAGAGGTCACGTAGCTTGGTGGTCAAGAGGGTGCAGGCTGGGGGGGCAGGTGCTGGCTCAGCTGTGGCTCTGCTGCTGACCCGTGTGATGGGATCAGGGACTCTGCTTCTCTGAGCCTCAGTTTCCTCCTCTGTGGAGTGCAGATGACAATAGGATGTACCTCGTGGGAAGTTCTCACGGGATTATTGTTCCCCGAGATCTTATGTCCAAGGTGCCGTGTCTGAGCAGTTGGGGATTCCAACTGGAGGTCCTTATGGTTGGAGGATCTCCTGCCTGACCTTGGGCAGGGACCTTCCTCCCCTCAAGGTTTCGTTTCACCAACTGTAGATTATCTCCAGGACCACCCACAAGATGGGTGTGAGCCTTCGGGCCTCACCTGTCCGGGCACCTGCTCAGGTGGGAGCCTGGACCTCACAGCTCCTGAACCCCAGGGCACCAACCCCACTGGTTGGTCCCCAGGGCACGGATGGTGATTTCCCTGGCTCCACCATTTGGGATTATGAAACATCATTGCCTTGAAATTCACCCGGCAGGATGAAAAAGGGTTGCTGTCTGGCTCACCGTAAATTGTCAATGAAAGACAGACATTGTAGTTGCTGTCTGTGCTCCTGGACATTGACACACAAAGCTGTTCAGAGGAGAGAAGCTCTGGAAACCTCATCCTGTTGCCTAACCCAGAGAAAGGCTTTGGGGGACATCCGATATCATTTTTGTTGTTATCATTCTTTGCCAACATCGTTTCCACCAAGCGCTTCCTTTTTTTTTAATATATAAATTTATTTATTTTTTATTTTTGACTGCGTTGGGTCTTTGTTGCTGCATGCGGGCTGTCTCTAGTTGCGGCGAGTGGGGGCTACTCTTCGTTGCGGTGCGCGGGCTTCTCATTGCGGTGGCTTCTCTTGTGGAGCATGAGCTCTAGGTGCGCGGGCTACAGTAGTTGTGGTGCACGGGCTCAGTAGTTGTGGCTCACGGGCTCTAGAACGCAGGCTCAGTAGTTGTGACGCATGGGCTTAAGTTGCTCCGCGGCATGTGGGATCTTCCCGGACCAGGGCTCGAACCAGTGTCCCCTGCATTGGCAGGTGGATTCTTAACCCCTGTGGGAGGTCCCGCCCTTCCTTATTTGATGATCTGAGGAGTGGGCAAACCCTCAGTCTTGGAGGTCATTATCATTATCAGCTGCTTGATTTTGGTCGTGCACCCACCTCCCCCCGAGGCTCAGATCTTCTGCCTGTAGGGTGGGATCAGCCCAGTGAGAGAGATCTAGGCTTTCCTGGAAGACCAACCCCTTAGCCGGGTAACTCCATGTAGATTCTGTGGTAAAGACAGATTCAGTGGAAGTGGAGGCTCTTGTTCCAAGCCCTGCAAATTGTCCCTAGAGGGCAAATTCACCAGCCTCCCTGTTTCCACTCTCTCTGGAGGCTCCGGTGAAAGATCATTGCTCCTTGGAGAAGAGGAAGAGGAGAGAGGGGACTCAGACTGGGGGCTGGGAGAGCAGGGCCTCCAGGAGATCCCCAGGGTTGGACTCCTGGGTCCCCACTCACAGCCTGTGAGTGACCCTGGGCAGGTCATAGCACTTGAGACTGAAGATGTTCTTACCTGTAAAATGTGAACGTATTAGTAATACAGTCTCTCCCTCCCAAGGTTATGCTGAGGACTCAATGCCATCCTGCCCTGGGAAGTATTGTATTAGTTATCTGTGGCTGTGTAACAAGTTAGCCCCAAACTTAGCAGCTTAAAACAATAAATATTTATGATGTTGTATAGTTTCTGAGGTCACAGGAATCCAGGAATGGTGTTGCTGGACGATTCTGGCTCATGGTGTCTCGTGCTGTTGTAGTCAGATGTTATTCAGGGCTGCAGTCATTTGAAGACTCCGCTGAGGCTGGAGAATCAGCTTCCCTGGGGGTTCATTCCCATGGCTGTTGGCAGGAGGCCTCAGTTCTTGCCACACAGACCTCTCCATAGATAGGACTGCTCAAGCATCCTCAGCATGGCAGCTCGATTTCCCAGAGAGAGAGGGCCAGCCTCAGAAGTCACACTGTCATTTCCACAATATCCTGTTGGTTGCACACGTAGCCCTGCTCCGTGGAAGGAGACAACTTTAGGGTGTAAATACCAGCCACTACCTAGGACACCACTTGATTCTTAGGATTTATGTGGTGGTTTTTACTTTTATGGTTATTATCAGCACTGAGCGTCCCCGTGACTTTCCTATCAGGTCCTACATAATCTTAGTCCACTTTCTGCCCTGGTCACTCTGCTCCAGTAACACTGGACACCTTGATTCTCCTCCATAAGACAAAACGATTCCGGCCTCCAGAACTTTGCACCTGCTGTTCCCTCTGCCTGGAGACCTCTACCCCGAGGTCCTCCCACGGCTGACGCGGAGTCCTGCAGCTCCAAAGTCACCTTCTTAGAGAGACGTCTTCCCCTGATCATTCACCTAAATTAGATGCCTCACCCTCACCCCAAACCCTGTCCCTCTCCTATTACCGCATTTAATTTTTCTCGGAGTTCTTGAAATTTTCGGAAAGCATTTTTTTTTCTTTTCTTTTTTTTTTTATCCGAAAGCATTTTGATTCTCTAAAAAAAAATCTCTTTCCTTCTCCACTGTTTGTTTCCCTGACCAGGAACTCGAAGTTCAATCTCATGAGAACAGAGATGCTCTGTGTCTTATTTCTTGCTGTATCCCTAGTGCCTAGAACTCTCAAAAAATATTTACTGAATGGACAGCAGAACTTCGATTTATGATAAATAGAACTCTGCCTACCAAGGGAGGGTTGAGAAGGACAGGGCAGTGAGAGAAGGAAGGGGTGGGAGCTCAAATAAATGTCATCCATTTTTTAAGCATTTATTTATTTTTCAGATATTTATTGGGGGGCACTGGGGACACCGCAGGGAGTGAAACATTCCTAGTCTCTGTTCTCAGGTAGCTGACAGCATTGGGGGAGACGGGTAAACTCATAAATATGGCATATTTAACAGGTGTGATTCCTGAAGAATAGGAGAAAGAAAGTGTGTGTGTGTGTGTTTGTGTGTGTGTTTGTGTGTGTGTGTTTGTGTGTTTATGTGTGTGTGTGTTTGTGTGTGTGTGTTTGTGTGTGTGTGTGTGTTTTTGTTTGTGTGTGTGTGTGTGTGTGTGTGTGTGTGTGTGTGTGTGTGTCTGTAATCCCGTCTAGGGCATGGGCTGGCTTTCCTTATGTTTGAGTTGTGACCTGGAGGAGGAGAAGGGGTTAGTTAGCTGGTGAGAGGGGTCTTTGGACTGGGGGTAGAGGAGGCATTCCTGGCCTGGGACAGCTTATTGGAAGTTTCCAGAGAGGCCGAGAGGTCTCCTGAGGCCATTTAACTAGGGCGATAGGGAGCCCTGGAAAGGTTCTTTCTCTCCCTTCTATTTATTTATTTTTTTTTAAAGGAGAACTTTTAATATTTATTTACTTATTATTTATTTCTTTTGGCTGTGCCGGGTCCTAGCTGTGGCACGCGGGATCTTTTAGTTGCGGCATGCGGACTTCTTAGTTGCGGCATGCATATGCCATCTAGTTCCCCGACCAGGGATGGAACCCGGGCCCCTTGCATTGGGAGCACGGAGTCTACCCGCTGGACCACCAGGGAAGTCTCTCTCTCTCTTTTAAATAGATAGTATTCTTGGTTTTGTTGTTGAAAAGGTAACATACTCACTCATGGTTAAAAAGTAATCCACACTGTAAAAACAGGGTATGGATATGACACAACTCCCCAGAGGCAGCCACTTTTACTACATATTGTGTCCTTCCTGGGAATTTTCTATGCAGATACAGATATACATTTCTATAAATATATTTTATATGTATATATTGCTGCCTTGTTTTTAAAAATCACAAATGGTAGCATGCTATACACACTGTTTTTTTCCTTTGAAATATATATATATATTCAAAGGATATATTCCTTTGAATATAATATATATTGTATATATAATTTGGTAATATAGGATATCTAATACACACACACACATACCTATTGCCAAAGTGTAATAAAAAATTAAAAGCCTGACTCTTAGGCACATGTAATAAGTGCAGGTCAAAGATTTATTTAAATCCTGAATGAGGGAACTGGCTGTTTCAAAGGAGAATTCAAAGAACAGAGGTTAACACCATTATTCAGGAAAGGCATGCCAAAAACAGTTGGTCACTTTAGATATGAAGCTAGTCAAGTCCTACAGGGCAACAAAACTAACCTCTGAGGTTATCTTTTCTACCAGAGACAAATGATTGACAACCAAACTTCTGGAAGTTACCATTTACCTTGTCAGTGTCTGGATCCTAATCGATAGTGGACAATCCATTGAACAAAGGTACAGTCCCCTAGAAAAGGAAATAATGCTTGGGTTGGTCTGCTAGATGAGGCTCCAGGACAACCAGGAAGTGACATGCTGTCATCCTTTTGTCTCATTGCCAAGTTTAAGATAATCTTTCTTAACTATATACTAGAGGTCTTTTCAAATCCATTCATAGAGGACAACCTTATACCTTTTAAATGACTTCACAGTATTCTCTTGCATGGATGTGACATAACCTTAACATAACGTACCTGATTGACATAATTTCCTTACTATGTCCCCTTTGGTGGTCATATAGGCTGCTTCCACATTTTGGCAATTATAAATACGCTGCATGAAAAGTCCTAGCTTGGGTGGGGAGGAATAAATTAGGAGTTTGGGATTAACAGATATACACTACTCTATATAAAAGAGATGAACAACAAGGACCTACTGTATAGCACAGGGAACTATATTCAGTATCTTGTAATAAACTATAATGGAAAAGAATATGAAAAATAATATATATATGTAGAACTGAATCACTTTGCTGTACACCAGAAACTAACACAACATCGTAAATGAACTATACTCCAATAAAAGAAAAATCCTAGCATAAAGTCTATGCAAACATCTGCTTGCAAATAATAATAACTGACCACAGTTTTGTAGCATTTACTACATGTCAGGTGTTATTTTAAGTATTTGATGCACATTAATTCATTTGACCCTCACATCAACCTAAAGATGTAAGTTCTATTTTCATTCCCATTTTCTTTTTTTATAAATTTATTTATTTTATTTATTTATTTTGTGGCTGTGTTGGGTCTTCGTCGTGGCATGTGGGCTTTTCATTGCGGTGGCTTCTCTTGTTGCAGAGCCTGGGCTCTAGGTGCGCAGGCTTCAGTAGTTGTGGCACGTGGGCTCGGTAGTTGTGGCTCACGGGCTCTAGAGTGCAGGCTCAGTAGTTGTGGCACACGGGCTTAGTTGCTTAGCGGCATGCGGGGTCTTCTTGGACCAGGGCTTGAACCTGTGTCCCCTGCAGTGGCAGGTGGATTCTTAGCCACTGTGCCACCAGGGAAGTCCCTCATTCCCATTTTCTGATGAGGTGACCGAGGCACATTGAAGGCAAGTTCCTGGCACCAAGGAAAGATGGCATTTTTCTTTGATAAACATTTCCAATTCGTTCCATCCACATTGCCACCGCCCTGACATGGAAAACCTGTTTCTCCACTCTGAGGCCAGCCCTGGAGTTACCAAGCCTCTTTGTTCGTTTTTTTTTTAATGATATTTTATTTATTTATTTTTGGCTGCTTTAGGTCTTCGTTACCGCGCACAGGCTTTCTCTAGTTACGGCGAGCAGGGGCTACTCTTCTTTGCGGTGCGCGGGCTTCTCATTGCGGTGGCTTCTCTTGTTGCAGAGCACAGGCTCTAGGCGCGGGTACCAAGCCTCTTTTTTTTTTTTTTTTTTAATTTTTTTAAAGGAATTCCTTTATTTTTATTTTTTATTTATTTATTTTTGGCTGTGTTGGGTCTTCGTTTCTGTGCAAGGGCTTTCTCTAGTTGCGGCAAGCGGGGGCCACTCTTCATCGCGGTGCGCGGGCCTCTCACTATCGCGGCCTCTCCTGTTGCGGAGCAACAGGCTCCGGACGCGCAGGCTCAGCGGCCACGGCTCACGGACCCAGCCGCTCCGCGGCATGTGGAATCTTCCCGGACCAGGGCTACGAACTCGTGTCCCCTGCATCGGCAGGCGGACTCCCAACCACTGCGCCACCAGGGAAGCCCCCAAGCCTCTTTGATCTTTGCCAAGCTGATGGGTCAAAAACGGTTGCGGAGGATCATCGCTTACTGTCGTTTGACTGTGACTCTCCCTTGGGGTGACCATCTATCCCGATTTATCTGGGACTTTCCAGATGTGGCACTGCAATTCCACATCCCTAGAAACCCTTCCATCCCTGGCAGACAGGGACAACTGGTCACCCTACTTACCATGATTCTGCGTGAGGCTGAATGTCTTTTTTGTGGTTCTAGAAGAAAAAAGATCTCAGACAAGGGAGTGGCGGGAAGATTTTTTAAAGGATAGAGTAGGAATAAGAGCTTCCATTTACATGCCCATTACGGCTTTCGCTCTCTGCTTTACAGAGTCTCACTGAAGCTTTGATGACCTTAAGCAGAGGGCTGTTTTATAGGTGGGGAAACTGAGGCACAGGAGGGGGATAAGTTGCCCAAGGTCACGCACCTAAGAAGAGACTGAGGCAGGATACGAACCACGCGGTGATGAACTGGGGAGTGCTTGAGTACCCACCCTTCTCTTGCAGGCCCACTGACCTGGGCCCCAGCATCCTCGAGGATCATGATGGCGTATATGAACCCGGGGCCCCACTATTCCGTCAACGCCTTGGCCCTGAGCGGCCCTAGCGTGGATCTAATACACCAAGCTGTGTCCTACCCGAGTGAGTACGGTCCTTCTCCCCGCCACCCCCAGCTGGCCCCCATCTCCTGGGGACCTCTGGGGTCCCTTGCCCTCAGGAGGAGGATGGGCACTTCCAGGGGTGACGTGAGGGCCGTACACCAGCCAAATGTGTTCACCTGTAAACGCCAAACACCCCTCCACATCTCTTAGGGATGCAGGTAACCATAGGGACCGTCATAGAAATAGAGGAGAGTCGTTCCCTCTGGGGTGAAGGAGGGAAGCGATCTGGAAGGGGCACCTAGAGGAATCCCCACCTGTTAGCAGTGCTTTATTTCTCAAAGAAGGAAGCACTCTGTTTTTGGTGGCGTTATTCTTTAGGTGTTTTTTCAAAACTTTATTAAGTTGACTGTTATGGACCTGCCACTTTTATAGGCTGTGTATCCAAGATGTCATGTTTCAACTGCATGTCTTAGTGCAGAAGAAATTTTAGAAAGGGGATGAAAGTCAAACTCATATACCTCCTTACATGGCTAAAGCCAGTTCTCCTCAGGGAGAAGCATGAGCCCCCCAATGACAGACAAAGGGGGACCCCATTTTCCAGGGGGACAGAGTGAGGTCTAGAAGTTCAGGGAATCGGCACCCCCTTAGTTTGGGCAGTTGAACACTCAGAAGGAGCTTCTCAGCATCCCATGTACGCTCAGGACCTCACATCAGCAGATGAAGAGAATGGCATCTCAGGTCACCTGAAGGTCCCATTTTCCTGTCCCTACACCAGGCGCCCCGAGAAAGCAGCGGCGGGAACGGACCACCTTCACACGAAGCCAGTTGGAGGAGCTGGAGGCCCTGTTTGCTAAGACTCAGTACCCGGACGTGTATGCCCGTGAGGAGGTGGCTCTGAAGATCAATCTGCCTGAGTCCAGGGTTCAGGTGGGATGCTCTGGTCTCTGGACTCCTCTGGTCCTTCCTGGGACCCAGAGTGAAGGGAAGAGGGAGAGGTCGCAAAGTCACAGCCAAAGTCATAAAGTGTCCTAGCAATCCCTCGCCTCTATTATTTCGCTGGCGTCTTCTCTTACACTCCCACCCCTTCTCACTCTACTCCAGCAACACTGGCCCCTGGTCCTTCCTCTAGCATGCCCACCAAGCACACTCCTGCCTCAGGACCTTTGCACTCTCTGTTCCCTCTACCTGGAAGGTATATTCCCCATCACCCTCTTCAAGTCTTTATCAACCAATCAAGTCACCTTGCTAGTCAATGAGACCTACACCCCCCTTTGGCATTTGAAGCCGCAACCTTCCCCTGCCACCCCACCCTGCTGCCCACCCTTATCCTGATCAACTGGTTCTTTCATAGTATTTATCACTTTCTAAATACTATGTGATTTGCTGACTTCCTGTTTATTTTTAACCTGTCTCTCTCAACTAGAATGTCAGCTTCACTTGTGTGTCCCCAGAGTAGTAGGAGATGGTTAATCCATGCTTATTAACCAGTTGGATGGATGGACGGACGGATGGATGGATGGATGGATGGATGGATGGATGGATGGACGGATGGATGGATGGATGGATGGATGGACGGACGGATGGATGGATGGATGGGTAAATGTGTATATGTGCGTTTGTATGATTGTATGTGTGTACGATGTATGTCTGAATGTATATATGCTTGTTTGTATGATAGTATGTGTACATCTGTGCATAGGATTGGACAGATGAAAGTATGTATGTATGTATTCTTGTATGTATATATGCACAACTGTATGTCATCATTCCTGGGCACCATGAAGGCTCCCCTGGGCCTCCTTCCCGCTCACCCACCCCGACCTCCCCTCTCACCCCCAGGTCTGGTTCAAGAACCGCAGGGCTAAGTGTCGACAGCAGCGGCAGCAGCAGAAACAGCAGCAGCAGCCCCCAGGGGCACCAGCCAAGGCTCGTCCTGCCAAGAGGAAGGCAGGCACCTCTCCAAGATCGTCCACGGATGTCTGTCCAGACCCGCTGGGCATCTCAGATTCCTACAGCCCCCCTCTACCCGGGCCCTCAGGCTCCCCCACCGCGGCAGTGGCCACGGTGTCCATTTGGAGTCCGGCCTCAGAGTCCCCGTTGCCCGAGGCACAGCGGGCTGGGCTAGTGGCCTCGGGCCCTTCTCTGACGTCGGCGCCCTACGCCATGACCTACGCCCCCGCCTCTGCTTTCTGCTCCTCCCCCTCGGCGTATGGGTCGCCGAGCTCCTATTTCAGTGGCCTGGATCCCTACCTTTCTCCCATGGTGCCCCAGTTGGGGGGCCCGGCCCTCAGCCCCCTTTCTGGCCCCTCCATGGGGCCCTCACTGACCCAGTCCCCCACCTCCCTGTCAGGCCAGAGCTATGGTACCTACAGCCCTGTGGACAGCTTAGAATTCAAGGACCCCACAGGCACCTGGAAATTCACCTACAACCCCATGGACCCCCTGGACTACAAGGATCAGAGTGCCTGGAAGTTTCAGATCTTGTAGAAGATTCTCCTTCTCCATCCCTTGTCCCAACTGCCTCCTTGCACATTGTCCCAGCCTGCCCTGGGGCGGCATCCCCGAGAAGGTGGCAGGAGCTGACCATCCTTTCCAAAGGTCATGGCCTCTTTGGCTCCAGTGCAACTTAGCCCAACCCCGTCCCCCCCTTTGCTCCTGGGGAGCCCCATAAGTCTTAGTCATTCTCTCAACCCCAATGCCGTCTCGCATGGAGTCCAACCGGCGTTTCAAACCATGAGCCCCAGACTCCAGAAACTGGTGCTGAGAATTCGCCCTGAGACAAAAGTAAACCGAACGTGCAGCTGATTTGGGGTAATGTTTAGGTCAGAATCACGGTGTCCTTGAACAAACAGGGAGGGAGGCTCGATGCCTTCACTTTCCATTTAGGACACATCTTTAGCATATGAGTAGAGATCCTTCTAGAAACTCCAAAGACAGACTTTACAAAGCCCCAGGATGGAACCTTAGGCCAATTATACAGTTAAGTTCAGAAATTCATTTGACAATCTTACATGTTTCACAAATGTCAGGTTTACATGATAGGCTTAGGGGGCTGTTCGATATATATTTTTTTTTCTTTTTTTCTTCTTCTTCTTCTTAGTTTCTTCTTAAAGACATTTCATCATTCATTCATTTGGACATCGGAAATGGGCATACTTGGTGGAAGAATGGAAGGCAAGTTGCCTGTTTCACATCTGTTTTGTTTTCTTTTGTTTTTGCATTTTCTAAAGGTGAACTTCACCCACACAGTGGAGGAATCGTCGTCGTTGTTGTGTGGGGTGCACCGCCGATGGTTGTGGGTATTTCAAAGAGAAGAAGAGGTGGACAGGCTTCCCACCTGCAAATATACAAGAGGCGGGGGTGAGAAATGGGTTTGGAGGCAGCCCCACATCCCAAACACACATTCCCTCTTTTAGATGTTCTGTTTTCAGTTTCGATTGTGGGATTGGACAATACATAGAGCTTGGCCTGGGAAGTTTTCCTGGGGCAGCACCATATTTCTTTCAATGCGGTCTGACCCATGGCCACAGAGACAAGCAGTGTGAGAATTTGAAGAAGGATTCAGGCATTTTGACACTCTTGGAAGTTTGGTACTTTGGCACCTCCCTCCTCAGTCTGAGTTCTCCTTTCATTTTTGGGTGGGGAAGGCAGGAGCCACGAGCCCTTCACTGGGTGGGCGTTTCACAAGGCAAGGGGTGAAAGAAAGTAAGGGGGTGGTGTGCTGGGAGATGCTTAACAACGGATTCCTGAAAGAAGAGGAAAGCCCTGATTTGTAGTGGTTGCCCATTTCCATGGTGTAAATACTCCCACCGTGGCTGATTTCAGGGCCTCAAGCTGAGGTCCCTGAACTCGGAGGTGGGAAGAGACACTTGTAATCTGTGCTCATGAGCCAGGACAAGCAGGCTCCAGGCCCCCAGTGCAGGAAGGAATGTCAGGAGGAAGGCACAGTGCAAAGAGAGGCTGAGAGACATCGGATGATTCTTCCGAGTCCAGGTCAGGAGAGGTCCACACAGCCTAGACCCTGGAGGGCACACTGCAATCATTAGAGCCCACAAAGGTGGTTTACTCAACATACTTCTCGATCATCTCTCATGGGTCTGAGTCATGCTGGGACATTAGGCCCAGAGTCCACTGTGGGAAGCAATGAATAAACAGAGAAGGACGGCATATGTTGGGGTATGAGATGGGGGATCCAGGCAAAATTTTCAGGGTAGAGACAGGTAGGAGAGGACATTGTGCTCTGGATCTGTGCAAAAATTGGGACCAGGATGCCACGTCCGTTAGTCATTTTGCAGAGACTCCCACTCTCTGAGCTGGAGGCTGGGGTCTCAGGTGTAAATGAGAGTCTCTCCCTGCCCCACGGAGTTCCCCATTCATAGAGCAGGGTGTGTCTTGTGCAAGCAATTCAAAGGCAGCTCAATAAGGAGGTCCAGGGAGGGCTTGGAGGATGGACACGATATTCTGGAGGAGGGTGGAAAGTAATAGTGGCTGGATGGGGGAGTCACAGTCACAGGTCAAGACTTCAAGAGACCCCTGTCCTGGTGTCTTCTGAGAGTTCTCTAGGAGTTGGACAGAGGGAGGAGTTGAATCTTTTGGGAGATTCCAGGTTCCTTTCCCTGGGCCAAGCCTCCTGAACATTGGTTCTTCAGGTGTCCATTGGGGCTTCCTAAAGCCAGGAAGAGTGACAAGGGAATTGGGGACAGAGCAAGAGGCAAGGGGCCTCCCTCACTCTGTGTCAGGCCCACTGTCCTCCCCTTTCCCACTCACTGGAACTCCAGGTCTCCCTTCGCTGGCCACCTGTGGCGTGAAAATGATTAAAATGTTGAATCCCGCTTAAAGTCTGGGTGATTTTTTTTTTGTTTCCATGTAGGTGCAGACCTGAGGAAGTAAAAACAAGGATTGCTCTGTCCCCACCCTCTCTCCCCCACCTTCTTTCTCTGGGGACATGGGTGCGTCCATGTGCTTTCTCTGTCTGGTCACCGTCTTTTCCGTGATATCTCCCTAAAGCCAATTAGGCAGGGACATGGGCTCCAGACGGCCAGCTTCCACCTGCTGTTACCTCACTGGGCCCCTCCCTCGCTGCAAGGGAGTGATGACCATGCTTCTTGCCTCAGTGGTCCATGTGAGGTTTATTTATTTATTTATTTATAGCTGCGTTGGGTCTTGTTGCTGCATGCGGGCTTTCTCTAGTTGCGGCGAGCGGGGGCTACTCTTTGTTGCGGTGCACAGGCTTCTCATTGAGGTAGCTTCTCTTGTCGCAGAGCACAGGCTCTAGGCACACGGGCTTTAGTAGTTGCGGCATGCGGGCTCTGTAGTTGCGACTCATGGGCTTCGTTGTTCCGTGGCATGTGGGATCTTCCCGGACCAGGAATCGAACCCATGTGCCCTGCATTGGCAGGCAGATTCTTAACCACTGCGCCACCAGGGAAGTCCTGGTCCATGTGAGGTTTAAGCCCTCCTCATCAGCCTCTAGACCTCTGCAGCTTCATCACACCTCCTCCTTTCCCCTTCCATCCTTGCCACTTTCCATCTCTTCTCCCTGGTCACTTTCGATTTCCCACCATTTCTCTTCCATCTCTCTTCTTTTCTCTTTCCTTTTTTTCTTTTTCCCTCCTTACTATTGAGTCTCAGACTCCCAGGTCCCCATTTCTTTTAGATGATTTTTGTCTTTTTCTTTCTTTCCCCTTATTCTCTTTTCCTTAGTCTTTGCCTTTCTGTTTCTCCAACTCCAAGTCATCAAGCTCTTCTTCTGTCCCTGTCAATCGTTGTGCTCTGGGTTAATATGTGTGTGTGTGTGTGCGTGTGTGTGTGTGTGTGTGTGTGTGTGTGTGTGTGTGTATCAAACACTGAATTGGTGAGGTCAGACAAACTTGCTCTCCGAGCCTGGCTCAGCCACTTCTGGTCCTATGACCTTGGGCAATTTGTTCCTCCCAACCTCAGTTTCCTCATCTGTAACATGAGGCATTGAGAGGACCTACCTCAAGAGAATTTAATGACATCATTATGTTAAGTACTTGGTCCTGAAGCCTGGTCCATGCTAAGAGCCCAATAAGCGCTTCTTTATTTTTATGGTAAAATACACATCACATGTAATTGACCATTATTACATTTTAAAAACTCAGTGGTATTAAATACATGCACAGAAGAAACAAGGCATGCAAAGCTATATATCATGGGAATCCATTTATACGAAAAGTCCAGAATAGGCAAATCTATAGAGATGGAAAGCAGATTAGAGTTTGCCAGGGGCTGAGGGAGGGGGGGAAACTGGGGAGTGACTGCTTAATGGGTGAAGGGGTTTCTCTTTGGGGTGATGAAAAAGTTCTGGAATTAGATAATGACCCAGCAATTCCACTCCTAAGTATATACCCCAAAGAACTGAAAACAGGTGCTCAAACAAAAACATGTACACTCGTGTTCCTAGCAGCACTATTCACAATACCCCAAAGGATGGAAACAATGCAAATGCCTACCTTGAAGACATTATGCTAAATGTTTATCTTACCCTAAAATGTTTCCTGAAATTCTACTTGCGCCAGGCATAGCAACTTTATTCACAATGGCCTCAAACTGGAAACAATCCGAATGTCCATTAACAGGTGAATGGCTAAAAAAACTGGTGCAACCAGACAGTGGGATACTCCTCAGCGGAAGAAACCAGGCTCAAAGCAGAGTCCATACGATATGATTCCACTTACATGAAATTCTAGAAAAGATAAAACCATAGTGGCCGAAAGTGAACAGTGATTGGCAGGATCTGGGGAATCAGTGGATTAGATTCACTGCAAAGGGACAAAAGGGGCCCTTTTTGAGAAATATTCTTTTTAAGAAATATTCTTAAATTCTTAAATATTCTTAAATTTCTTAAATATTCTTAAATTTCTTTTTAAGAAATATTCTATATCTTGACTTTGGTGGTATTTCCACCCCTGTATGTGATTGCCCAAACTCATCAAGTTGTATGGTTAAAATAGGTGGAATTTATAGTATGTAAATTATAACTCAATACATGGGAAGGGAAAGAAAAGAAAAAATTTACTGAGCAGGTACTATTTTCCAGGACTGGAGAAAGCCAGTCCTAACTCTTTCAATTCTCAAAACAATCCACCAGAAAGATGCTATTATCATCAGATCGATGCTGTGATTATTCTCACTTCACAGATGAGCAAACTGAGGCAAAGGGAGGTCAGGTGACCTGCCCAAGGTCCCACAAGTAAGAGGAGGTAGAACTAGGATTATAGTCCTTGTGTTAGGATGCAGACCTTCAGGACGCTCCTGGCATTTCCCCCTTCCTCCCCATTTTTGATCCTGTCTGTCACTCTCGCTTCTTTCTTGCCTCTTTCTTCTTTGGTCTCAAGCTCAAGGGTATTTCTCTCTTCTTTTTTCCTCTCTTCATCTCTCTCCTCACCCTCATACGTCTCTGACCTCCCTCATGTTCCTCCTGATCTCTGAGCCCCTCCCTGGATGTTTCCTCTGTCCCTGAACAGGACTAATTTAGCAAATGCTCCAATCCTCTTATGATGGTCCAGCCTCAGCAGAATGGCAGGAGAATTAGCGGGGATTAGACACAGACGCATGACCCATGGGGGAAAGGTACTTTGTGGAGACAACTGAATTTTAACTAAGTGATGTCCTCCTCCACGCTTATCCCCTCCATGTGAAATCACGCCTGGGACACACAATGATAATAAAATCACAGCTAAACTCTTTATGGAGCTCTTTGCTATGTGCCAGCCGCTTCTCCCGTATCTCTCCCTTATTAAATTTCATTACAACCTCATGAAGTAGGGGCCACCCCCCACCTCCCGTATTTTCTGGATCAGGAGGGGTTAAGTCACTTTCCCAAGATGATCGGGATCCTGTTCCAGCCATCCTGGTGCTTTTCAAGTTAAAGATGAAGAAACAGAGACTGCGAGATGAGAATGGAATGGCCCTGGGACCACACAGGCTGCAAATGCACCCTCTGTTTGGTGACTTCAGAGATGATGCTTTCAGCCCCTCAAAATATGGAGAACATGAAAAAGAAGGAAAGAAGTCAAGAGGGTGCAGAAACAGAGCAGAAAATACGTTCTGAGAAAGAGGAACAGAAAGCAGAGCAGAGGAGACTCGTTAGGGAAAGAAATGACAAGACAGATGTCAGGAGGGGGAGTTCGTGCAAGGTATTATTTCTTCTTTAACTATGTGATAGAATTCAACAGTGAAGCATATGAGGCTGGAGGAGTTTTTTTTTTTTTTTTTAGGAAGGGTAATTATGTATTTCATTTATTTAACATACATGTAATTGTTCATATTTTAAAATTTCTTTCTGTGTCAGTTTTAGAAAGTTGTATTTCTCCAGGAGTTTGTACATTTCCTCTAAGTTTATTGGCATACAGTTGTTCATAATATCCTAATTTCCATTTGATTTATCTATAGTATTAAGTGATATGTCGGATATCAGATAAGAAGAAAGATTAAAATCAACCATCTTTAACATCATTTCAGTAAGTTAGAAATGAGGGAATAAAGATGAGAGCAGAAATTAATAAAATTAAAAATGTACAACAGAAAAAAACAACAAAGACATAAGTTTTGTTAGAGACTAATAAAATCAATAGCTCCTGAAGCGGCTGGGCCCGTGGGCCATGGCCGCTGGGCCTGCGCGTCCGGAGCCTGTGCTCTGCAATGGGAGAGGCCATGGCGGTGAGAGGCCCGCGTACCACCAAAAAAAAAAAAAATCAATAGCTCCTGAAAATACTAAGAGAAAAAGAAAGAAATTACCAATATAAAGAAGGGAAGGGGACATTACTAAAGATCCTACACTAAAGACATTAATGATCATAAGAGGATATTGTGAACAATTTTATGGCAAGAAATTTGAAAATTTAGATGACAAGATCCTAGGAGACCACAGCTTGCCAAGGCAAGAACACACAAAAATAGAAAATCTGAATAATGCTATTAAAGAAGAGTAATCCGTAATTTAAGTTTTTCACACAAAGAACGCTTCATGCCCATTTGTCTTCACAACAAATTCCACAAAACAATTGAGAAAGAAATTACATTGATTTTATGCAAACTTCCAGAGAATTGAAAGAGAAGGAACATTTTTCATTTTATGAGGTCTGCATAACCTTGATATCAAAAACATGGCAAGAACATTAAAATAAAGGAAAATTATAGGTCATGAGTTTAGATATAGAAAACTTAGACAAAACATTACTAAGTGGAATACAGCGTATATTACAGAGGAGGGATAATACCTGACCAAGCTGAGTTTATTCCAGGAATGCAAGGATGGCTTAATATTAAAAAACCAAGGAAGAAAAAAAAAAAAAAAAACCAAGGAAGGTAATTTGACACATTAATATCATAAGCAGAAGATAATATCATTTCAGTATATGCAGGGGAAGCATTTGATAAAACTCAAAATCCATTTTTAAGCCATTTTAAATATTATTTATTTATTTATTTGGCTGTTCCGAGTCCTAGTTGCAGCACATGGGATCTCCATTGCTGCATACAGGAGCTGTGTTGCAGCATACGGATCTTTAGTTGTGGCATGTGGGATCTTTAGTTGCAGCATGGGAACTCTTAGTTGTGGCATGTAGGATCTAGTTCCCTGACCAGGGATCGAACCCGGGCCCCCTGCATTGGAAGCGTGGAGTCTTAGCCTCTGGACCACCAGGGAAGTCCCTCAAAATCCATTTTTGACTAAAAAGAACAAACTCTTAGAAAAGAGGAACAGAAGCAAATCCCTTAATTTAATAAAAGGTATCTGCAAAAAATCTCATAGAAAACATTATGTTTCATGTTGTTTGTTTTTGCGATACACGGGCTTCTCCCTGTCGTGGCCTTTTCCGTTGTGGAGCACAGGCTCCGGATGCACAGGCTCAGCGGCCGTGTCTCACGAGCCCAGCCGCTCCATGGAATGTGAGATCTTCTCGGATCGGGGCACAAACCCGTGTCCTCTGCAACAGCAGGCAGACTTTCAACCACTGCGCCACCAGGGAAGCCCAACACTGGTGCTTTCTTGATGGTCTTTGGCTGACTGTATTGGCAGCAATCACCAAGTCTGTCTCAAAAACCAACCTAAACTCCCAAAACATGAGAAAGCCAGATTCCCCAACCCCTCAGCTACCAATTCAAGGCATGGACCCTCTTCTCAATCTTTGCTCATCTAGGGACTTCCCTGGTGGTCCAGTGGTAAAGAATCCGCCTTCCAATGCAGGGGACACAGGTTCGATCCCTGGTTGGGGAACTAAGATCTCACATGCCACGGGGCAACTAAGCCCACTCACCACAACTACTGAGCTCGCATGCCTCAACTAGAGAGCCTGCGTGCCACAACTATAGAACCCACATGTCCTGGAGCCTGCGTGCCACAGCTAGAGAAGAGAAAACCTGCACGCCACTACTAGGGAGAAGCCTGCATGCCACAAAGAAGAGCCCACTGGCCACAACTAAGACCTGATGCAGCCAAAAAAAAAAAAAAAAAAAAATATTTGCCCAGCTAAACATCATGATGTTCCATTTAATTTCCTTTAAAAAGTAGGGAGGGCTTTATCTATCTTGGTGCAAGGTGGAGGGAAGAAAAATCTCCCATGAGAATTCATAACCACGAGCCGGTATTCATAACATTTGTGCCCTAAATTTACACTTCCTATGTGGGGAAAAAAAAATCTAGAGCTAAGAATTGAGTTTAAAGTGCTCCCGGTGTGTAATCCCCAAGACAAATGGCAGAAGCAAATTTAAATCCTTTTAACCCAAAACTTTGTTGCATGTTCGAATTTCTAAAGTTTAATGGGGAAAAAAAAAAAAAAGGCAGCAAGTGTGTATAAATTCCAAAATGGTAGTGTGGGAAAAATGGGTTGAAAAAAAAAATCTAAGGGAAAAAACCACACACACACACAAAAAAGTAGGGAGACTGTGGGGGGGTAGTGGGGAGGGCAAGGGAAAGATTGGGAGTCTGGGATTAGCAGATGCAAACTATTATATATAGAATGGATAAACAACAAGGTCCGACTGTATAGCACAGGGAACTGTATTCAGTATCCTGTGATAAACCATGATGGCAAAGAATATGAAAAACAACGTCTATATATGTATAACTGAATCATTGTGCTGTACAGCAGAAATTAACACAACATTATAAATCAACTATACTTCAATAAAATAAAATTTAAAAAAGTAGGGAGAAGGTGGCCTCAAGTCACATCTTACAGATCAAGGACATGACTAGATTCTCCCCTGTCGACAGCAGCACCATCGACTGTCCTGGTGACCAATGTGTTCCCAGCTGCCCAAGGAGCAGAAAACGTGTCTACTTCTGGCAGAATGTTGCCAGAAATGGAGCTGAGTATATGTCCACTTATGGTAGAATGTTCCCGTGGGCAGCAGTTCAGAGTGACATAAATCGAATAACAAGTTCTCTCTGCTGTGTTTCACGTTGTACTTGATCACTTATTTAATCGTAATCTCCCACTGATGATAATAAAAGTCCCCTGGGGATGAGCATATTAAGCTGTGTCCCCCCCGACCCCAGGAGACCCTGGCACGACCCAGGAGTTCAGTCTGATGTTTAGTCCCAGGTCTATGCGGCCGGGAGAGGCAGAAAGCTGGGCTCCTGAGACCCAAGATCCTGAGTCACACAGGCAAACCAGACCCAGTTCATTCATCCCAAAAGGGAAAAGAGCAGGACCCAGGCTGTCTTAACACACAGGGCTATTAGCAGCTCCCAGGAAAGGCCCAGCGAGTAGCTGCTGCTCAATACAAAAAGGATTAATCAATGATTGCATCTCCTGCAAAGGAGTGAGTCTGAGGGTGGGGCAAGACAGGGTGGGTTCCAGGACCCTTAGGGTGTGCCCAGGTGGGCACAGCATAAAGCTGGGATGTAAGCCCCAGGCCCTGTGAGCAGAGCCTCAGATGCAGACAGCAGAGCAGCAGTGAGGAGGAAGCGAGAACCCAAGTCTCTCATGGGTGAGTCTGGGCCACCAGGAGGGCTCTGGGCCGGCGGTGGGGTTGTGCAAGGGGTGTCCTAGGGCCAAGGCTGGGAGGCCTCCTGGGCATCCAGGGAAGGGCCCAGCTGTCTGAGAGCGCTTCTTGCGCTGTGCTGTGGGGAGGGCTTAGCGGAGTCTGGGGAATGGAATTACATTACTGGGGTGAGATGAGCAGAGAGCCTGGCACGCAGTGGTCCCCTGTGAACGTGAGGGTGGCTCCAGCCCTTGGATGGGAGAGGGGGAGCGCTAAGGAGCCTGTCCTGCGTGCCTTCCCAGGCTCGGGGCCCTGGAGTACTCCAGGAGCTGTGATCAGGCCCATTTCAAAGCTGTGTTGACCGAGGCCCAGAGAGGTACGGGGGCTGGGGCTGAAGTACGGAGAGCTTGAGTCCGACCAAGAACATCTGGTCCCGATGCCGCAGGCTTCTCCACGCACTGCCTGCCGCCCTCAGGCCTGAGCCCCCCGGCTGCTCCCAAGGGCCTGGCGCAGGTAGGCAGAGGGTGCCAGGCGGGCTGGGGGCTGTTGCTGGGGCTCATGTGACCCTGCTTCCCCCTTGGCCAGGCCCCACACGGAGCTCAGGACCCCCGAAGAGGAAGCGGCAGGAGCGCACGGTGTACACCAAAGAGCAACTGGACGTGCTCAAGGAATACTTCCAGAAGAATGAGTACCCCGGCTACCAGGACCGCCTGCGCCTGGCCACCAGCCTCAGCCTAGAGGAGCACAAACTGCAGGTCTGACGCGCCCCCCACCAGGCCCCGCCCTTCCCCGCCCCCCGCCAGACGCGCTCCCACCTCGCCGCCTATCAAGTGCCCTGCCCCTGGGCCACCTTTCCGCCCTCTTCGCTCTGCAGGAGGGGATCAGCAAGGCCAAAGCGGTCCGGTGCTGCCCTGGGTCACGCAGCAAGCAAGGGGTCTCCCGGGTGCGGACCCAGGGCTGGACCCCGAGTCCGCCTCAACCCTGTGCCATACAAGCCCTCCAAGCGCATCCGGCCGGGACTGACGCCCCCCGTGGTCTCCCCGTGCCCAGACCTCAGGGCCTCTGAACCCGCGGACCTCTCGGGCAGACCCCTTCCTGGCCGCCAGGCCCTCCTGCCCTCTGCACCCCTCCCCGGCGGCCTCCTGAACACCAGGGGCAACAAATTGGATCTGGCAGGGGGAGGGGGAGGGATGGCCGGTTTCTCACCGGGACGGGGCGACTTCACACCCGGGGCAGAGGAGAATGCGCGCAGCCTCTCGCCTCTTACACCTCGTCCCGGTCCCCTATTTACCCAGGTGTGGTTCAAGAACCGCCGGGCCCAACGCTCGCGGCTGGAGCGACTGGCCAAGGGCCGAAGCCAGAGGGCCCGCGATGCTCACACGGACCGCGGGATCCCCTGCGCCCCCGGGCCCGCGCCTGCCCCTGCCATTGCCACTGCCGCCGCAGTTGCCGGCCCCGCGTTCCCAGACGGCCCGGGATTCCGCAGGCCCCCTCTGCCCAGCCCCGCGGGGATGCTCCCAGCGCCAGAGCCCAGCATCTCCAGCCACGGCCGGGCCATGTGGGCCCCGGCACAAGGCACCCAGGCGCCCGTCCAGGCTGCTTCAGCCCCGGCCCCGGCCCCAGTCTGGCCTCTGGACCCCTACGCCCCCAACTTTGGCCCAGATCCTTTTCCAATTCCAGTGATATTCTCACGCCAAGACCCTTCCTTGCCGACGTCTGGGTACCAAACAGAAGATAGCTTTGTGGATGAGAACGACGTAGGCCCCGGCCGGTTACTGAATTTATAGGGTCATCTTTCTCCGCAAAGTCCTGCAGACCCCGCGAGGCCAGAGTGAACTAGCGCGTTATGGGCGCAGATGCGGGAAGCGGTGGCCGCTTGTCTTCACAGCTCGTTACTCTCAGCCACTTGTCCGCACCTCCCTCGATCCAGCCTGGGGAGGGGGCATTTTTGCGTCACTGTGAGGCCATCACGGGTCGCGCAGCTCTGAATGTCGCCCCCCCCGTTAGTATTTGGGGGGCACGTGGGCATTTCTGTCAATGCCTCAGTCAGAGGTGGAATGACGTTCGCAGTGTACATTTCGCTTTCGTGGACGCTCCCAAGAACTTTCTATAGGACCTTCACCAGCCTCATAGTGAATTTAATTAAAATCGCGTTAAATCTTTACCTGCCCTTGATGTCTAGAAATTTTTGTTTTGGCTTGTACCTACCCTTGCTTGTAGTTTCAAATAAGTGTGAATTTGAAAAAGTGCATTAGGGCTTCCCTGGTGGCGCAGTGGTTGAGAGTCCGCCTGCTGGTGCAGGGGACGCGGGTTCGTGTTCGTGCCCCGGTCCGGGAAGATCCCACATGTCGCGGAGCGGCTGGGCCCGTGAGCCATGGCCGCTGAGCCTGCGCGTCCGGAGCCTGTGCTCCGCAACAGAAGAGGCCACAACAGTGAGAGGCCCGCGTACCGCAAAAAAAAAAAAAAAAAAAAAAAAGTGCATTAAATCCATAAACGATTTTGGAATGAATTGATATCTTTACAATACTGAGCTTTCCTATCTAGGTATATTACTTATTTATTCATCCATTTGGTTCTCTACAAAGACCCTCCATTAAGTGTTATTATTTAACCACAGTAGTCTTACGTATCTCTCTCTGTAGGTTTATTTCTGGCACTTTGTTATTGCCTGACATTTTAGATGGTATTGAAATGTTTATTTTATAATTTTTATTTTATGATTATAATTTAATTTTACATTTTAAATTAGAAAATTTTAATTTTATATAGGATTTGACTGAAATATTTATTTTGTATCCAGGGACCTGGCTCAATTTTTAAAAAAATTCTAACAACTTATCTGGATGTTGTTTTGGCCTTGATAATTTGAAAATTCATAAAGTTTATGGTCATCTGGTAAACACTGTTTCCTACAGAGCCAGGGAGTGTTATCCCCTCCTTTGGTTTTACCAAACGCTGTAGGAATATCTCTCATCTTTTCTCTCTGCCCCACTGTCTCTCCGTCTCCCCATTTCGCTACCGCCCTCCTGTGGCCATCCTGGCCCCTGAGTGTCCCCACAGCCGGTCCTCTGACCCTGTCCTGGTCCCATTTAGCAAATGCTCCAATCCTCTTAGGCCAGGCCGGCCTCAGCAGAGCAGAGAGAGAATTAGATCAGATTTGGTAGGGGAACACTCACGTGACAGGCTCTGGAGTGGAGTGCTGGGGGGAAGGGAGAGGCAGACTGCCAGGATATAATGAAAGCCCCTTTTGCTCACCCGACAGACTCTGGTGAGAATGTACACACACAAGACCACCAAAACCCCGCCCACTCAAACCCTGACATTGTAGCCAAGGGCAGGGAGGATCTAATTTTCCGTCTATTCCAGGAGAAGGAGCTGAGGTGGGGAAGTCCCTATGGGCATTCTGGGGACAGGGGAGGAGGGAGATAAGATTCAGCTTCACCCTGGGCAGGTTGAGTCAATCACCAGTGGGCAATGATTTAATCAATTATGCTTATGTAATGAAGCCGCCATAAAAACCAAAAAGGATGGGAAGGTTCAGAGAGCTTCTATGTTGGTAAACCAAGACACAGCCAAAGGCTGCCTAGCCAGGTCCAAACTCTTGAGTACAGAAGCTCTTTTGTTTGGGTCCTATGTACTTCTCCATCCAGCTGTTGATTTTCTTTAATATCCTTTGTAATAAACTAGTAATCTAGTAAGTGAACTGGTTTCCTGAGTTCTATGAGCCACTAGCAAATTAATCAAACCCAAGCGGGGGTGGGGGGGGGTCATGGGAACCTCTGATTTATATCCAGGTGGTCAGAAGCACAGACAACCTGGGTTTGTGACTGAAGTGAGGACGGTCTTGTGGGACTGAGCCCTTAACCTACGGAATCTGATGCTTTCTCTGGGTAGATAGTATCAGAATTGAGTTGTGTCGGGAGAAAGGTGGGGGAAAAACCCCGCACACCACATATCAGAATTGGGGTCAGGATTGTATCCTACCTTGGAAAAGAAGCTTTCTGTATTTCTATCTATGCTTCAGTTCTTCTCTCCTAGAAAAACATTCTCACTTTCTCTATATCTTGTGTTCTCAGCTTATCTATCATAATTTGCTCAAACATGGGCCAAAGGCACTTGACCTTGATATGAAATTTATAACTTCCCCTTTTACGCTGGAAATGTTTTTTGAACGGATTTTTGAAAAGATATAACAGGGAATTCCCTGGAAGTCCAGTGGTTAGGAATGACGCTTTCACTGTGATGGTCTGGGTTCAATCCCTGGTCAGGGAACTAAGGTCTGGGACCAGCTGATATCTGTGAATCATCCTTGAAGTTCATGCTGGAATCATCCATGTAGACAAAAGGGTCTGGCTAGGAATTCTCCTGGGCTATTTTTTTCATCAGGTGTGCTGACATCTGGCAAGGAAATCCTGTCATGAATTCCCCTGGAGTGCCCATTTTCCAGTCCCCTTGATGTATCTCTCTGGAAATGCAGTTCCTTTAGTGTCCTAAGGTTTTGTTATCATGTAGAAGCCAGAACTCTGCTACAAGACCCAAGGTCCAGGGCAGGGACTCTGTTGCTTGGGTCTAAGGTCAATATTTCCTGGGACTTAAATTTCCAAGATTTCTTCATTGGTACGTGGAAAAGGGTTAAAATCGACTTTATGCAGGGCTGCAGACAAGTCAGGATATTGGTATTAGTTGATAGCAATAAAGAGTTTGGTATTGGTAGTTCTTGATTGGATAAGAAATAGGTGTGTGTGGGATTGTTAGGGCACAAATAAGCAAGATATCGGGACAGTGGTAAGGTTTACAGGATATGTCTTCATCACCCACCACTATTGATTGGACTTTCCTGGATTCCTGTGAGAGCTGAAGCACGGTCCAGACTATTTTATACACCAAATGGCAAGATCAAATATAGCATTGAAGGGGGGGGTGTTCTCTTCATGTCTGGGTTTCCATCATGTAGTTTAACTATTGCTCTTTTTCTGAAAGAGTTGCTTGACGCTAAGCAGTAGCTAGGGCTGCAAAGTTCACCCAGGATCAGTTCAATAAGAAATAGGACCTCCAACCATTGAAGACTGGACTTCAATGCTGGGCCAAAAAAAGTCAGGGAACGTGAACTGTTCAATATAGAACAGATGATTGCAACATAGCCTAGAAGGGTCAAAGAACATGCAGATGAGGACACCAATAAAGATTCTGTAATGTTACTCTAGGTGACAAGTAACGGTGGCTCTGGTTAGTAAAGCACCAATGGAAGGGGTGGAAAATAAATACTCGTTAACAAAGGTGTATTAGCTGGTTACTATGTGGCAAGCACCACTCTAGGGCCTGGAGCCAACAACGAACAACTCAAAGAACTTAAATTTTAGCGGGGAGACACATGGAATAAACAAATCAATAGAATACGTACTCATTGGTGATGAGTTTTTTTGAGAAAAACCGCCAAATTTCAAGGATCTGAGAATGGCTAGAAATTCTGCATAATTAAAAGTATAGAGATCCTACGGCAATACATACCTTTTGAGACAGATAGGACAAGAGAAATAAGGGAGTTTTAGAAAGATGCATCTGAAAAATGGTGGAAAGTCAGGACTGTATTGTCCAGGAAGCCAATGAAAGCTGACTTTCAGAAAGCCACAAATTAGGAGAGTAGAGGAGAGGAATACGAGTGCTCTGTGTTAGTATTAGAGAGGTCCTGGAGACTCAGAAAATAGCTAGGATAGTTTCTGATCGGGCAAGCATAAAGGTTGGCTGAGGTTCTGCTGTTTTGCAAGATAGTTATGTGGACTTAGAAAATTCAGGTTCCAATGGTGATGGAGCCTTATAACCATGCGTTGGTGAGACGTAGAGACATCAAGTTGGGTTAAAAAAAAAAAAAAAGAGGTCTGATGAAACAGTCTGGCAACCCCAGCTTCCATATTTTATATTCACTCACCACTTCCTTGGATGACCCATTCAAAATATTGTTCCAGGGACTCTGGTCTCTTAACAAATGTTGCAATCCTCCAGAAAAAAATAACCAGACACAAAAAACATCTCTGGGATTTCTGATGAGGTAAATCACCTTAAAGAGAAAAATAGGATAATGAAAAATCAATACAGTCATTTCCCAACCTTCTTGAGCTCCATAAAAATGGAGATTCCTAGAAAATGCCCTTTAAATATCAATGGATTCTTTTCATAAATTAGTTATTGCATTCATTCATCAAATATGTATTTTAAAGTTCCTACCAACCAGTCACTGGGATGATACTAAGGATATGACAAAGGAAGAGAAAAGTATTGTCTTTCCCCTCTGGGATATTATAGTCTACTTATAATGGGAGGCACTGGAAGATTTTAATATGTGAGTGATATTATATTTGTGTACTATAGTTTAAAGATTACTAATAGGAGAATACATTAACAAATTATGCTATCCTTATAGATACACAGCAATATATATCCATACATACACACAACATCATGAATGAATCTCATGGACCTTATCGTTGGGGGAAATCATGGAGGTTTGACCCATTGAGGTATTGACCCGTGAGCTGGACGCAGGCAATTGGAGGCACCTTACCCCTCCCCCTGTCCTTGGAATGCGTGTTCCACTTGCCCTCCCTGCACTAGAAGCTGCCTAAGGATAGAGCCTTGAGATAGTAATGTGGTGTTGGAACCATCCAGATTGTGTACATGACTCAAGCCAGGTAAAGTCTATATAAACTTTTAAGATTGGGTGAGCAGGTGAAGAAATCAACCCGTCTTGCGGCTGCCTAAAATCTGCCTCATAAGTAAGTTCTCTTGCTTATGAAACCTGCCACCTACCAATCTGGAATGGTCTGCCTCTTTCTTTGATCTCTTCCTGTCCTCTGAAAATGCGGTCCAATTTCAGATTATACCCAGCAAGCTCCTGAGGAGGCTGTGCACCAACAACCATGTTGAGTGAAAGAAGTCAGATGTTCATAGGGCATGAGCCTATGTATATGAAGTTCAAGAACAAGCAGAACTAATCTATAGAATTAAAAGTCAGGAGAGGGACTTCCCTGGTGGTCCAGTGGTTAAGACTTCACCTTCCAATACAGGGGGCAAGGGTTCAATCTCTGGTGGGGGAACTAGGATCCCACATGCCTCGCGGCCAAAAAACCAAAACATAAAACAGAAGCATATTGTAACAAATTCAATAAAGGCTTTAAAAATGGTCCACATCAAAATAAAAATCTTAAAAAAAACAAAGCCAGGGGAGTGGTTACCTCTTGGGTGGGCATTGATTGGGGAGGAGCCTGAGGAAACATTCTGGGGGAGTAGAAATGCTCTAAATCTGGATCTGAAAGGTGGTCACCTAGTTATGTACATATGTAAAGATTCAACAAGCTAATACCTAAGATTAGTGCACATACACAGACACACACACACATACACAGGCAAGAACGCCTGGCGTTGGAATATCTGAGTTATACTCTGGATTCTGCATCAGCCTTCTTTGCAACATTACTCCAGGCCCCATCTCTCTCTAGGCCTCATTTTCCCCATGCAGGCATTTAACAAACACCGATAAGTCACATGTCAATAAGTGTGTTATAAATAATCTTGGAAAGTGATGGGTTAAAAAAAAAGAACTTAATTGTGCTGTGACACACTGTAAAATTTCCAAAGAGTTGAATATTATTCTAAGCTTCACATTTATTTTTTTTCTTTTTCTTTTCTTTTTTCTCTTCTTTTTTTTTCTTTTTTCCACATTTATTTTTTAAAATTGAAGTAGAGTTGATTTACAATATTATATTAGCTTCAAGTGTACAACATAGTGGTTCAATAGTTTTATACTATTTAAAATTATTTCATTTACTTCATTTAAAATTATTTCATTTACTTCATTTAAAATTATTTCATTTACTTCATTTAAAATTATTAAAAAATAATGGCTAGGACTTCCCTAGTGGTTGAGACTTCACCTTCCAATGAGGGGGGTGTGGGTTGGATCCCTGGTCGGGGAGCTAGGATCCCACACGCCTCATGGCCAAAGGGCCAAAGCATAAAACAGAAGCAATATTGTAACAAATTCAATAAAGACTTGAAAAAACATCCACATTTAAAAAAAAAGTCCAAAATGAAAAAGTAATGGCTATACTTCCTTGTGCTGTACAACGTATCCTTGTTGCTTCACAATCTAATTTAAGCGTAAAACATTAAAAAAAAAATCACAAACCAATTAGCACCTTCCAGGAAATTATGTTTCTAAAAACAATCTGAGATATGCTAGATCCTGGACATTCATGGTCCCTTCTGGGCATCATCTGTCAGCCCCATGAGAGAGTCATGTGGCTGTTAAGCTCAATAGACAGCTGTATATAGAAAGACATAGTGGTTAGAAAAACCAGCCATGGGCTTCCCTGGTGGTAGAGTGGTTAAGAATCTGCCTGCCATTGCAGGGGACACGGGTTCGAGCCCTGGTCCGGGAAGATCCCACATGTCGCGAAGTAAGCTCGTGCGCCACAACTGCTGAAGCCTGCGCGTCTAGAGCCTGTGCTCCACAACAAGAGAAGCCACCGCAGTGAGAAGCCCGTGCACCGCAACGAAGAGCAGCCTCCGCTTGCCGCAACTAGAGAAAGCTTGCGTGCAGCAACGAAGACCCAATGCAGCCAATAAATAAATTAATTAATTAATTTTAAAAATTCTTTTTAAAGGCTGGAAGAAAATTACACTGAGATACCTGCCCAGCAATTGCTTGAGACAACAGTTAAATCAACTAATCAAGTTAAAGATTGACCAATGTCCTGAGTCCCTTTGCTTGACCCCTCACTGGGGACCTCAAAGCCTTCTACACAAAAATGGATAAAATGGCTGGGGGATAAAAAGGAAACTTTCTGGGATTCCTTGTAAGACCAAGACTTGTTGATGGGGCCCTAACGGAAGCTGAAGATAAAGGTATAAGTGTTGATAGAATTGAGATGAAAGTTTATAATGATTGGTGTATTCGAAAGGGCTTTATATAAGATGGTTACCTCTCTCTTGCCTAACTATATTATGGGATAGACATTATGTCTTACTGCGGAATGGTTTCCCTGCCTGATGTTATAAGACAGGGCATATAAATCTCCTCCTCAGGCAATATTATTTAAAAAATTTTTTATTTGCTTTTGGCTGTGTTGGGCCTTTGCTGCTGCGTGTGGGCTTTCTCTAGTGGCGGCGAGCAGGGGCTACTCGTGGGCTCAGTATTTGTGGCTCACGGGCTCTAGAGTGCAGGCTCAGTAGTTGTAGTGCACGGGCTTAGTTGCTCCGTGGCATGTGGCATCTTCCTGCACCAGGGCTCAAACCCGTGTCCCCAACATTGGCAGGTGGATTCTTAACCACTGCGCCACCAGGGAAGTCCTGCTTCTCAGGCAATATTAATTAAACATACTAAAGGAAACCAATAGGGTTACCTGAGCCCACACACTATAAAGTAAAATGGGGGCTCATATTCAGGGACTAATAAAAGCAAATTTTAAAAAATGTAGTTGGGTAAATCAATCTTTTTTTTTTTTTTTTTTTTTTTTGTAAATCAATCTTTTGATAACGATTAGGAAGCAGACCAGTTCTTTGGGAAATTAAAAGCAACTGTCTTTGTCTTGCAAATCTCTACAAATCAGAAATGTAAATATAGCCCACAATGACAGGAGACTGAACCTAATTCGCTCAATCAGGTAGAATCTGAAACCAAAGGAAAAAAAGGATGAGGGGAGTAAATGAGGTCTTTTTTTTTTTTTTTAACAAATTTTAAAACTATTTGAAAAATAAAATGTCCATAAATAGGTTTTTTATGATCACTTTTTTTTCACAATCCCTTTATCTTTGTGTTATAGTATATAAAGATGTAATCTATTAGGAAAGCATCCGATAAAACATTAAAAAACAAAATATTGGTGCTATAAACTCAAGTACACATAAACATGTGTATATACATTTATATTTCCTTGTTTTTTATTTGTTTTTTTTTCCTTGCCCCCTCCCCTCCTATTTCCTTGTATTTTCCAATAAGGTAATAAACTGCAAACATTCTAAAAGGACAATAGAAAACTTTTTAAATACCCTTGGAACCTTCAGAGAACATTTTTGTTTTGTTGAGACTTCCCAGCTTCTCATGAAGTTCCAAAATGATAAATAGTTGAGCAATTTCAATTGTTGTTTTGCCAAAAGGTACTGTGTGTGTTTTTCTGTTCATCCACCATGACTTGTGAAATTCAGCTGTGTCCTTGGTCCTAGCGAGCTAGAGCTGGGAAAATACAAAGCCATTCCATTATGGCTCAGAGAGGACTTTAAAAAAATTTTTAATTTTATTGAAGTATAGTTGATTTACAATGTTGTATTAATTTCTGCTGTACAGCAAAGTGATTCATATATATATATATATATCTGTATATATATATTTTTAATATTCTTTCCCTTTATGGTTTATTACAGGATATTGAATATAGTTCCCTGTGCCATACAGTAGGACCTTGTTTATCCATCCTATATATAATAGTTTGCATCTGCTAATACCAAACTCCCAATCCATCCCTCCCCCCCACTCTTGGCAACCACAAGTCTGTTCTCTACATCTGTACTTCTGTTTCTGTTTCATAGATGAGTTCATTGGTGTCGTATTTTAGATTCCACACATAAGTGATATCATATGGTATTTGCCTTTTTCTTTCTAACTTCACTTAGTATGATAATCTTTAGGTCCATCCATATTGCTGCAAACGGCATTATTTCATTCAAAAAGAGGTCTTTTTAAACTCAAACTGCTGCAAAGTCTCCCTCACCCCAAACTGAATTCACTGAGAAATATATTTAGGACTATTAGTAAATAATGTTTGTTGCCACTTAATTAAAAAGTTTTCTATAAAAAAGCACAAGTTTTTAGAAATCATAAATAGTGTCTATAATTTTGCCAATCTACAGAATGCTAATGTAAAAGACAGTTTGTAATTGCTTACACCTTAGTTAAAATAAAATTTGAGTAAATACATTTTAATATTAAAAGTAAGCTGGGGGCTTCCCTGGTGGCGCGGTGGTTGAGAGTCTGCCTGTCGATGCAGGGGACATGGGTTCGTGCCCCGGTCTGGGAAGATCCCACATGCTGCGGAGCGGCTGGGCCCGTGAGCCATGGCCGCTGAGCCTGCGCGTCCGGAGCCTGTGCTCCGCAACGGGAGAGGCCACAACGGTGAGAGGCCCGCGTCCCGCAAAAAAAAAAAAAAAAAAGTAAGCTGGTACAAAACTAGAATTTTATTTTCTCTCTGTGTTAAGAGAACAAAGGTTTTTTGGAATATTGATCTGCTTTTGACAACGGACTGTAAAGTTTCTTTACCTTTTCAATAATCTGTGGTAACTTTCTGTATTTGCCTTTAAATTTTTTTATTGTCACTTTGGTTGAATGTATAAGTACTGTTTCACAATAACCTATGATCTTATTTGACCAAGTATTTTAAAACCTTTTGATATCTTGAACAAACTCCCCCAAGTCAAATTCTAAATGAATTTCTAGCTAACTTTGGGAGGATGTTTCAAGGGGACCCTGAAACATCCCAAAGAGATAAATTAAATTAATGGAGTTTACTTGGGATATTAAATTACATGGGAAACATTGTCAAATAAGAGGTGATAAACCTTCTCAGGTTATACGGTATGAGCAAATATCATTAATATAGATATTCCAAAAATTATACGGAATTCTTAAAAATCTGGTATGTCCTGGTGTAATGTTATCAGTAATAATTCTAGTTATTGTCTTAAAATGTTGTATGTCACGGAAATAACCAAGTTTCTTTTCAACTGCGTTATAATCAGATCTTTAACCATGCCACTTTAAGTCTTTTGTCATTTATAGACAGTCATTGTTTTACTCTGATGCTTTTACGAAAGGAGGATCTTCAAGACGGTTCATAAAATAGACTTTTTGACAAATAAGGTTTCTGATGACTTTCAGATCGTACCATTGAACTGGGTAAGAAATTAAAAATTCTAATGGAAAACCTGATGGCTTCATCCAGATCACTAGGAATTAATTCCATGGGACTGAATGAACTGATAAATATGATTTATAATTTTATGACTGCCTGAAATATTACTGGCTTTTAATCTTTGTTTTCCAGAAACCCTGTCCTCTTACGCGAAATATATCTTACAGCAAAATGATAAAGTATACCTTCGTAAACAAAGATGAAACATTTATCCTTTTCCCTCTACCTGATCCCTCCAGATTCTGGCTTCTCCAGCCGACTCCCCTCCGGACTTGATGGCTTATTGCAATCCAGATTAAAACTAGTTATACTAATCATTTTAATTTGCTCTCTCTTTGTGGTTTTCTAACTGTTTATGCTTCGTGTCTTTCTCTGCTGTACTATGACCTTATTAATGTTACTAGCTATATTATTTATATCCTGTCTATTCTATAAGATTGCTGTCTCTTGCATTACCCAAGGTGTAATCGGGCCTCTGACAAAATGAATGATGGCCGAATGTCTTAAGGCAATTGATCACATATCCAACTATATAGAATAATTGTAATTGTGCAACTCTAGGTATAGGAAGAAGCAACAAGGGAAAACAGTATCAGCATCACAATGGACTAGTAAGACAGACAATCCAGAAAACTTTAGTTTATCAACAGGGTCTAATCCAAAACTAGCATATTGAGTGTCCTATCAATGAAATTCTCCTCTGACCTAGGAATGAGACATCATAGAGTTGTGATACAAATTGGTCACCAGATGCCTCCCAAACCTTGGTCGAATTTATGACCAACAGGGGGCGCTGTAAACAAAGAATATTGCCTGCCTTTCCAGTTCTACAAGGATCAAGCCATTAGCCCCTGCAGCTGCCCACCCATGGTACACCTCAAGGGAATTCAGGATGGAGAAAAACAGGCAGAATTCTTTGCTTTGGATACTGGCCCTAGATAGTTAAGACTGCATATCTAAGACTGCATATATAATATCTAAATTATTATATCTAATAATTTCAACGAATCCAGATTCTTGCATCTTCCCATAAATAAAAAAGCACTAAAGTGATTAACTTGCAAAATCTGTTCTTTGTAATTCACAGTACTCTCTTGATGTTCAACTACATGTTTTTCTTTCCAGCAACAAGAACAAACAAAAACAAAACAAACAACAAAAAACTTGGTGTATATCTTTGTTCCTCTCTTACCTCTTTGGAGCAGTTCCTCAGAGCTATCTGAAGGCTGTCTCCCAGGCTAGAGTCCTCAGTAAGATTCCTGAATAAAACTTAACTCACAAGTTTTCAGTCGTGCGTTTTTCTTCGGTTGCGAGTTCCAATGGATAGCGCTGAGTATGTGATATTCAAGCAAACGCTAATTTATTCTTTTATCCTATCAAGGAAATTGTGCAAGGAAATGATATAACCTATGATCTTATTTGACCAAGTATTTTAAAACCTTTTGATATCTTTAACAAACTTCCCCAAGTCAAATTCTAAATGAATTTCTTTTGCTTAGGAGGTGGAGGTTTGAAACAGATTCAGTCCCTGATCTCCCTGAACTTCTGGGGCTGGGGGGGACAGGTGAGAATGCAGGTCATTTCAAAGTAGCAGGTGGAAACATTGAAGAGCCTGAGGAAGCCCTCAGGGGAGTCCCTCGCCCAAGCCTTGTGAGAGAGGTGCAAGGGCTAGAGCAAGCCTTAGACCTCAGTCTGGGCATTGTGGACATTTTGGCCCAGATCATCCTTTGTCGTGCAGGCTGTCCTGTGTACCTATAGCATGCTTAGCGGTATTCCTGGTCTCTACCACTAGATGGCAGTAGCACCCCTTCCCCCAGTTATGACAACCAAAAAACGTTCCACATGGCCCCTGGTAGAGAATCAGTGTCTTGAGGAAGGTATGTGAAAGCTGATATTCTCAAGAATAAGGACAAGTTACCCAGGCAAAGAGGGTGAGCGCCTCTCTGAGGCAGAGAGAAAGGACAGACTATCACCTGGAAGTATATTTGTAATAGATGCCATCTTCCAAATGGACACATATTTCCATCTTTCACGTTCATTATTCTGAACCCTGAAAGCAAGAACATACTGCAATTGCAACAGCAATAATATAAACAACAACCGCAATTGCAACAGCAATAATATAAACAACAACAGCAACAATAGCTGGTGTATTTGAGGTCTTCATGCTACTGATTACTAGCCCTCAGTAAGAGAAGGAAGTGGATTTATACATTGGCTGTCTGAATCCAGAATGCATGCTCTTAATTACAACACTGTAATTATCAGTTTGATCCAACGGGAAAAAAGAGAGAGGAGATGAGAAAGAATGAAAGAGGGCTTCCCTGGTGGCGCAGTGGTTGGGAGTCCGCCTGCCGATGCAGGGGACACGGGTTCATGCCCCGGTCCGGGAAGATCCCACATGCCGCGGAGCGGCTGGGCCCGTGAGCCATGGCCGCTGAGCCTGCGCGTCCGGAGCCTGTGCTCCGCAACGGGAGAGGCCACAGCAGTGAGAGGCCCGCGTACCACAAAACAAAAACAAAAACAAAACAAAACAAAAAAAAGAAAGGCAAAGCCAGCTTTAGCCTCCTGGGTAAGTAAGGCTCAGAAAGGCTAAGCATTGTGACTTGTGGTCAGCCAGTATGTGGAGAGGACAGATCTTAATCCCAGTTCCTATGCGTGGGGTTGTTCCACTTTAGAATTCCTTTCCCATCTGCCATCTCTGGAGGGATCTGGGAAGAGCGCTTTATAAGAGTGAGAAGGGATTGGAAGAGTGACTTCCCTTAAGGAGGCAGGTATCCTGGTGCAGGGCAATCCAAGATGAGGAACAAACCATCCCGGAGATCAAGCATCATGACAACGTCAGGAAGGGAGGGGATTAATGCTCATCCTTCAGCACCTGTCTGTGCTGAGATCTTTTCAGACATTACTTCACTTATGCCCCATTTGCAAAACATAGGAAAACTGGGTACTGCTTAGAAACACGTTTGTCTTTTCTAAATAGAGATGAGAAAACAGAATACAGGAGAAGTGGAAGAACTGATAAAGGCATGGAGAAGCTGAGTCTCTCCTGTCTGACATGTAGGCTCTTTCTTTTTTTATTTTGCTGGACTGATAGATCTTTTTGCAGAACGCGGGCCTCTCACTGTTGTGGCCTCTCCCGTTGCGGAGCACAGGCTCCGGACGCGCAGGCTCAGTGGCCATGGCTTACGGGGCCAGCCGCTCCGCGGCACGTGGGATCTTCCCGGACCGGGGCACGCACCCGTGTCCCCTGCATCGGCAGGCGGACTCTCAACCACTGCGCCACCAGGAAAGGCCTGGACTGATAGATCTTAACAGAGCCTCTGGCTGCTCTGCAGGTAATGAGGTCACCTGTCAATCACGAGTAAGCCACGTGGCTGACATCACGCGCAGAGCTGAGAGACATCTCACGCAACTTCATGGCGTGGGAATCATATCCCCGGTTTGACATCTGGGGAAACTGAGGCTCCAAGAGGCAACATCATTTGTCAGAGTTACGTGGCTTTGTGCCGATGTGGAAGGGCACAGATTCAATCCGGGCAGTCTGACATCAAGCCATCTTGCTCTTCCCCAACCCATTGTTAGCGGGTCTTACAGGTCCCTTCATAGGAAGCCTGGTCTCTTCAGAGTCACAAGTTCAACTCTTACTCTGTACCCATGAACTTACTTCATCTCTGACACTTGCTAGTAGTTTTACAGTAGCTCTGGAAAACCACTTTTGCTCTCTGAGCTTGCACGCCAGATGTCTAAAACGTTTGGGCTACCTGCATCCAATTTGAGAACCCAGTGAATACTCTTTTTTTTTTTTTTTGTAATTCCAATTAATCATCTTCCATCACACCATAGTCTATCACTCTTACTGTCCAGGATACCTACCAACAAAATCAGTGGAATGTGAGGCCAGTTTTCTATATGTATTATAATTATTATTTTCTATACCTATTATTTAATGGGCTAATATTTGTGGCAGATATTTGAGTTCTTGTCATTGATTAGGGAAGATGGTTTGTGCATCTTTGACTTTGTCTCTTTTTTTTGGTGAATTTTTAAAAATACTCAGTGCTAATTATAACTTCTCCCCAAGATAATGGGAGGTTATATTCCTGAATAGTTAGGAGGTTACAGAGGCAGTGATGAATGTGTGCTGAGTTGGTGAGGCACATTCTAGAGGTTCATCCCACCCCACACCCTAAAGTCATGGACAGGATACTGTGAGCGGGACCCAGAACATCCAACCCCCTGGACGGGCTGAAGTAAACGTTAGCGAGAACCCATTATGCCTTTCTTGCTCAACTGAATAGTCATTATGCTCCAAGGTGCTCAACCAACTGTGATAAACTATTTTTCAAAACCAAAGTTGGTGTCTAGCCAACAGTACTGGGAGGGATGGGGTGAGGATGAAAAGACAACTTGACCAAAGTCATGAATGTACCAAGAGGCAGAGCTTGACTTGCACTCTAGAGATTCCATACGAATACCTCTAACCACAGGGAATGGATGGTCCGGTTACCTGTTGGGATGCATGACCTTCCTCCTCTACTCCTGTGAAACAAGTGGAGGTGAGTATACTGGGAAATGATGGGGAGGGTTTGGAAACTGGAAAGAATGAATGGACCAAAGTAAAGATTACTGGATCCAAGTAGGGAGGAGGTACCTTAGTAGAAATCTCAGACAGACATGGGGTTTGGACCATGGACCTGCCACTTTCTCTGTGTGACCTTGGTCATGCAATGTAACCTCTCTGAATTCAGTTCTCAACCTTGAAAGAGGAATAATGGCATTTACCTAATGGGGCTCTTTTGAAGATTAAATAAAATAACAGACATAAGCATCTTTCATAGACTCAGCACGGGGTAGGGGGAATGCAAATATTTTAATTTAAAAGGGGGGACTCTATAATTCCAATGGACTGAAACTTCAGACCCCCCTACTTGGACACTCCCTTTATACTCATTTTTTAAAAATTGTGGTAGAACATAAAATATACCATTTTAACCATTTTTTAAGTGTACAGTGCAGTAGTGTTAAGTACATTCATATTGTTGTACAGCCAATATCTCCACCACTCTTCATTTTGCAAAATTAAAGCTCTCTACCCATTATACAACCCCCACCCCACCCTCCCTCTTGTCCTTGGAACCACCATTATATTTTCTCACTCTATAAATTTGACTGCTCTAGGTACCTCATACAAGTGGAATCTGACAGTACTTGTCTTTTTGTGATTGGCTTGTTTCACTCAGCATAATGTCAACAAGATTTATCCATGTTGTAGAATGTGTCAGAATTTCCCTTCCTTTTAAAGATGGTTGGTATTGCTTTGTATATGGACATATACACCACATTTTGTTTATCCATTCACTCATTGAAGGACACTTGGATTGTTTCCACCATTTGACTATTGTGAACAATGCTGTTATGAACACGGGTGTTACAAGTATCTCTTTGAGAACCTGCTTTCAGCTCTTTTGAGTATACACTCAGAATTGCTGTGTCATGTGGTAATGCTATTTTTAATTTTTTGAGGAACTACCACACTATTTTCCATAGCAGCTGTACCATTTTACATTCCCACCAGCAGTGCATTAGCGTTCCAAAGTTTCCACATCCTTGCCAACTTGTTATTTTCTGCTCTTTTAAAAAAATAAGATCCATTCTGGTGGGTGTGAGGCTACACACAATGTACCTAGGAATCCAAATTAACCACTCGAAGATTGCATGGTAAGCGTGGAGGCAGAACAAAGAGAGACCTCGATTATATATAGTTCACTCAAGCTTTGGTGAAACTTCCTCCATATTAGAGTCTTTTTCTGCCTGACACAATTTTCTCCCTTGGATAAGGTTCAAGAAACATTCCCATATTCGTGTACTTTGATCCCATGAAGTCTCTTCAATGATCACATTCGATATTCCAGAGATTCCTAGTTTGGAGCCACTTGGCAAGCACTAGAGTCCATGAAACCCTGGATCTGTAAAAAAAAGATGTGTGGGCTTCCCTGGTGGCGCAGTGGTTGAGAGTCCGCCTGCGGATGCAGGGGACACCGGTTCGTGCCCCGGTCCGGGAAGATCCCACATGCCGCGGAGCGGCTGGGCCCGTGAGCCATGGCCGCTGAGCCAGCGTGTCCGAGCCTGTGCTCCGCAACGGGAAAGGCCACAACAGTGAGAGGCCCGCGTACCGCAAAAAAAAAAAAAAAAAAAAAAAAAAAAAAGATGTGTAATTATCAGCATAGTGAGGAAATGTATTGTAACAGACACACTCCAAATTATCAGCTGCTTAACGCAATAATGATTTACTTCTTGTTCCTACAAAGTCCAGTGAGTGTACAACCGGTCAGCAGGGATCCGAGCTCCTTCCATCCCAGGGCTCCACCGTCCCCTAGGGCATCAGAGTACCCTGTGAATTTCTTGCTTTTAGCTGATAGACAAGGATCAAGAGAGCCTGGAGGGTCTCGGAGGAGAATTTTTTGGCCAGGACTCACAGGATCCTTAACTGCAAGGGAGTCTGGGAAATGTAGTTTAGCAGTGGGTTTGGGAGGAAAACAAAGCTGGTTTTCGTAAACACACAGCAGTCTCTACCACAAGAGCATACGAGCATTTTCCTAGAAAGAAGGGTCGGGTTCTCAAAAGAACTGACAAGTCCCTAGAAGGTTAAGAACGCACAGTTTATTCAGACAGTGTACTTGAGTGTCAGCTTTTCTAGTTATTGTCTCATTTGGGTCCTGCCTTCCTGAGACCCTACCCCCGTTCCTGCGCTGAAACTTGGTATCCCCAAGTCCCACGTGCACATACTTACAGACTCATTTATTCAATACACATTTACTGAGTGATTCCTCTGTGCCAGGCTCTGTGCTATGGGCCAGAAACATAGCAATAAATAAAACTCATGCCCTCCACTCAGAGAGCTCACAGTGAATGGAAGTGATAGATACATAAACAGATAATATTATTGTAAAAATTGCTAAGTACATTTATAAAGATTGGATCAGAGTATTATAAGGATGAGGAAGAGTATTCATCCGGGCTGAACCAAGTCTTAATGAATGAGTAGCAGGGAGGACAGTCATTGTGGAGAGGGTGAAGGGCAGGAGAAAAACTCTAAAGACAGAGAACTCTTTGTAAGGTCAAGAAAATGTTAATCTGGGAGTGAGAACAGAGAGGTCAGCAGGGCTTCGATTATGGAAGATTTTAACCCAGTTAAGAAGATTAGACCATCTGCTAGATTACTTTACAGATGGCTAATAGTATCTATTATGTGTTGATTTTTACTAACAACTCCCAAGGATAAACTTAGTTCTATGTACAGGGGGTACCTGCCTGCCCTCCCTGCTACCACCAGCATCCCGTATACTCAGCAGTGTTCCTGGTTGAGGAAAATCACTGATGACGATGAGAGCTAACTTTGGTTGAGTAGCAGTCATGCTCCAGATACCCTTCTAAGCACTTTCTAGATATTAACTGGTTTAAACTTTACCAAACTAAGACCAAACAGTTCTGAGACCCAGAAGAGATCCAGAGGTGGAAGATTCAATGTTACTTAAGGATCCCTAATTGCATCAACCCATGGGTGAGTCTCAAACATGGAGGTCTGCCGTTTCTACTCTCTCCCAACCCATCTCTCATCCCTATCATGGCCTCTAATCAGGGTAAGGATCTGATCCAGAGCAACAATGGGGCTACTAGGTTATAGATCTTGAAGAGAGAGACCGTGTCTTGCCCATCTGTATTAGTAACGGACTAACTGCTGTAACAAACAATTCCCAAACGTCAGTGGATTAACTCAATAGAGGTTCACGTTGAACTTGTCTAAACTTCAGTGTGGGTGTTTGGTGGGCCGCCTCTTGTGTTGTGATTCAGAGACACAGGATCCTTCCGTTTCGTGGCTCCACCATCCCCTAGGGCCTCAGCATTCTCGGCAGGGTCCTCTTTATCAGAGTCTCTCAACGTTGGCGCTGTTGACATTTGGGATGACTCTTTGCTCTGAACTCCTGTTTTGTGCATGGTAAGATGTTTAGCAATATCCCTGCCCTTTACCCAGTAGATATCAGTAGCACAGCTATCAGTTCCTCCCTCTACCTCTTGTAACAACCAAAACCGTCTCCAAACATTGTCTAATTGTCTAATATCCTCTGGGGGGGGTCATAATTGCCCCTTCTCCATTGGGAACCACTATTCTATACCCAGTTGGCAGACAGAGGAACAAAGGAATATGGAGGGCTGTTTGGGACTTGTGTTTTTTATGAGCCAGGAAATGATAACATCATTTTCACCCACATTCTATGAATCATAATTTAGTCCATGGCCCCACCTGACTAAAAGAGAGGCTGAAAAATGGATTCTAGCTAATAGCTCAGAAAGAAAAGGATGCTGGGTTTGGGTGGTACATGGAAGCTTTGCCTCACCATCTTTGTAACATGAGCTAACACACATGCACACACATGCAGGAAGACAGGCGTGTACATACATGCACACATGTGCGTGCACATGTATGCGTGCACACAACCTATCAGAGTATCTTACACATAGTACTCCATCATTATATCTTTGAGGGAGGGAGGGAGGAAGGGGGAAACGCGGCAAGGGGAAGGCAAGGAGGGAAGCTGTAATCCTGAACTAGCAGATGAAAAGTCCAAGTCCTCCTTCTGGTTCTGCTCCAAAAAAAGGTATTAACTTTAAATCATTCCTTATCTCATATGGGTCTTCATTTCCTTCTCCACGAAATGAAGAATTTGGGCTAGAACCGCATTTCTTAAGATGTGTTTCAGGGACCATTAGTCTCCAGCACTATCGAGTAGTGGGGAAAAAAAAAAAGAATATCTCAATATACTCTATACCATTCCTGTTAATCCAATCCTCAATTGCATATGGACCCTTCTGACGAATCCCTCATTAAAAAAGCTTGTTTAACTCTATTTCACATGGTGTTTCCCAAACTTATTTTATTCTGTCAGTTATTTCTTGAACATCTGCTATGAGTAAGTCACTATTCTAGGTTCTGAGGATACGTGGTGTAAAAGAACAAGCCCCTGTCCTCATACAGAAGAACAGAAAGGTCAAGAGTTGTGTTTCCTAAACTTCTAAGTGTCACCCCCCCCATCCTTGCCACATCTGCATGCCACCAGAAATATTCTGTACTCAACATTTTTCTTCAAATGTGCTCACTTCAATACATTTATTTTATTTTTTCAATTTATTTATTTTTATTTATTTTTGGCTGTGTTGGGTCTTCGTTGCTGTGTGAGGGCTTTCTCTAGTTGTGGTGAGCGGGGGCTACTCTGTAATCGTGGTGTACGGGCTTCTCATTGTCGTGGCTTCTCTTATTGCGGAGCGTGGGCTCTAGGCGCATGGGCTTCGGTCGTTGTGGCACGTGGACTCAGTAGTTGTGGCTCATAGGCTCTAGAGCGCAGGCTCAGTAGTTGTGGTGCAAGGGCTTAGTTGCTCCGCGGCATGTGGGATCTTCCCGGACCGGGGCACGAACCCGTGTCCCCTGCATCGGCAGGCGGACTCTCAAACACTCCACCACCAGGGAAGCCCCGACATTTTTTTTAAATGCTGGAAAAGAGGTCCCCAGGGAATTCCGTGGCGGTCCAGTGGTTAGGACTCTGCGGTTCCACTGCAGGGGACATGGGTTCAATCCCTGGTCGGGGAAGTAAGATCCCACAATCCGCCTGGTGCGGCCGTAAAAAAAAGAATTAAAAAAAAGTCCCCAAACATGCTTAAGACATATAAATGGGGGCAAAATTCTGCCAAAAGTACATATACAGACACAATCAGGGCCGAGAGATAGTTAATTCCATATCACTGTTTTGAACAAAGTAAAGAATGCAACCCCTGCTTTTTTTTTTTTTTAATAAATTTATTTATTTTTGGCTGCATTGGGTCTTTGTTGCAGTGCGCGGGCTTCTCATTGCGGTGGCTTCTCTTGTTGCAGAGCACGGGCTCTAGGTGTGCGGGCTTCAGTAGTTGTGGCACGCGGGCTCAGTAGTTGTGGCTCGCGGGATCTAGAGCGCAGGTTCAGTAGTTGTGGCGCAAGGGCTCAGTTGCTGCGTGGCATGTGGGATCATCCCGGACCAGGGCTCGAACCAGTGTCCCCTGCATTGGCAGGTGGATTCTTAACCACTGCGCCACCGGGGAAGCCCTGGTTCCACTTGTTTAAATTTAAATTAAAATTTTAGAAAAGGAGGCTATTGAACCAGGTGACCCATTCTCTATGTCTACTTAATGGACTTCAAAATTGAGAAAAACTCGGAGGAAGGTGTCAAATGAACTCTTTATTTGGAGGACCTTTGAGTTACTGAAGTGTCCTGCTAGCAGGCAGAAGTAAGGAGGAATATATCTTTCCAGTTTCCCAGCACAGATCAGGGTCAGGAGGTGAGGGATGGAATCTAAACAGAGGGAACCTCCCTGAGCAGCCCAGGGCAGAGCCACGCAGAGGCAGGGGGCTCCCAGGAATGGCTTTGCGGGACCGGCTGAGCCGAGGATTTGGAAGAACCCATCCTCTCTCTCTGCATGATGTCATTTCGAGGGGGATTAATTCCCTGGGGGATCAGCTTGCTCTAAACCTTGATAATCCAGATTTGTGATTTAATTCAGTGGCCTGAGTATCTGACACAAGGAGAAGGAAGTAGGAGGCTAGAGAGATAAAAACAGACTGTGCTACCAAGAAAACAAGGAGGGATGGGGGTGGGGCGGTAATCTCACTTGGATGCCTCTTTAATTAACCAGTTCCCTGCCCAGTCTTATCAAGAACGCTGTTTCTAGCCTCATGATTGACATGCCTCCTTCTACTGAGAGAAAGAAACTGAGGAGATTTGAAGCAGTTGAAGCAAGAAGGGGGAATGGTAGACTCTGTGCTGAACTCTTTGAGTCTAACAGGGGAAAAGACGACTTTAACCCAGAGGAACTGCGGGAAGAGACTCTGGCAGTTTATAGGGATTTAGGATGACGTGAAGTCCAAAGATGTCATTAGTCTTTGGAATTTGGGGAGCGGCAACTAGACTGTTCTGTTCACATTTCCACACGCAGACTCTTCCGTCTTAAACCAGTTCCAGAGATGTAACTCCTACCCCATCTAACCCCTACGATAGCCAAAGCTATCGTTTCTAGTCTAACCTCAATCCATAGAGCTGCAATGCCAGTCTCCCACCCTCTCTCCTTTGAGGGCCCATGGGGATGTGGTCCTCCGCTAGGGCTTGATCCACGTTGACCAGGTGGAGAGTGACGTGGGATTCCAGAACCTCCTCAACGAGACATCATCTTCACAAACTCTGCAAAACCAAAATTTCTGGTGAGGCACCCCTTTGTTGGTTTTTTTTTTTCTTCATTTGCTTTTTAAAATAATTTTTTTATTGGCATATAGTTGATTTACAATGTTGTGTTAGTTTCAGGTGTACAGCAAAGTGATTCAGTTATACATACAGATATATTCATTCTTTCTCAGATTGTTTTCCCTTTAGATTACTACAGAACATTGAGTAGAGTTCCCTGTGCTATGCAGTAGGTCCTTGTTGTTTATCTCTTTTGTATATAGTAGTGTGTGTGTCTGTTAATCCCAAGCTCCTGATTTATCCCTCCCCGCTCAGTGAGGTACCTATTTGTAAGAGTACCTGCCATTATTTTTTCCAGCCTTTACTATGTGTCAGGAACCACTGGTGATCTTTGGGAAATTAATAACTTGACCCCTCTATGCCTTGATTTCTTCATCTACAAAATGGGAATCATAGGATTGCTATTTACCTTCTATGATTTTTAAGATGGTTAAACAATAAAATGCTTAGAAGACACAGTCGGTGTTCAATAAACTGTCATTATGAGTCTCTGATTTCAACTTTTCAACCGATCTTGGAGGGGTAAGTACCGTTTCACAGGTAAGCAAACTGAGGCTGGTGAGGTTGACCAACATGGCTGAGATCACGTGGATGGTGAATGGAGAACCCTGGAATGAACCCATGACTTTGCTAGGACTCAAAGTCAGGTGGACTTATTGGTCCCACCCAGGTCTCGAGGCCCCTCTGTCCTTCCCTTGCCTGTGACTGGCCTGAGGAACTATTTCCTGAAACCATTGTACCTCTCCCAGATTTTCATTGATGCCTACTCTGCACCTGAGCCTGGCTAGATCCAGCAGGCATCCAGCAAACATTTGCTACGTCGCAGCCATGCAACAAACGTCTACTAAGTTTCTATGCTGGGAATTTCACAGCAGAGATGGGTTAGAGAAGCTCCCTCTGCCCCACAGAAATTCACAACCCAGGAGGCAAATGTAACTCAAGGTCTGCAGTCATAACTTCCTTTGGAGAGGAAGAGAAAAATCCCTGTAAGTCTTCACAGCTGGGACTACTACACCACATAAGGATGAAGGGAAGCATCTTAGCAGAGGTTGCACTGGCACGAACTCCTGAGAGATGGATAGGATTTGAAAATGCATTGATAACACGGGAAAGGTGTGGTAAGTGGAAGGAACATCAGGGAGAAAGGAACAGAAGTTGGGGAACACAGAGCAGTACCAAGTGTACACCACAGCATAAAAATTCAGAGAGTGGTTGTAGAAGATAGAGGCTGGGTGGGTGGGTAACTGGGGCAGCATCATGGATGCACTTGAATATCAGACTAAGAATTTGAACCAGAGAATGTCACGATGAGAACTTGACGTGCCCTATTGATGTCTCCCACAAAAATGATCCCCCCCTCCCATCCGCTCAAGACTCCAGTATTTCTCATTTATCCAATCACTCAAAACACATGCGCTGAGCTCTCTGCTAGGAATTGGGGTATAATGATGAAAGGTTTAGTCTGTGGCCTCAGAAGGAAACAGGCAATCAACGATTGGAAGCTATTGTGATGTCACGTGCCAGTATCACTGCAGAGGCATGCGTGGGTGTTACCGGAGCACCGACGGATCCCGAGCCTGGAAAGAAAGATGGGCCCCAACCAGGGGCATAACTAAGACTTAGCCAGAGGAAAGAGGAAAGGGTTTTACAGACAGGACATGAGCAATGACAGCAAGGGGTCCTTAGTGCATGATTTCTTTTAGTTTTTCTCTAAAATTGGGAAGAAAGGTATCATCTTTACTCCCGTTTTGCAGATGTGAAAACTGACACTACAAGAGAGGAAGTGACTAGGATAAGGACACATAGTTAGTAAGAGATGATCCTGAATTTGAAACCCATGAATCTGACCCCAGCATCCCAGCGGCTAACTAATCCACTCTCCCTCTGATGGGACATTTTTTTCCTATGATAAAGGCATCCAGGGAACAAAGAAGGGATGGGAGAGGTGGAGTAGGAATGGGCTTCTGGACAGGGTGTTCCAAGGAGTGGCCAAGACAGAAACAAGGAGAGGTGAGAGGCACTGAGCTCTTGGAAATGACATGGGCAGAAAGGGATGAAACAAACACCTCCAAAATCTAACCCGCCTCCTCCAACCTCAAACTGGGGGAAGAGTGAGAAGGAATGGCCAACTTGCAAAAAAATCACACTGGGGAGATGGAAGTGGCTACCCCTATACAACATTACCTTCAAAGTCGACGGTGCCGTCTCCGTTAATGTCGGCTTCCTGGACAACCTCGGAGATCTCCTGGGGAGTGAGCTTGTCTCCCAGGAGCCTCTGCATGGCCTGCTGCAGCTCTCCCAGGGTGATCTCCCCGTCTCCATTGGCATCAAACTGAATTGGAGCACAGGGGATAATATTAGCAACAATGACCACAATAATAATAATAATAGCACTGTTTATTAATCACTTACTGTGAGTCAAGAACTCAGCTAAAGATAACCAACAAGGACCTACTGTATAGCACAGGGAACTATACTCAGTATCTTGTAATGACCTATAATGGAAGGGAATGAAAAAAAAAAGAATATATACATTTATATATTAAAACAAGAATATATACATTTATATATATATAAAACTGAATATATACAGTTATATATATATATATATATATAAAACTGAATCACTTTACTGTATACCTGAAACTAACACGACATTGTAAATCATTGTAAATTTCACCGCTGTGGCCCTGGGTCCAATCCCGGTTGGGGAACTACAATCCCACAAGCCACGTGGTGTGGCCAAAACAAACAAACAAAACTCAGCTGAGAGCTTTTGCACGTTATCCTCTAAAAGCTCCTTGAAGGCAGGTTCAAGGAGTCTTGTTCCTTGCTCCATGCTTAGCCCTCTCTATGCTGCACACCTTTAACTAATCCACTAGAAAGTCTTAGAACATAAGTTCTATGTCCAAACGTATCTGGGAGCCAACTGCCCTTCTCCAGCTACATCGATGCTAACTAACCTGGTTCAAACCACGATCACCTTGTGCCTGATTATGGCGACAGCCTCCTACTTGGTCTTCCAGCTCCCACTGTGGTCCTACATAATCTGTCCTCCACACGTTGGGACTTGGCATTCGTGTTCATTTAAAACACCAATCAGATCTTGTCCCTCCCTGGCTTAAAGTCCTCCGGTGGCTTCCTATCCCACTCAGAAGAAACTCCTGACACCGCTCCATGACATGCAAACTCCTATGGGATGGGGTCCTGCCTTTAGCAACTCTTGTTTATTTCATGCTACTCTCTCTGGCTCATGCCTCTCCAAGTACTCCAGGCTTCTTGCTCTTCCTCAGACATGCCTTCCTGCCTTTCAGTGTTTGTACCTGCTGCTTTCTAATCCTGGGGTGTGATTTCCCCTAGAGCAGTGCACTGCCCGAAGGAAATACAATGTGAACCTCATGGGTAATTTAAATTTTTCTAATAGCCTCCTACCGCCACTACACAAATTTTAAGGGAACAAGTGAAATTAATTTTTTATAATTGATTTTACTTAATCTATCTAATATATCATTTAAAAAAATTTAAATGTAAGCAATTTAAAAATTGATTTAACCATGTAATCAATTTAAAAATTATTAATGAACTATGTTACATTCTCTTTTTTTTTCTGGGATCAAAACATTTTATTTACCCAACGTCCTTCTCCTGGCCGGGATCTCTTCAGCTTCACAGTCACTGAAAAGCTGTTATATTCTTTTTATGCGTACTGGATTTCATAAGACTTAGTATAATACCATGCTAAGGACTTACTTAGTATGTCCTTAGCATGGTTAGTTAACACACCTACCCTCCAAAGATACTTAAACTAAGCTACTAAATCTTAATCCAGCGTGTATTTTATACTCACAGCACGTCTCAATTCAGACACTAAATGTTATCAGAAATACTTGATCTGCATGTAGGTTTCATGAAGTATATAGTTGAAAAGGTAGATTTGCATACCCAAGTTGTTCCAATGAAAGTTTTCCGATAATTGCATTGAGTATTCATTTTTAGATTCAAATGAATTGAAATTATATTCAATTGAATACAAATGGAAATTAATTTAATTGAAACTAATCAAAATTAAATACAATTATGTGTATACAATGGAGTATTACTCAGCCATAAAAACGAATGAAATAATGCCATTTGCAGCAACATGGATGGACCTAGAGATTATCATACTAAGTGAAGTAAGTCAGACAGAGAAAGCCAAATATCATATGATATCACTTATATGTGGAATCTAAAATACGACACAAATGAACATATCTATGAAACAAAAACAGACTCGAAGACACAGAGAACAGACTTGTGGTTGCCAAGGGGGAGGGGAGGGAAGGATTGGGGGAGGGAAGGATTGGGAGTTTGGGATTAGCAGGTGCAAACTGTTATATAAAGGATGGATAAACAAGGTCCTACTGTATAGCACGGGGAACAATATTCAATATTCTGTGATAAACCATAATGGAAAAGAATAGGAAAAGGAATGTCTACATATGTATAACTGAATCATTGTGCTGTACAGCAGAAATTAACACAACATTGTAAATCAACTATACTTCAATAAAATTTTTAAAAATTAAATACAATTAAAAATTCAGTTCCTCAGTCACACAAGCCACATTTCAGGCCAGCGGCTACCACCGTGGACAGAGCATTTTCATAATCACAGGAAGTTCTATTGGACGATGCAGCTCTAAATCTTTACATGAAGCTGAGACAGAAAACCACACAGCTAGTAGGTAGAGATCTTCCTGGGATTTGGACCCATGTTTGCCTGACTCCAGGGTGTCCCCTTCCCAACACTATACTCTTCTTTATTTTTGCCTCACGTAGTTGAAAGCTCTCTGAGAGAGAAGAGCATTTTATCAAGGAATCTAAGTGAATTTCAGCAAGCCCCTTACCCTCCCTGGATCTCATCTTTTTAAAGCATCCCTACAACAAGTAGTTTCAACCAGACGATGTCTTGCAGCTTCTTTCTGGGATCTCAAATTCTTGGATTCCCTCTTCCTATCACAGGCATGAGGATTAGAGGTTCTAGCATGTGTTTTGTAGATTGCAGGATCTTGGATAAGGTACGCAATTTCCATGAGCCTCAGTTTCCTCATATGTAGTATTGGGATACATGACTACTTACTCCTAATGTTACTTGTGAGGACAAAATTAGATGAAATAGGTAGAGGACCTTGTCCATTGCAGGTGCTTGAAATATGTTATTTTCCTTCCCTATAAATCCCACCATAGTTAGAAAAAATAACTGGTTTTGGTGGGTTCTGTCCATGGTTAATGGCTAATCATAGACCTCTTGGGTCTCCCTCAACCACCTCCAACATTATGAAACTTACTTCCTTGAAAGCATCTCGCATCTCCTGGACACCAATCATCCCAGCTGTTTCTGCAAGCAATTTGGGGGCCATCAGCTCCACAAAATCGTCAAAATCTACACGGCCACCCACTGAGGACAGAAGAGGCAGGTCTAGTGAGATTCCATATACTCCCAACCCTCCATTACCTCACTTTGCCCTTCAACTCTGTTCAAGAAATAGATCTGCTCCAATCTCTCTGCCTTCTAAGAGCTTCCTTTCTTAGCCAACTCTTGCCCTCTTGTCCCTCTCATCTAAACAGGAGTGGATGGGGTGCCGTAGGGTGGAAGTAACTAACTGTTGGTGTGACCTTGAGAAAATCTCTTAATTGGTTCAGATGTAGGTTCCCTCATCTGCAGATCTGGAGAAGGGAGAGTATGAATTAAATGAGCACTAAATCCCTTCCAGATATGCATACTATCACCTCCTTGAATTTAGTAACATGCCCAGAAGCAAACCCCGTAGCAATTTTATCCCAGCTTCGGTGACAAAATCAGCTTGCCTCCATCTAAAAACCCATCTTTTCTGTCACATTATTCACCAACATTAGGCTCCAACTCCAAGTTTGTTTCCAGCATCAAATACAGCTCCAATGTTGCCCTCCACTGACGAATCTTAGTGGTGATAGTAATAACTTACATTTAATAAGCATTTACTAGAGGCTAAGCCTTTACCTGTATTAACATCTTTATCCCTTCCTTTCTACAATCCCACGAGGTAAGGAGTGATATCATCTTCACTGGGTGGATGGGGAAACTGAGACTCAAGAGTGGGGGCTAACTCCACTTCTTATATGACTACAATCAGTTAATAACAGAACTGGGACTTGAACCCAAATCTATCCCTAAAAGTCACGCTTTTAACCACTTCAAATGTTGCCTCCCTAAGTAGAGTCTGAACTGTTTCCTTCCAGACTTCTAGCCCCTCTTCCCTCCTCCCTATCTCCAACTCTACTCTCAACCTCCATATATCCTTCCCAATTCCACCCTTAGCCCTCCCCTAAACCCAGTCATTCCTCCCACCCCCTGGCCTCACAGTTCATGCGGATTTGCTGGCCCAGTTCAATCAGTTCCATCTCCGTGGGCATGTAACCCATTGTCCTCATGAGATTCCCCAAATCCTTACAAGAGATGAACCCATCTCGGTCCTTGTCAAACTCAAGAAATGCTTCCCGGAGCTCTGAAAGTTAAGAGAGAAGAACTTTGGGGAAGTTGAAACAGTCACTGGGGAAGAGTAGCATCGCTTGAAACTATCAATGAGGCACTGACTAAAGACTCCTCAAAAAAGAATACATTATAAAATTTTTTAAAAGGAGTGATGTATGAAATGTGTTAGCAAAAAGAATAGTTCCTGAGACCACTAAACGACAGCAGTGAAGTCCTTCACATTTTTGGGTGAGGTTATGGGAAACTTTGAAACTACCAAGAGAAAAAAACAACAAGTTTGGACTCATCCTAAAACTCAGGCATCATTTGTGGGTCTCTGAGACACTTGGACATGGGGATGGTTTCTAAACACTTGGGGAAGTACTTAAACTGCCACAAAATCACAGTTGAGTGGGAAGAGAGTGTGATGTAAAATTTTCACGTCAAGGGGTTTATATTGAAATGCACAAAGGAACAGAGAGCAGGTAAGTGGGTGGATGGCAAAGTGGGGGCATTTAGGGGAGAGAGCTTTACCTTCAATCTCATCTGGTCCCAGTGGTCTTTCCTAGAAAGGAATGCAGGGGGCAGGGGATTTGGAGAGAGGATCAGGGATCCACATTCACTTCTTGAAACACATCTCACCCTCATCCTTTCCTGTTTCTCTTCCCTTCTTGCTCCCGTCTACCCCTCTCACCTTCTTTCTCCCATCTCCTGACTCCCATTCCACGGCTATTTCTTCCTCCTGTTTTTCCTCACCCCTTCTCATTTCCTCTTTCCCATCCTTGAATCTTGGTCTCTCTCCTCCTGCCTTTCCCAAATAGACATCCATCCTGCTGTGCCGAAATGGGTCCTGGAGGCCACGGAATCCAATCCCCTTCTTCTCCAGATGAAGAAAGCCAGACTTAGAATCACAGCTCACATATTCAGTTTGCTGACTGTGCCAGGCTTCCACAATCATTTCATTTAAACTTCTTTGAGGTAGAGCCAAATATCATGCCCATCTTATTTAAGAGGAAGTCGAGGGACAGAGAGGTTAAGGAGACTGCCTGAGGTCACACAGCTCATAAGTGGCAGATCCCTTCCCAAAGTGGGGAGACGTTAAATCATTCCTTTGAGGTCATGCAGAAATTCAGGTGCGTTGAGAGCTGGGATTTGAATGCAGGTCTACTGGCTGCCAGGTCAGAATTCTACTACACCCCACTGGCTGTTTTTCCACCTGCCTCCATGGTTAGAATCCCTTGGCTGCGGGAGCTGTGTTCAGTGGCACCCAGGCAGGGTGATCACTGCCAGCATGACCAATTCCTAAAAGCTTTCCTGTTGCCACCACCCACTGGACATAACTGAAGGGTCAGGCTTGGGTACCTGGCACACCACCTGGAAGATTCCATCAACCCCTGGCCTCTGTCACCCCCTTTTCTCCCTTTATCCTTGGAGATTTTCCCCCAGCTTCTCTCTTACTATCCCCTTCTCCCCAAATCTCTCTTCATCTTTCTCTCTCTCTCATGATCTTAAAAACTAACAATTAAAATCATGCCCGTTGGGGCTTCCCTGGTGGCGCAGTGGTTGGGAGTCTGCCTGCCGATGCAGGGGACACGGGTTCGTGCCCCGGTCCGGGAAGATCCCACATGCCGCGGAGCGGCTGGGCCCGTGAGCCATGGCCGCTGAGCCTGCGCGTCCGGAGCCTGTGCTCCGCAAAGGGAGAGGCCACAACAGTGAAAGCCCCGCGTACCACACACACACAAAAAAATCATGCCCGTTGGAATCCAACAGACATGACTCTGCCACTTACTAATTGTATAAGCTTAAAGCAAGGGACTTCATGACTCAGAGCCTTAGTATCCAGTCTGTAAAATAGGGATGAAAGTATTATGAACCTCATGAGTCATTCTGAGGATTAAGTGACATCAGGCATGCAAAGCCCTTTGCACAAGTCTGAGCTCACAGCGATGACTTAGTAAGTGGCACCTGGGCTTCCCTGGTGGCGCAGTGGTTGAGAATCTGCCTGCTAATGCAGGGGACACGGGTTCGAGCCCTGGTCTGGGAGGATCCCACATGCCGCGGAGCAACTAGGTCCGTGAGCCACAACTACTGAGCCTGTGCGTCTGGAGCCTGTGCTCCGCAACAAGAGAGGCCACCATAGTGAGGAGGCCCGCGCGCCGCGATGAAGAGTGGCCCCCGCTTGCCACAACTAGAGAAAGCCCTCGCACAGAAACGAAGACCCAACACAGCCAAAAATAAATAAACAAACTACCCCCAACATCTTCTTTAAAAAAAATGGCATCTATTGTTATCAGCACCTCCAGCATCATCACCACCTTCATCACTATGGGAGTCAAAGAAAAGAATGATAATGATCATCAACAATGACATCATCCTAGTTCCCCTTTCCTTTTTCTTTTTCTTCTCCTTCATCTTCCACCTTTTGGTCCTGACTTCTGATTTCACCCTCACCCATCTTACTGACCCACGTGTCCCCATGATGCTCCCTGGAATTCTTCTACCTTCTCAGTTCATGCTCTCCCCACCTGCTCCCCTATTGTCCCTTCTCTTCCCCGCATCCCAGCTCCCTTTGCCCTGCCCACCATCCTCCCTCTCTGTCCCCTGACTCACCCGCTGTTTCTCAGCGATGCCTTTTCTTAAGAAGATGCAGGCGGGGCCCATGGGAAACTGCATGGAGGGGGCAGGGCAGAGCTCACCAGGCGCCAATCTCAAGACAGCTGCCCCCTTCCTGTCCCCCGTGGCGGCTCAGCCTCCTTTCCTTCTCTACCACTCCTTTGCCAACTCTTCCTGCCTCTCTTGGCCTCTCCCTCGGTCACCTTGGCTCCCTTAGAGCTGTGTGACAGCTGGGTCAGAAATCCCTACTCGGGTTGGGGAGGGATCCCAGTTGTTCCTGCCTCCCCATCTGGCTTGAGAATGGAGGCGGAGCCAGTGTCGGGCTCTGACCTTTTATCCCCAGAATAGAACTGGAAGGATAGTTTTGAAAATGAGGATTAGAGCAGAGGGCATCGATTCATACAATGTTTCAGCAGGCACGTTGAGTGATCAGTCTAAGCCTGGCCTCTGCTGGCCTTCGTGTGTGTGAAGATGGAGAGGACATCTGGCCTCCAGGAGCTCTAGGGTAAGCCAGGAATGTGTGTAAACGAGCGACGACCTGACTTCAGGAATAGACATGCACAGTGGCTCAGAGGGGATGTTTGCCCTTCCTCTTGCTCCTCTCTTCCCTTCCTTTCTTCCTGCGTAGTTCGGGGGGGGGGGGGGGGGGGAGGGGCAAGGTAGCCATCCATGCCTTGGGCTCTGTCACACCACCCAGCGCAGACGTGGCACATTTCCATCACTGCAGAGTTCTACTGCAAGGCCCCGGTTTCGACAGTTGTGACACACTGTTACACGCTATCAAAGGGTGAGCTGTTATGGCTGTACCCCCAGAGCCCAGCACGGACACAGAGCAGGTGTTCAACAATTATTTATTGAAAAGAATGACAGAACCCCAGACCCCAGCTGAAACCATCCCCTCCCACACACACACCTGACTATCAAAACCCGCACCCGGCAACACCAGATTGCTGAGCACCTGAGGCGACGCCCCTGGGCCCCCTCCGCCCCCAGCCCCCAGGGAGAGCAGGGGGCCTAGTAGAAATCTTCCAGGTCGGAGTCTGGCTCTGCGCCTTGCTGGTTCTGAATCTGACTTTGCTTCCGGTACAGACAGGCCACCTGAAGCGAGAGGGTGGGTGGTGGGAGGGTCAGAAGCCCTGGGGCTGCCCCACCCCCTTCCATGCCAAGCCAGGCCAGAGCCCACCTTCTCCAAAAAGCAGGCCTGGCCGGGCAAGCCCACCCCTGGGCCAACCACCCACCCTCTACCGCGGGCCTCACCTGGGCACTGGTGGTGGCCTCCTCCGGCTTCTTGTCCTCACGGACGCAGATAAACCGAGGGAAGCGGAGGGAGATTCCCTTCTCGCTATCCACCTGTGGAGGCGAGGCGCGGTGGGTGGAGTGGTGATGGGGACCAAGCAGCTGTCCAGCCTGCTCCCCAGGCAGCAATTCCCCATCCAAAGTCTCCTCCCCACTCCTGCGCCTCTGGCCTGTTTCCTGATCCATACAATGGGGCTAAGCGATGGGTCGTTGTAAAAATTAAATACGGTCATTTAGCGCTTGGGGCCGCTCCCCGGACCAGGAGTGTGTAAGAAATACAGGCTGCGGTGGCTGTGCTTTATGCTGCTGTTATTATTATTAGGGTCAAGAGGGGTGGATTCTAGATCCAGACTGTGAGGTTCAAATCCCAGCTCTCGACTCTCTCGAGAGCCTTGTGACCCTGGGCCAGTTACGCTCCCCGAGGCTCTATTTTCCCATCTGTAAAATGGGATGGTCAGTGTCTTGGTGAGGATGAGTGTGAACAAGTGACATGCCTGCTTCACCTAAATGCTCGATAAATGCTGTTCCCATCTCTTTATTACCAGGGGCCCCCCGACTTCCCGAGACGGTGCAGGAGTGAGAAATTTCAGGAAGGAAACTAGATAAAAAGTATGAGCGTTGCCTTTACATGGAAGTCAGCTGCTAAGCTGGAAAGCACATGCTAGCTTTTGAAGGATCAGAAAAAATCCCAGAGGGAGTATGCACTTTAAGATTTCCTGTTCCTCGGTCAACTATATTTTAATTAAAAACAAAAAACAAAAAACCTCCAAATTGATGTTTCTAAGAATCCACAAAGAGAAAACAATATAATTTGCATTTTAACAATGTTATTAAGATTTGGGATCTCTGTGGATTTTAGGGTTGAACACCTTGGTTGACAATAAGCTGAATTTTTGTGCTTATAAAAGACATATCTGCAACAGTAAAAAAAAAAAAAAAAAAAAAATTCCTGATCTTCGGAAGGAGGATGCTAAGAGCTCTCCTAGTGATGGTGGGGGAGTGTTTCCCCGGGGACACTGATCCTCTAGCAGATGCGGAGGACAGAACCACCATGAGAGAAATTAGCCAAGGAATGTTAGAACTCGGTAGCGTGAAAATTGACTACAGTTGAGAAAGAAACGCAGTAGTGGACCTAAATGCTCAGCAGGAAGTATCCTAAATTTTTACTGAAAAGAACTGTTTTCAAAAATTACTTAAGAGCAGAATGTGAGATTATGATATTTAAGAAAGAGATTAAAAAAAATGATACCGATCAACTTATATACAAAACAGAAACAGACCCACAGACACAGAAAACAAACTTATGGTTTACCAAAGGGGGAAGGCGGGGTGAGGGATAAATTAGGAGTTTGGGATTAACGGATATACACTACTATATATAAAGTAGATAAACAATAAGAACATACTATATAGCACAGAGAACTACTGAATATTTTATAGTAATAAAGGGAAAAGAATCTGAAAAAGAATATATATATATATATATATATATATAACTGAATTACTTTGCTGTACACCCTGAAACTAACACAACATGGTAAATCAACTATACTCCAATAAGAACATAAAATTAAAAAAATAAAAATAAAAAAAATTTTTAAATCAAAGAAAGCAATTTCACGGTTTTCTTTCTACTCCTGGGGAATTTCTTTTTTTAAATTTTTTAATAAGACTTTGACCTCATTATCTGAAACCCAAATACAACGCAAGCTCCAGTCTTCCTAGGCATTACCCAGGAAGCTCAGACATGGGCTCCAAGATCCCCTCCCCCCGTTTCCCCACCCTCCCAGCTGGTTCCTTCGGAGGGTCTATTCCAGGGTCCCCCAGTTACTCACCAGGCCCCGGGCAGCCGGGTAGATGGGGGAGAGGGAGAGGTCTGCGCACTTCACCTCCCACACGGCACTGGGGTCCAGCCAGTGGTCAGGGGCCACAGCGCCGTCGGCCCGGACATAGGAGCGTGGGGCGGGCAGCACCAGGGCCTGCAGCCAGTGGCGGGAATAAGGGAGAAAGCGTCTTGGATCTCAAAGTCAAGGCTGAGGGGAGGGTTGCAGGGGCGGGACTGGAGAGTGAGGAAAGAGGGAGGAAGATGGGGGAAGGGGATAGATACAGATGCCCCTCCAAGTAAAAAGCTGGTGGTAGGTGGAGCTGGGGGGTGATGGGGGAAACGGGAGAAACGACAGAGACCCTGGGAGCTGAGCCAAGAAATTAAAGGCAGAGAGAGTCAGAGAGAGGAACCGAGACCCAGAGACGGGGAGTCAGAGACCTAGAGGGGAGGGGGGACCAAGAATGGGACAGACAGGACCAGAGACACCAACACACAGGAAAGCCAGAGCACGCCCCAAATGCCTGGGACCAGGACAGCAAACACCGCGACGACTAGGGGCTCCACTGGCATCCTAAGGGCGAACTCGGGGGGAACGAGCAACACGCCCTCCCTGAGCCTGTCTCGGGCGCGGCCAAGGCACTGAGCCCGGGGAAACGACGCTCCCCTGACCGGAGGCTCTGGCCGGTAGCTGGCAGGGCTGGGACGGGAACTTGGACGTGCTGCACTACTCGGAAGCCAGCTCCGCAGTGCCGGGTCCGCGCCCCGAGCCTCCCGAGCCTCCCGGAGGGCGAGAGCCCCAGGCACACACGGGGGTGGGGGCGGGGGGGCTCACCTGGAGGGTCTGGTGATGCTCCTCTAGCTCCTCGTCGCTGAAGCCCGTTCCGAGCTGCGAGGAGGATAGGGGAGTCAGAGGCTCCACGTGCTCCCAGCGCCCGGCCCCCGAGGTTGAGTCACACCCACTCCCTTCCCGCTTCTGCGGCCCCCCAGCTCCCGGCACCTTGCATATGGCCTGCAGTTCCTCGCTCTCCTCGTCGTAGGCGGCCAGCAGGAAGCCCCCGTACCGGCCGGCCCGCTTTCCCCGGCCCAGGTAGGCGCCGATCACCACGAGGTCCAGGGTGTCGCCCACGCCATCCAGGTAGTCCTTCTTCAGCTGGGAGGAGGGAAGGTGGGGGGTGAGAGTGGGACGCTCGGGTGTGGCTCCCATCGCTGGAGCTTAAGCAGAGGTGCGAGGAGGGGCTGGGTGAGAAGACCCATGACAGTCACCGAGAGGAGACTGGACGTGGAACAGGTTTCTAGGCTGCAAGGGCTGATGAGAAAGAGGGGACTCAAATGCGAAGAGGAGGCAGGATCGAGGGGACAGGTCAGGTGGGGAGACCCCAGGGGTCACCCCGGAACCCCCCTCCATTCGACATGGAGGCGCATTCCACTCCTTCACACAGAGAACATTTATCCATTCATTCCAAAGACATCAATTAAGTGCCAACTGTGTGCCAGGCAGGAGCCCAGCCGTGGGGATGCAACAGCGAGTATTTCTTGACACTGGCAAGGTTTGTACCTGCACAGCCGCTTACAGCTTAGTGGGGGCGGGACAGACCATAAACAGCTAAAAAACACACAGGGAGGGATCTCCCTGGTGGTCCAGGGTAAGACTCCGCGCTCCCAATGCAGGGGGCCCAGGTTCGATTCCCGGTCAGGGAACTAGATCCCGCAGGCAGGCCGCACCGAAGATCCCATGTGCCGCAACTAAGACCCGAGCAGCCAAAATAAGTAAGTAAATATTTAAACAAACAAACAAACAAAAAAACACACACAGGGAAACCCTGTCCACAGGCTCCGCCAGCTCAGCGCCCGGCTATCTCCCGCTTGGGTCTCCTGGCCCCCTCCTCACTGCTGCCTCTCTGCTCAAGCTCCCATCACCTCTTACCGGACAGCTGCCTTCCGCCTGCCTGCTCCCACTTCTGCCCAGCACCCCCGCACCCGTCCACCACCCGCGGAGCGGCCGGAGGACTTGTGCCAAACGACAGTCAGACCAGGTGACTCCCCCTTAAAACCTCCGCTGGCTTCCTGAAACCCCTGGAGGAAAACCCAGTTTTACCACCCAGTGCTGGGTGATCTGGGACCCACTCTCTGCCCTGACCTCACCTCACGCCTCGATGGTCCTCGACCCCTGCACACACCAAGCTTGTTCCTACCCCAGGGCCTCTGCACTTGCTGCCCGCGCCCAACCCCCACCCACATGCTCCACCCCTGATCTTCACATGACCGACCACTTCCTATCATCCACGTCTCGACCCAAACACTGCCTCTGGAAAGGCTTTTCCCAATCACCCGAAGTACTGCAGACCCTCCCTGGCCCCAAGTGGACTTGCTTTCTTCATAGCACTCATCACTCCCCGACTTTATCCCGTTTGCATCATGGCTGACTTCCTGGCGGAAGGCAAGCTCAGAGGGAACAGAAAGCTCCTTGGGCTCCCTCACCCCCACATCTGGGGTGCCTAGCCGGGCGGTTCTCCACCAGTCCTTGGTGAATTTGCTCGTGCCGACTCACTAGGGGAGCAGAGCCGAGGCTGGCTGCAGTGAGAGGCGGGAGGGACTGAGCAAAGGGCTCTGGGGCTCATATGGGGTGGATGTGGGGACTGGGCATGGACCACCCAGCAATGGGCAGGCTTCCGGTCCCCAGCTCAGCAAGAAAGGGGGGCGGGGGCAGGCGGCACCTTGAGCCAGTTGTGCGACCTCTTGGCGATCTCGTAGGTGGCGTCCACATCCAGGGTCTTCACCATCAGCCCCTCGCAGGAGTCTGGGGGACACATGAGAGCCCTGTGAAGCCCCAGCTCACAGCCTCACAACAGACGCAGGCAGGGTTCTGGTCCAGTCGTCCAGGGTGGGGTTGGGATGGGTGCAGATCTTGGGGGGTGGGCGGAGGGGGCGCAGACCTTGGCGGATGCCCTTACCTTTCACCGACTGCTCCAAGAACTCGGCGATCTGGTCCGTGTCCTTGGTGTCCAGAGAGGTGGCAAAGACAAACTCGCCCTCCGTCTCCACGAAGTTCTCCCGGAGCAGCTGCCGGCGTCGGGAAAGGGGCTCACGTACCAGGGACTGTGGGGCAGGATGAGAGAGATGGGGCATCATCGTGGAAATAAAGAGAAGAAACCCTGACCTCGGGAGAAGCAGGAAGCGGATGGGTCACATGTCATCATGTGGCTTATGGAAATGAGTGTGAAGAGGGGCATTATTTTATATTTTTGCCAATTCTCTCATGTCTGGCTTAACAGAGGCTGGATTCTCACATCTGCTTCTGCATTCGGACGGCTACAAAATGTCGTTCAGGTTGCAGGACAGGAAGAAAATCCCCCTCACACAGATGCTGGGAAAGGGAGGGCCTTACAGTCCACATTTTGAGAACCACTGCCCGAGTGTGGCCTCCGGGCTCAGTGATGAAACTCTAACCGCTGGCTCCCAAGCTCTCCCCCCTCACCTCAAGTCATGCCCCAGCTGACCCGGACACGATGCCAGAACTCACCTCTCCATTGAGGTAGATGAGGTCGAAGGCGTACAGACACACCTGCACCTGGATCTCTGCCGCGTCCACCTCCTGGGTCAGGGCAGGATGGAGACCAGGAGCGGGGGAAGGTGAGACGGGGCCCAGTTGGGTCCCTTCCCATTATGCCCGAGGCAGACACCCCTGTCACCTGCCATCCCCCCCCTTCTCCCCAGCCAACAGGCCGCACACCTGTGAGGGCATCAATGCTGCCAGCCACACGCACTGAATTGGGATGGCTCTTGGCTAATCCTAACCACCTCATTCACCACTGCTAGGTATTTGCTCTCCCAGCCTCCCTCGCAGCTAATGGGGGTGACATGACACAACTCTGGCCAATGAGAGTAAAGAAGATTGCTGGGGTGCAGGTTGCGGGGGCTCCTAGAACAGATCTTTCATAATAAAACAGATGTTGGAAAAGAGGCCTTCCCTCCTTCCAACTTGGCATGCTGGGATAAGAATGTGATGGCTGGAGCTGTGGCAGCCACACTGCAAAAGGCTGAGAGAACTACAACCCAACTGATAGCTCTGTCTCTCTGGGATTGCACAGGACTGGGTGGAAGATGAGGGCAGGCGGTGGAGGGGTGGGCAGAGACTACCTTGCGTTTGCGGGTGGTGAGCACTTGGAATGGCTGGATCTGCTTCTTTTCCCGGTCCCAAGCCACAGCTTCCGCGTCCAGGATGAAGGATGTGACTGATGGGAGTTTAATCTGAAAGGTGAAGAGGGGGACCCAGGACTGGTGAGAAGTGGCGGATGAGGCCAAAAGACAGACGCAGGGAAACAAATATCTTTTTCCTTCTGCAGCTCTGAAGATCCACTGACAAACTGACGTCAACCTTAAAGAGACACATGTGAACACAGACCCCTTCTCTTGTTCCCCACTGAGAGGGGAAAAAAACTATGTTTTCTGAGGACTTACTATTTGGTCCCACAAGCTGGAAACCAAGGAGCCTTTGTCATCTTCCTCTTCCTCCCACTTCACACTCAATTACCCCGTGAACTTGTCCGTTTCCACTCTGAAACTGCTAAGCTGTCCACCTGTCACCACCTTGCTGAGCCCAGTCCAGCCTAAGCCACAGCATCCTACTGGTCTCCCCGCTCCTGCACTGACCCTGTCCAATCCACTCTCCTCATAGCAGCCAGGCTGCTCTTGGCAAACCCCAAATCTGATCACTTCTCATCCCTGCTAAAAACCACCCTACAGCTCCCCAAAGCTGTGGGACCTCTCCTTGGTCAGCCCGTGGCCCTTCCTCGCCTCACCTGTCCCCCTCAGACTCACGCTCTGTACCCCAATGCACTAGCCTTTCTGTTTCTTGAATGGGCTGTGCCCCTCCAACCACCGGGCCTTTGCACATGCTGTTTACGCTAGAATCTGCACGACTCCAGGGGCACCATTCCCACTGTACCCTGGGCTGTGCTTGGTGATGGCCTTGCTTTCCTGACACCAAGTCTAAGTCTTATTCTTTTAAAGGCTCCAATGAATGCTGGACCTTTTCTTCAGCGCCCGATCTCTGAGTGTACTCATAGAGGCAGCAGCGGGACTCTGACGAAGATGTGCCTGCCCCGCCCTCTCTGTTAAAGCCCCAGCCTCCAGCACAGGGCTCAGCACAGGGCAGTCGCCCAACAAATACTTGTTGAATGAATGAGCGAAAGAAGCCAGATACAAAAGACCCTGTACCATCACCACGTATCTGGAGCTCTAGCAGAGGCAAAAACGAACCTGTCCCAACGAAAAAGCAGATCAGTGGCTGTTGCCTCAGGAGATGGCTGATGGGGGCGGGGACAGGGGCCTACTTGGCATGGGGCATGGGGAAACATTCTGGAGTGACGAAAACACGGAAACATTTTACATGCTGATTACGTGGGTGTATGAACTTGTCAAAACCCTTCAAACTCTATCAGAACCTTTTACAAAGCTACACCTTAAGCTGGTTTAAAACAACAGTGCTTGGCATGTACCAGGAACTCCTTTAATGTCTGTGCCGTATACTGTTACTTCTGTCCTGCTGCTTTAGGAAAGAGCAAGTTTCCTTATTAATTAGGGAAGGCAGGAGAATGGCTCTCTGACTCCTAAAAAAGGCCCCAAACCGCCCCCTTGAGGGCAGAGACGTCCCCGGCTCCAGGGCCTTCGAGACTCAGCCCTAGTTAGGCTGTGGGGCCAGTCTGCAGGCTGCCTTCACCCTCATCCCAAACCCTCTCCCTGTCAGAGAGCAAGATTCTGGCTTCCCCAGCCTCTGCTGCACCAGAGTGGCCATGGCAACCAGTGCTGGACAAGGACCCCCATGCTGGAGTCAGCCGGGGGTGGTAGGAGGCACCCAGAAAAGCACTAACTTTGTGGGAAGCGACAGAAACTGGAACCCCTTTCCTGACTGTCTGGAAGCGTGGTGGCTACTTGGAGACCATAGGGGACAGGCACTGGGATGAAAGGAACCAGCCAAGGACAGTAGAGGACAGAGGACCAAGCTGGGTTTGGGAGGACCCTGGTGCTCAGCTGAGCCAGCCTAGGGCCACCCGCCTTCAGATTTGAGAAGAAAATAACATCTGCAGTTGTTCCATTATTTGCAGCCCAACACACTCCAATCTCCTTCCCATCAACCCCTGCTGTGCCGAGCTGGCCGGGCTGGGCCTCAGTTCCCTGCACCCGTAAGTGCAGCCCCGGCCCCCATGTGAGTGAGAGGCAGCGGCAGGTGCCCACCTTGTGGATGCGGCTGATGATATCAGGGTACCTTCCGGTGTTGTCCTCCTGATTCCTGCTGAAGATCTTCACCTCGCCGCCTTCCAAAACGTGGATCTGCCACAGTGGGGGAGCGGAGAGGGACTCAGGGCCGGGTCTCCCCCAGGGGCCCCTCCTTTCTCTTCTTCACCCCACTTTCATTGGCAGACGGTTCCAGAAGCTCTGGAGGAGGTACTGGTGCAGAGACCTGAGTGAATCCTCTCCTTGGTTCAAACAGCACCTCCCGGCCCTGTGTGTGGAAGTCCCCGCCACCTCTGCTTCATCTCCAATCCCTACCCTCCTCCCCCTGCAAGCACAGGCACTGACTCTGCGTGTATGTGCTGATCTGTCTGGATGTTGTTAGGCCGTAAACATCATTCTGGGTTTTATGATTTTAATTTATTCATTTTACTACGTCTGGGCCACAGGCCTTGAGTAGTGCTACATACGTGCCACCTAACACGTATATTATCCCAAGAAACAGTAGTGTGTGTGTATGACGTAACATACGACTTTAAACATATGTATGTATTTTTTAAAATCACTGTCACCATGGTAACTCACTTTGTTCATTTTCTTCTCGGCACTGTATTTCAAAGACCCATCTGCGTTGTTAAGCGTCTACTGAATCCACCGTGTGCAGCCTCCTCAAGGCACCACAGGGTGGCGCCCACCAAGCTCGCTTATCCATCCGCAGGTGAGGATCAGGGCGGAGCCGGCCCCAACCCCCCCAGGACAGAAGAGCCACAAGGAGCATCCTTACAGCCCAGACCAAGGACACCTCCGGCCCTGGGAGGCACCCGTTACATTAATACACCCACCAGCAGGGCACGAGTGCAGCCAACGCTGCTTGAGCTCCCACTGCCGTGGGTCAGGACTGTGACGATATCATCAAAACTGATTCTCAGAGAAGCCAGTCAGGTGGCTATGAGCGCGGATTGCCCGGAGATGGGAACTACAGCCCCGAGAGATGCGCACGACCAGATGGCTTGGAACTCAGGTCTGAGGGACCCCACGGCCCTGCTCGACGGCATGCCCCTTTCTGCAGAAGGGATGTGTCCACCCCCTTACCTGTGCCCTCTGCCCATCGTATTTGTACTCGCAGGTGAAAGCTGCCTCCTCAAAGCGCCTCAGGACCTCGCTGACGCCCCGCGTTGGGTGGGCCAACATTGGTTTCAGGGGGACCCCTGGGGGGGGTTGCGATGAGAGTGAGGTCAGGTAGACGGGGTGGGGGGGCACATTAGGGTGACAACCTCAGGATGACGAAGTGATGAGACAGAGGGAACCTGGGTGGCTGAGCCCCGGAGTGCCGCGCAGCCCCTCCCTGGCCTCCTGCCTCCCTCTGGACTCTTACGTACAAGAAAACAAGAGTCTGTCTGCCTGCCTGCCTTGCCTTTTGGAGTATCTCTGGTGTAGCAGCTCTAACACAGAAGCGGGAAGTCCCAGCAGGAAAAAACCGCTTTTGGCACAGGGGACAGGACTGACTTTGGAGGAGAGGGTCCTGCGGCTTCTGAGACGGGTGAGCTCTGGGCAGCGGGCCCTCCCATGGCCGCCCTGGAGGGCAGAAGCCAAGGCCAGGTGGAGGGAGTGGAGCTGGAAGGCGGCCAGCCCAGCGCCTGGGGCCCAGGGTGAGGCTATAGACCGACTCCAGAGGGGCCCGTGGGGCTGGTACCTGGGCTCAGCCTGCAGTGCTCCGGGAGCCGCTCCACACCGTGCTCCAGCAACACGGGGACGATCCGGTCCAGGTCGGGCACCTCGCTGGGGTGGGGGCGAGAACAAGGTGGGGCATGTGTTTCTAGAACTCTGCTCTCTGGCTGCAAGATCCACCTCTGCCTGCCACCTGGCCCCAGGGCCTACTCCTGCCTATCCCCGACTCCCCTTGTCGCCCTGTTTCTGTCGCAGTCCTCCCTCAGTATCACTATATATCACTCTGACTCTGTCTCCCTCGAGCCGGGCCCGCCATCGCTCCCCAGTCTGTCATCATGAGATGAGCGATTCTCTACCTGGGCTACATGTCACAGCCACTCAAGGATGTGTTCAAAAAAGTGTTTCTTCAAGGCCAGCCTCCACTTGCAAAGATTCTGATTTAACTAGCCTGGGCAGGCCTGAGAGCGGCAGTCTGTAGGTGCCCACGCAGGGGCAGAGTTAAGGCTGCCGCCCTGGCCCCAGAGGCTCTGCAGGGCTTGTCTGTCTTGTGTATCCAGCACCCAAGGGGCCTGGCCCAGAGCAGGTGCCCCATGGGCACTTGTGGAATGGCTCGTTTGCCCTCCTGCTGCTGACACTCCATCTGGGCTGTCACCGTCCCGCTGTGGCCAGCCCTGGGTCGGTAGCTAGCCAGGTCCCTCCATGTGGCTCTCTCTGGAGCCCTCACCATCACTCCACAGACATCCTCTCCGTGACTGTCACGACCCCTCACTGTGCGTCAGTCACTAGCCCCCATCTGGGGCTCTTGTGGCCTTTCCACATGCACAGTCCTGTTTGGAACTTGAAAACCTCTTGATACCTCCTCCTCTTCTCTGTGTCTGCATCTCTCCCTGTCCCTGTGTCACTGACCCTTCACTGTTGGCCATCTTCCCGATCTTTGTCATCATCCCTGTGCCCAGCACCAGTCTCGTCTGGATCACCACCCAGTGCTCTGTCACTAGCCCTGTGATGGTCACAGATGCTTGCTGGCTGCTGGCCCCTCCCACTTCACCCATTACCCCTCGGGCCCTTCCCACCGCCCCCCTCTGGCTCCCCCCACCCCCCTCGCTCTGCCCAGGGCCCCTGGAACTCACCAGAACGTCTGCTTCAGGATCATGCCTTGCTCCTCCAGCCATGTCTTTCTGGCCTCTGCTGTCTTGCCCTTCCCAGCATCCACCACGGCTGGGGGGAATTCTAAGACAAGCCCCAGCAGAAGAGGCTTTGGGATGGGCCCAACCCCGCTCAGCCACCCAAGTCCACGGTGGGTGGTGGCGCCAGGGATGGTGTCCGCAGGGGAGAGAAGCCTGGAGTGGCAGTGGGAGGTGGGAACCACGTGTAGGGGTGGGCGTGGGCATGGACTTCTGACAAGGAGAAGGGCAGCCAGGTTAACTCGAGTGGTGGGCACGGGGCCGGCCACGGGGGCTCACCTTGACCTGGCGGGGTGAGGCTCACGGCCTGGGCGAGGGCCGCCAGCACTGACTGCTCTGCCAGCCCGAGGCGCAGCCGTCCACTCAGGGCTCTGGGGAGACAGCAGGTAACGGGGAGTGGGCTTGTCCGTACCTGTCCGACCCCGCCCTCTACCCCTTGCTCCTCTCTCCTCCAGTCTCCCCAACCTCGACCCTCTCCTCAAAACCAGAGCAACCTCCAGAGCCGGAAGTGACCTGAGATCACACAGCCCCGCTTAACAGAGGAGGAAACAGGCCGGCCAGTAACCACCATGACTGCTGGCAGCGCCTGCGGACAGAACTAGGGGCCTTGCAGGCGTCTCTGCCTCTCTCCTCAGCTGCGCTCTGAGAAACTGGAGTGGCTCAGGGAAGGAGGGGCAGGGCCGGAGCTGGGCCTGGAACTGGAAGGCAGCCTGCCCCAGGGGTGCCAGAGTGTGATGGTCAGGAACCTGTCCCCGCCACACGCCCTGCTTTGAGCCAGCAACCTCAGGCAGGAAGCTTCACCTCCCTGTGCCTCCATCTCCCCTTCTGTAAACTGGGGTGAGGCTAACAGGGCCCACCTTCAAGAGCTGCAGGGAGGAAGAAAGCACGTAGCATGGGGCAGGGTACCCAAGAAACACTCCAACGACTATGTCGGACAAACACTTCAAGGATGGCTACCACTTGGCTACCTTGCTTACTGTCCCCACCCAGGCCAAGGCAGACATCACTAATCAAGTGCGGCACTCTTCACCCACGAGCCCCCACCCTTTTCCAGGCAGTGCTACTGAGAAGAGGAGCCGGCTGTGAAAGGAAGCCTATGTTCCCATCCCGCCCCCTCAGGGCCCAGGCTCCTCTCTCACGCTGTTCTCATCCAAGGGCGGTCGGGGCACTAGCAGTGATACAGCTGCCAGTCCCTCTCCACTCCACCTCTCCCCACCCTCACAGGCCCCCATACTCACCTGGCGATGAATCGTGCTTCTGAGTGGCGGCAGGCCACAAAGAGGCCTTTGATGACGTCCATCTTCTTGGCTGTGGACTGAAGATGTGGGGGAAGGGCAGTCAGTGCCTGGGGTGAAGGGAGGGGAGGGGACCACACCTCCCCACCAACCATGCTGCCTGGGGAGCTGCCACTCTTGGAATACCTGCCCCCATCCCCCCCCTCGCTCCCCCATCCCACGGCCACGCGCGCACAGCGCGGTGAAAAGCTCGCTCTCTTCTTGCCTCCCACCCTAGCTTTGCTCAGCACGTGTTTATGGAGCCGTGTCCCACGGCCCACACTAGATCAGGGCTAGACTCTCAGGAAGAGGTTCCCTCGGTCTTGAGAGCAGCAGAAGGAAAGGAAGCTCTGATCCCACAAGCAGGACCAAGGCGATCCAGCCCTGAACAGTCTAACCAGAGCCTTTTGGGTCCCCAGGGGCAAAGGGTCTGGAGAGCGGGTGAGCCGCCTGCCCACTCACAGCGCTGCCGGCCAGCTGCGCGATGTCCCGGAACTTGGTGAAGACGCCGGAGGCGGTGAGGGCGGGTGGGGGCAGCATGAGCCTCTGGGTGCTGCGGCTGCTCTCGGCCACCAGCCCCACGTCGCCCTTCTCGGCCGCCTCGGCCCGGACCGACTCGAGCTGCCGGCCTTGGGGGGCGGAGAGAGAGGGTGCTGAGGGCAAGGAGAGGTGTGGCCACACGGCTCCCGGCTCCAGGCGGCCTGGATGATGAACCCGTCTACACCAGAGGGGATGTCTGGGGTGGTGTCATCAGTGTGTAGACGGGACTTAAAGCCTTGGGGTGGAATGCGATCACCAGGGGAGCAAGTGTAGACGGAGAAGGCGGCCAAGGGACCCTCTGCCTGTCCTCCAGTCGCTCACTAACATCCTCTGGCAGAGCCCAGTGGGCCTTTGCTTGTTTTCTGTCACCTTATCCTTTTGAAGTCATCAATTTAAATACAGTGGAGGTGCTCTGGCCTTACTTATTGTCTAGGCTGGGTCCCATGGACACCCCTTGCTGTAAGAGTAGGCAGCTGGACCCCTATGTTCATAGCAGCACTAGTCACAATAACTAAAACATGGAAACAACCTGAATGTCCATCAACAGATGAAGGGATAAAGACGTGGCACATACATACAGTGGGGTACTACTCAACCATATAAAAAGAACAAAATAGTGCCCTTTGCAGCAACGTGGATGCAGCTAGTGAAGTCAGACAGAGAAAGACAAATACCATATGATATCACCTATATGCGGAATCTAAAACATGACACACATGAACTTATCTACGAAACAGAAACAGACTGACACAGAGAACAGACTTGTGGTTGCCAAGGGCAGTGGGTGGGGTAGGGAAGGAGTGGGAGTTTGGGATTAGCAGACGCAAACTATTATATATGGGATGGATAAACAACAAGGTCCTACTGTGTAGCACAGGGAACTATATTCAATATCCTGTGATAAACCATAATGGAAAAGAATAGGAAAGAGAATGTATATATATTGGGTTGGCCAAAAAGTTTGTTTGGTTAGTGAATACATTGTTCAAGAAAGCTCTTGGTGAAAATGAAAAATGTGTCTTTTATTTTTACTTAAAACCGAACGAACTGTTTGGCCAACCCAACATATGTATAACTGAGTCACTTTGCTGTACAGCGGAAATTAACACAACATTGTAAATCAACTCTACTGCAATAAAATACATTCTAAAAAGAGCAGGAGGCTGGGAAGGTGGAGGCAAGTTATCACAACAGCTCTGCCTAGCCATTCTCAACCTATCAGAACCACAGGCCCTTCCCAGGACAGGCATTTTGTGTCACTCCTCTCTACTCCGGAAGAAATGCAGAGATGACACAACTTACCCACACGTATCAGGTCAGCACAATGCCCCAACTCATGTACGAAGGAAACAGAGGGAAAGCAATTCACAATGAAAAAGCACGCATTTCAATCTCTGGCCGCTTGGCCAGAGATTTTTTTTTTTTTTTTGACAACGACCTACACTTATCTATTCCATAGCATCGCCGATATGCAAAATACAAAGCAGGTTCTGGTGTCTGGATCCACCCCAACTCACTTCCAAAACAATTATATTCCAAAGTTTTATCTGGAAGCCATGAGGACATGACCGAGTTGCCAGGCCCCGTGCCTGTAAGTGCTATCGCCTGACCAACTCTCCACACCCCTTGGGCCGGGCAGCCGAGGGGGGCCTGAGGAGACACGTGTGAGCGTGAACACGGAAGGACGCAAACCGCCTCGGCCCCTTGGTCCCGTCTGGCAGCAAGGCCGGGCAGCACTGGCTGCCGCCTACTCTCCACTCCTCACTATGTAAGGAGGAGAAATCCTTCTTCCTTTGCGCCAGCGTGGCTGGGTTTTGTGTTACTGGCAGAGGGAAGTATCCTAGTGGACACAGTCTGCAGCGGGTCTGGTGCGATGTCAGCACCTAATGAATGTGTCTTGAGCGAACGCGTGGGAGCGTTCTGATCTCAGCTCCTCTGGTTCCGACGACCCCATGACTCTCTTCCATTCCTGGTCAATCTTCCTCAGGCACCTTGTCCTCTCACGAAACCCTCAAACCTCTTCTTCCTTAAGCGCTGGTGCTGCGCAAGGTGTGACTCAAAGCCCCGCCCCTCTCCTCCCCAGAGACCCTGTCCCTGGGCACGAGAACTGGCCAGCACGTAACCAGGACTCCAAAGTTCAGGGCTCCCAGATCCTGCTCTGTGACCCAGATCTCCTGAGCTTTGTTTCCTCGACTGTTGGGTGGCCCACAGATACAGGTTGGTCCCAAGCTGAATTTAGTAACTTCCCCTGGACCGGCCTGCCCCTCAAGGTGTCCTGACCTGGTGGTGGGTCCATCATGATGGACCCGGGGGTATTCTTCTCACCTCCTCCATCCCTGACCCCTGCATGCAGTTCCCTCCTGGGCCCCGTCTCCCTTCTCTTGCCCTCTCCTCTGCTGCCCACAGCTCCCCTGGACCTCTGCCCCACTTCCTCCCCGGCCTCCTGGTTTCCTGTCCATCCTCCACACGGGCCCAGAACTAACCCTGCCCTTTGCCTGCTCAGGACCTTTCCACAGCTCCCTGACGCCGTCACAATAAACACGGAGCATTCCAGGCCCTTGGTGGGCAGGAGGTCCCGTCCACATGGCCAGCCAGCCTCTCCTAAGCACCGAGGGCTCGGCCCTCGGAGGCTGCCAGCCCCGCCCACACCCTGCTCTTTCCTCATCTCCCCTCGTGACTCTGCTGGTCAAAGCCCAGCTACCTCCACAAGCCCCAGCCCTCAGTCCCGGCCCAGTCCTGCTCTGGGCCTGCAGCACCTCCTCCCACCCCGACCGGGTCTCAGCGCAGACCTGGTCCTGCTCTCCCCCCGCACCCCGCTCGCTGCCCTCGCTCTCCCCGTCTCTCCACCTTCCCAGTCCCCCTCCATCGTCTCCCAGGTGCTCCCGGCCTCTCCACTCCCTCCCTCGAAGCTCCCCCCACCACCGCTGGGGCTTCCACCACAGCGCCCCCCTCACCTGTGGCCTGGGCCACCGCCTTGAGGAGGATGCCGTCACCAATGCCGAGCTCCAGGCCCTGCTGGGGCGGCCCCAGGCGGTTGAGGCTGAGGTAGAGGATGGGGAGGAGGTCAGCAGGTGACAGGGCCGCCACGGAGCGCAGGAGGTTGCTCAGTGTCTCCACCATCCGGAGCCTGCAGGAGGGGACGGGGCAGGGGGATGTGTGTGACCACCTGGCGTTTCAGGACCAATGTGGGGCGGCGGTGGCGGGATAAAAGGAATCCGGGAACAGAGACAAGGAGAGGGCTCACGACCAGTGCCCAGTGTGTGACCCGAGCCACAGGCACCGTCACAGGCTGCTGGGGGGAAAGGAATTCCATTTGACCGTCATCTGTAGAGAAGTAACAGCTGACGCATATGGACTGTTTTCTAGGTGCCGGCACTGGTGTGAAGCCCTCTGCATCCTCTAACTCCCTGAACTCTCACAGCTCCCCTGAGCTAGATATTATCTGATTTTACAGGCAAAGGAACGGAGGCGTGGAAAGATCGTGTAACTTGCCCAAGGTCACAGAGCTAGTATCAGACTGAGGTGGGGTTCTCGCTACAAACAAGACCTGGATTTCCTCTAACGTCGAGGCATGTCAGCCAGGTGGCGGCTACTTCTGACTACCTAGGCTAGACTCCGTTCCTGCCACCAGGAGGTGGGGGCTGTTTCCTCACGCCAGGGGTCTCGGCTCACCCTCACATCTTGCTCTGACCCACAAATGAGGCAGAAATGATTGAGCCTGGGCCTCCAGAGGGCCTGCAGCCACTCTCGTGGCCATGCCCGTGGCCTGTGATCTCGTGTGTCAGGGTGAAGCTGAGAGAGGAGAGGTTAAAAGGATTAAGCAGCTGGAGGCACAGAGGCTGCCAGAGAGACAGAGCCCGAAGGGCCTTCACCCAGCGGCCCCGGCCAGGCCGGCCTGGTTAATTACCGTGCAGAAACCTCTTCGATCTTCTCAAACGTCCGGGCCACAGCCAGGTAAGGGACTCTGCGGGAGGAAAAGAGAAAACAAGAGCTGTGCGTACACCCACGCTGCCCCTCCAGCCACCTTCCTCCCCACACCTGCCTGGGGACAGCCTTGCTAAATCCCCAGATGCACGCAACCCCGCCCAGCCACTGCCTGGGGCTTTCTCTCCGTCCCCTTCAGAGCTGCCGATGGTCTCCCCAAAACACGGAGGGGAGAGATTTGCCAGTTTTCTCCCACTGAAGCCTCCGGAGACAGGGCCTCCCGCAGTGCCAGGGACTGGAGAAGGACAGTCTAGGGAGGGCCAAGCCTCACCTCTGGCCCACCTTCCAGCAAGCATCTTCGACGGGATGGTAGTTGTTCTTGGCAGGATTGTAGCTGGATGGGTCCAGGTGTCTGTGGAGGGAAAAGGGAGACTGTAGGGTAGATGCCTGGGTCGAAGGGAAGTCATTCCTCCCGCTAATATTTATTGAGCACCTACTAAGTGCCAGGTACTATTCCAGGCACAAGGGCACAGAAGAGAATGAAAACAAGTTTGCTAACCTGGAGTTCACATTCCAGAGGGAGAGTCAGGGGGAAAAGACAAAAAAACGTTAAGTGAATAAATCATTTTAGATAAACAATATTTTAGAAAACCAAGTAGGGGGAGGAATCACGATGGTAGGTGCTACTTCAGAGGGCGGCAGGGGAAGGCCAGAGGAGATGTTTGGGCAGAATGATGTGAGGAGTGAGCAGTGTGGGTACCAGAGAGAAGAGCATTCCAAGTGGGGGGAACGGTGAGTGCAAAGGCCCTGCGGCAGACACACGCCTGGCATGTTTGAGGAAAAGAAAAGGGGTCAGCGTGGCTGGAGTGGAGCAGCGTGATCTGAATGCTTTTCAAAGTCCACTCCAAGAGGCAAGGACCTCCCCCGGCCTCTCGGCCAATCCCTCCCTCACACTCTGGCTGGAACAGCAGGAGGAGGGTACAGTCCCTGGGTGCCACAAAGAGCCAGGCACCGTGTTAAGAGCACTACATCTGCTAGCAATCAGCCCTGTGGGCAGGGACTCTTCTACCCTCCATATCCAGATAAGGAAACTGGGCACAGAGTGGTTAAGTAGCTCACCTGAGGTCACACAGCTAGTAAGCAGCACAGTTCCAGAGACTGTTCTAAACCTCTACATTATACATGCCTCTAGAAATGCCTCATACTGACCCCAATAGAGCCACCGCAGTCACGCTCATTTGGGTTAAAATCCCTGCTCCATCACTGACCAGCTGTGTCGTGGTGAGGAAGCAGCTTCCCTCTCTGAACCACAGTGTCTCCATCTATACGATGGAGCCACCAGGAGTCCCTACCCTGACACGTTGTCATGAGGTTAAGGAAGAAATTATGGTGAGGGTTCCCACTCCTTGGTGCACTCTGTGGGGAGCATTTTTAGAACAACACTGACTCCCCAGCCTCAGGCCTCTTCCTCTACCGAATGTGGGGGGACAGAAGGGCGAGGGAGAAGACTTCAGATTTTTTTCAGCTCTTCAGCTGATCCTGATGCACAGACAGGGCTGAAGATGGCTGAGCTGGACAGAGCGTGCTCAGTGAGCTGTAAGGACTCAGCGTTTGGTAAGTGGTGGCCCTCCTGGTCCTTCCTATCATTACAATGAGAGACGGCAGAGCGCGGTGGGTAAGAAATTCTACAGCCACACTGCCTGGTTCAAATCCCAGCTCCACCATACACCCCGTCTGCGACCTCAGCAAGGCAATCAAAATTAGTAACAATAACAATAGCGACAATAATAGCAGCCACAGCTTGCTGAGCTTGCGCATGGCCAGGCCCGAGTCTAAATGCTCCAAACCCTCAGGAGGAAACTGGCCCAGAAAGGCTAAGCCACTTGGCAAGGTCACACAGCTGACAAAGGTAGAGCTGGGATTTCTAACCTCTCCACAATACTGTCCTGCCTCCAAGCCTCACTTTTCTCACCTGTGAAATGGGGATATCAACAGAAACGACGCGCAAAGTCGCTGTGAGGCTTCGCTGCATTAGGATATGGAAGGCACACTGCCTGCTGCCTGGCACACCGTTAACAGTGGATAAGAGAGTGTGTTTTTGCCACTGATAAGCCCCCATTTTAAAAGCAAGGAAATTGGAGGCCCTGAAAGTTTGTCTCCTGGAGGCAGCCATCAGCGATCAAACTGGGAATATGGCATAAGCAAAACCATCACAGGGCATCCCTGGTGGCGCAGGGGCTGAGAATCCGCCTGCCAACGCAGGGGACACGGGTTCAAGCCCTGGTCCAGGAAGATCCCACATGCCGCGGAGCAACTAAGCCCATGCGCCACAACTACTGAACCTGTGCTCTAGAGCCCGTGAGACACAACTACTGAGCCCACGTGCCACAACTACTGAAGCCTGCGCGCCTAGAGCCTGTGCTCCCCAACAAGAGAAGCCACCGCAATAGAAGCCCGCACACCGCAATGAAGAGTAGCCCCCGCTCACAGCAACTAGAGAAAGCCCACACGCAGCAACGCAGACCCAATGCAGCCAGAACTAAATATAAATTAATTAATTAATTAAAAACAAAACAGAAAACGATCATAGTATCACATGAAATAAAAATCAGGACATAAAACTTCATGTCAGACAATGATTTTGTTAGAGAAACTTATTTATAAATAACCTAAGCATGGACACAGGCCCAGAAGGCAAGATGGGGCAGTGCTGAAGAAGAGGCCAGGCTTAGGAACCAAGTGGACCCAGGTTTCAGGCCTGGCCCTACCCCCGCCTCCCTGTGTGACCCAGGGAAGATGACCTAACTTCTCTGGGCTACTAGTCTCAATGTCTGTGCAATGGCTAAAATACCTGCTTCCTCTGCAGGACTACTGCAGAGATGAAGTAAAAAGGCGTAACAGAAACCTTTAGCACCGGATCTGACACATAGTAGGCGTCCAAGAAAAGGAGCCGGCCGTTCCTACAGTGCAGTCACATGCTGAAATGGGGCCATTTAATCTCAGTAATCAGGTCTCAACTGGGGTACAAAATTGCCATTAAGAATCCCCCCAAAATTTTTATTAGAATAATTAAACCCTAATCACAAAATTTTAAGGCTGAAAGAATGTTTGGTGACTACCGGTCTCATTTTCGGAGGCCTACCTACAATCAGGTCAGAGAGATCTTGGACTCACTGCCTTATTCTGTTTAATCTGCTGTCATCTCTACAATAGATCCTGACTCACCCCTTGGTCTCGTCCTTTCCTAGAGCGCTGGGTCCCTCTTCTTTTGCTTCTTGTTTGATCGCTGGCTTCCGGGGAGCTGGGAATGAAGCAGGGAAATGGTGGGTCCTTTCTCCTTCTGACAGCCCCTGCCTGCCAACCACTCTCCAGCCAGCATTGCGAGAGGCGAGTTACACTTTCTAACCAAGTTAGGCTTTCTAACCCGCGGGAAGGCCGTACTTTCTGGAGAAAGATCCACCCGCCTCTCCCCGGTGCAACCCTGCAAGGTGAGGGGGGAGAAACTCACAGAAGAAACTGCTGAGCGTCTTGGGAGCTTTGGGGGGAGGCTTAGCCTGGCCGTCCTCCTGTGGTCCCTGCTTCACGGCCACCTTGGGCTCTGAAACGCTTTCTGTTGGGGGCTTTGCTTTGAAAGCGAGAGAGGTCAGATGGTGATGCAAACTATTTTTTTAACCTCAAGGTCATTCTGACCCTGAAGATGGAAGACATAATCAATTCTGCCCCTTTCCTTTCCATAGTTTCATTTTGGAGCCTCTCAGGCCTGATGCTTTAGGACTAACTAGTGGAATTCTAGCATCTGGCCTGAGATTGGAGACTTACGGATGGTGGGGAAAAAATCTCGGTACGATAAGAAGAAAATATTCCCACTTCTGCAGGTGCAGAAAATCAGATACGATCCTGCATCCTAAAAATATCCCCACAGCGTTCTTTCTGCCATGGGAGTCTTCTGGACACCTCCCTGCAGGAGCTGTTCTATGGCCTGGGGGGTAACTTTAACCTCTAAAATCTTGTAACTCACCCTGGTTACCTAACTTAAAAAATTATTGCTCAGGACTTCCCTGGTGGTCCAGTGGTTAGGATTCTGCACTTCTACCGCAGGAGGAGCAGGTTCGATCCCTGGTTGGGGAACTAAGATCCCACATGCCGTGTGGTGTGGCCAAAAAAATTTTTTTTAATTAAAAAAATTTTAAATTATTGCTCAATTAATAACATACACTGCCTACAATTTCTGAAAGATTTTTTTTTTTTTTTTTGCGGTACGCGGGCCTCTCACTGTTGTGGTCTCTCCCGTTGCGGAACACAGGCTCCGGACGCGCAGGCTCAGCGGCCATGGCTCACGGGTCCAGCCGCTCCGTGGCATGTGGGATCTTCCCGGACCGGGGCACGAACCCGCGTCCCCTGCATCGGCAGGTGGACTCTCAACCACTGCGCCACCAGGGAAGCCCTCTGAAAGATATTTTGTTGGAGGATGACTGGCTCTTTTTTTCCTCACATGCACAGAGGAAAAAAATAACAATAAAAATAATAATAGCAGACTTCCCTGATGGTCCAATGGTTAAGACTCTGCACTCCCAACTCAGGGGACCCGGGTTCGATCCCTGGTCAGGGAACTAAACTAGATCCTGCATGATGCAACTAAAAGATCCTGCACTCGGCAATGAAGATCCTGCATGCCACAACTAAGACCCAGCGCAGCCAAATAAATAAATAAATATTTAAAAAAATAATAATAATAGCAATAGAACCTATAATTTCCCCTAGAATTTGCATTTAGACAACACACTGGAGAATCTTATTTAAGTCTTATCTCATCTGAGCCTTAAATTAACTGTCCTCCAAAGACATCTGACCCCCAAAACCAGAGAGGTGGGGCTTCAGGGAGGAAGAGGACCAGAAACTCACTGGAGGTCTTCAGGGGCTCAGGGGGTGACCTGGGCTGGTCCCCTTCTTCTGCTTCCTTCTTGTTGCCCCCTTCAGGCTCTGTGAGGCTTTCTGTCGGTGTCTCTAATTCTGAGGACCGATTAAAAAAAAAGCCAGATGGCAAAAAGTCACTATGACCACTCCCCAAAAAGGGCATTTCGATTCCCAAGACACTCTGCCCCCGTTTTTTCTTTGCTGTGCTGACTGAACATCTGTGAAGTGTCGAGAGGTGTGAGAGCCCGCTCCTGGTCAGCCCTGAACCAGGCAGGGCCCTTGAGGGAAACCAACCCCGATGCTCACCTGGGCAGCTAAGAAACAGAGTGGGCCAGTCTTTTCTTACAAACCATTATTTTAGAATTATTCACTGCAAAATAGAACTGGAAAGGGTTCAAAATGCCAACAGTGACTTGTTAGAGATAAAAATAAAGGTGTTGTTTTTTTTTTTAAGCTGACTGGGAAAAAAAAAAAATCCACCTCCAGGGTAATAATAAAAACTGCATCAACTAACTTGGGAAAAATCTGCCTCAGTAGAAAGAAGCCCCACCTCACCCCCCAAAATCCCCAGACACAGACAATGGCTAAAACTGCATGATTTATAGTAAAATTTGTTACTGACTAAAAATTGCCAACTGGAAATCAAATCTCCACCAAACTCAGATCTTCCCTGGGAAAGATAAACCTAATAAGGACCTTTTATTAAACAAACACATTGACAGTGGCAAAGGCTACGATTATTATAATCTCGTACAGGCCCCAAATGATCGATGGATCAGGTCTTTATGGTTGTGTTTCCCACGGAGGACACTTTACATTTTCAAGGGAAATTGGTGACATCTGCTGGACACCGTATGACCTACTAGCTCAGGGTATTTTGCTTGTCAGTATTAGATCACATTCTTGGCAATTCCTGACGTTAGCTTTCTGCAAGGCTGGGTACTCACTGGTGGTGTGATAAAAACCAAGTACTGCACAAAAATCACCAAGGAAAGTGGCAGTGTTCAACCGGATTCCAAAGTCTGAGCAATTGTGCAGTGCCCAGGAGACATCACAATTAGTAACTAATTATGATTATTTAACAGTGAAATTAAATATTGTTTTTCCTTTCAACGTTATATGTATTATTTTCTCAAATGCCCAAGTTGCTAGAACATAAATAAATAGTTGTTCAGACATAACAACTTAACAAACCGAACAGTAAAGGTATTGGCCTTGAGGCACCGTGAAAAAGTTGCTAAGGCACCATGGGCCCTGGAAGTTTGCGAACCTCTCTGCTTTCTGGTAAGATTTACAACAAAAAACAAACCATTTAGAGGAAAATATATTCCATATGAGAAACATAAAAATAGAAGAGAAAAATGAGAAGCTGCATATGAATTCGTACTGAATTAAGATGGCCAAACGAATGTATTCCAGAATGTTTTCATGACAAAATTCCCCAGGTGGGGCTGTGGGATTCTGACGGACTCGTGTGGATTCTTGGACAGAGGTGTCAAATCAGTGGGGTCCTCACAGCCTGCCCTCTCAGACAGGCCCCCGCCCCTCCAGATCACACTTGCGCACACACGCGCGCACACACACACACACACACGCAGTCAGTCCCACAGGCCCCTGCCCCTCCAGATCACACTTTCTCTCTCTCTCTCTCTCTCTCACACACACACACACACACACACACACAGTCAGTCCCACAGGCCCCTGCCCCTCCAGATCACACTTTCTCTCTCTCTCTCTCTCTCTCTCTCTCTCTCTCTCTCACACACACACACACACACACACACACACACAGACACGCACACAGAGTCAGTCCCCAACCCCAGGGCCTTACCTTCTTCCTCCTCCTCCTCCTTCTTCCTCTTCTTCTTGGTTCCTCCGTCCTCGTCCTTGCCCTGCTCTTGCAGGACATCCTGAAATGTCCGTTTGGAAAGCTGCTTCCGGGCTGGGAAGGCAAAGGGCTCAGTGTGGCCTCCTTGCCGGCCCGCCTGCCCCACCCCGGTGAGCTCAGACCCCGCGATGATGGGGCCCTGAGAAGGCTCTGGGCCCCTGCCCTCCTCCGCCTGCCCACAGCCACGGCTGCCGTGCAGGCCGCTCCTGCTTCCTGGCTGTGTGACCCCGAGCAGGTTCCTTCATCTTAGGAGCCAACAGCCACCCTCCTCTCTGCCTCACCTCTCACCACACACTATCCTCAAACCCTTCCTGCTCCCCAAATTACACCTTATTGCCCAGAGACGCCGAGATGGATGGGATTCCCCCGTGTGCCGTGCTGTTCCCACCTGGAGGCCTTTGCACGGGCTGTCCTGGCTGCAACCCTTCCCAACCGCCCATTCTCAGCACAGCCAACCCTAACCCATCTTCCAAGACTCAGGCCAGATGGCGCCTCCTCGGGCCCTCAATCCAGAGCTCCCCTAGCATCCGGCGTTACCACTATTCTTCCTTATACCAGCACCACCAGTGGAAATATGCAGTGAGCCACGTACATCATCTTTAACTTTCTAGTGGCTACACTGAGAAAAGGAAAAAGAACCAGGAGAATTGTTTGAACAATATCGTTTACTTAACCCAATAAATCCAAAATATGATGATTCCAACATGTTTTGAATATTAAAAGAAATGAGTAACATTCCTTTTTCTATGCTAAGTCTTCAAAATCCGATGCACTTAAAAGCACATCTCAATTGGGCACTAAATTTTCATCAGAAATACTCGATGTGTTTAAATTTCATGGAATTTACCGTTGAGAAAGTGGCGTCACATATCCGAGTTGATCGAATTATTGCAAGGCTTCAATAATTGAAACTAGAGTCAGCTTTCCAATTTAAATTGAATTAAAGTAGCATTAAAAATTCAGTTCCTCTACTGTACAGCACAGGGAACTCTACTCAATACTCTGTAATGACCTACACAGGAAAAGAGTCTAAAAATGGGTGAATATACGTATATGTATAACTGATTCACTTTGCTGTACAGCAAAAACTAACAATACTGTAAATCAATTATACTCCAATAAAAATTTTAAAAAAATTTTAGTTCCTCAATCACCACGGTTCAGGATCTCAGCAGGCCGTATCACCCTGCGACATGTGGGGGGTCTCTCCCCTGTCCCTCCCCTGTGTAAAAATCTTCCCAACCCCCCTGGCGACAGAGGCGCCGCTCCTCAGACGGGCTTTCCATGGACCTTCTCTAGTCTCATTGCTCGTTGTCCCCAACCCCACGCTCTGAGCACCAACACACCTACCATCAGTGCCCCCAAGGCCTTTTCCCCTCCTCAGTCCCTTCTCACTCCTCTTCTGTCCCTCAGGGCTCAGCTTGGTTAAGCTCTCTCCTAGAAGTCTCCCTTGAGTCAGGGGCCCTCCCCTGGGCTCCCACAGTGAGCTGTGTGGCCTCCAGCACTGCACACATCACAGTGACAATAACCTGCATTTACTGAGCGCTTACTGTAGGCTGGGCCCAGTTCCAGGCCCTTACACGTATTCACTTTTAATCCTCCCAACATCTCTGGGTGGGAGGTACTGTAATTATCAGTCGTTTTAGGGATAAAGCCCAGAGAAGGGAAGTCATTTGCCCAAGGTCACACAGCCAGTGGATGGTGGAGCCGTGCTCTTAACCACAACGCTAAAATCGGGGCTGTCACGAGGATGGCTGAATGATGCAGAAATCCAAGTGTGGACAAAGACAGGCAACTGAAAGGGCGAGGCCAGGGGGTCCTTACCCGTGCGACGCTTCGGGATCCCTGACGGGGAGACGACCGTGGGAGAGGTGCTAGAGTGGGAAGGGCTGCTCTCAGGCGGTGTGCCAGGACTGGGAGGGGAGACTTGTGGGGAATCTGGAGCATGCTTCTGGAAGGGGAGAGAAAGAGCAATTCCTGAGTGAGAGGAGGAAGGAGGGAGCACCCAGCTACGTCATTTTCCAAGCACTTGAGAGTACAGAGGGACTCAGCCCCACTTAGGCCTCATCCCCTCTTACCTGGGCCATCCCTCCACCATCCTGCGTAGTTTCATGGTCCCAGACTGTCCCTATTATGGACCCCAATAACAATTCTTTTTTTTCTAAAGTAACAGAATCTTTGATTTTTAGCTAGGCATAATACAGCCCAACTAAAAACTATACTTCCCAGGATCCCTTGCAGCTAGGTGTGCTCAGGAGCCCGAGGACTACACTTCCCAGCCTCCCTTACATCTAGGTGTGGTCAGAAGCCCCAGGTCTACACAATGCAATGTAAGGATATACAGGTCCACTGGTTCAAATAACATTCACCTAAAGGCAAGTGGAGTGCCCTGCTCTTCCCACTGGCTGAATGTGGGCATTCACTTGGACAAGGGCATCTAGGGATGGCAAGCAACAGTATAGAAGCACCCTGGGGCAGAGTTAGCTGAGGAAAAGACGAAGATGACAAGGAAGAAGCAGCTTCTGAGGGGCCTTGGAGGCTCTGTAAGAACCAGCTTTGGCCTGAGCTGGCAACGCCAGGGGGTTTGAGCAGGGGGGAGACAGGAGCTCACTTCACCATCGACAGACTGAGAAGTGCTGCACTTCAGACGTTATCCTCAGAGCAGCCAACAGGCATGAAATGACTTAAATGAGAGGAGCAAGTGAGCCGATGCACTTGAAGATAGAAAGCCCTCCCACAACAGGAGAGATTGGACGGATTTCCGAGCCCTTCCTCTGTAGCAGGCGTTCTTCTCTGATCCGTATGTGAATCGACTCACTGCACCTTCACAGCCACCCTATGAGGTGAGGGCTATCTATCGGGAGCTGCTCGTGCCAGCTGAGGCTGCCCAGGCACCCCAGGCCAGGGAGCCGAGCCCAGCCGCCCGGCAGAGGCGGGGTTAGGAGCACAGAGACCAGGCAGGACCACTCCACTCCTCCCCCGCTGGGGCATCATCTCCAGAATTCTCCTGAGCAGCCACTGCACTCAGCTCCAAAGGCCACTGGGAATGATGGTTTCTTCTGGTAAATGTGGGCAGGCTGCTGGGGCCCTACCTGGATTTTGGGGGGCTTGGGGGCTTCCTCCTCCTCGTCCTCCCCTTCGCTGCCCAGGACCCGGGCCATCTTCCTCCCTGGCCTCTTCACTGGAGAGTCGCCCTCAGGTACCACTCTATTCCGCTCCTTCAGCGCCACCCTGGAGGATGAGAAAATGGAGGTTTTATTCCAGCAGATAGAGTGGGGATGCTACTCCCAAATTCTCCAGCCCCTTCATTATGTTTCATTCCCCTCCTTGCCTTTCAAGCACTCAATGAACATTTTCTAGGGGCCTCCTCAGCATATACTCTTAGTCACGCATCCACCCATCCCGCTCTCTGGAGGCCTCCTGTGTGCCCACCCTGTGATGGGTGGTGCTGAGGAGCACGTGAAGTCCCTACTGAGGGCGGAGACTGGCCTCCAACATCCCTTTGGAGACGCTCTTTCAGTCATGCAAGCCCGAGTCCCCTAGGTAGGGACTACATTTCCCAGCCTCCCCTGCAGCCAGGTATGGCCATGTGATGAGTTCTGACCAATAGGATGTTGACGCCTGCAACCTGCTCCTGACTGCTTGTCCTCACTGCTCTCTTATCCCTAGAACTTCGACTTGCTGACCCCCTTTGACAATGCAGGTGAAGGCAGGACATAGCAGAGAGAGAGGGAGAGAAAGAACCTGGGTCCCAGTACCACCAAGTGGTACAGAGTCACCTAGCTGCCCCAAACTGCTTAAACAGCTCAGAATCTTTCAAGTGAGAAAGAGGCAATTTTAACTTTAACCAAGTCACCATGACTTTGGTTACTGGTAAAGCAGCCCAACGACTCCCCTAACACCAGCTCTGAGGCACTCCCAGTCTGGTGAGGAACACAGACACGGCCGTCAAAATACAACCAATATGCCTGCTGATGGAAGTCACTTAAGGGGCTGAGAACACAGCTGATTCCTACCGGTTTCTGTACTCATAAAGCTCACGGTCTGGACAAAGACCAAGATGTACACAAACACCTCCCTACTTAGGTCAATGATGGCACGCTCTTGTCATGGAACATTAAAGAGAATAAAGTGAGATCAGATGAAGTGGATGGCTCTAAGACTTTTTTTTGTGGGGAGAGAAAGCAGACTGTCAAATCTGTGAGAGGAGTTGCTGTTGATTTTATTCACTGCTAAACCCACAGAGTCTAGGTGCCCGGCACATAGTAGATTCTCAGTAGATATTTGTTGACTAAATGAATCTATACAGTATGATTCCATGAATGTAAAAGATACATGTTTGCCCATATGTACCTGCAACTTGCATACAGAATAATCCTGCTTTTCCTATTTAAAAATAAATTAAAAATGTGTATTATTATCTGTTGTATGTCAGGCATGTGCCAGCTACTTGAGATATAACAGTGACCAAAATGAGAGTCCCTGCCATCCAACATATAAGTGTGAGAAACACTTATTCATTCAGCAGTTCCCTATTGAGCACCTACTATGTGTCGTAACTAACTGTATTAGGCGCACGTATGTTTTTACGCATAGAAAAAAGGTATGGAAGGATATACCTCAGATTGGTAATAGTAGTTTCTCTGGAGAGTAAAACTGGAAGCACTTCAAATTTTTATTTACCTACTTCTGAGCTGATGTATTAATAATTACCATGTGTAATTCCACATGTGGGTATCTATGCTAGAAAAAAAAATCTGCACGTGTGCCCAAGAAGTCACACATACAGACTAAACTGCAGCATGGACTGTTTCAGCCAAAAAGTGGAAACAACCTAAATACCCATCGCTAGGGGGACGTTAAATAATTTCTACAGCACATCCATAAAATGGAACACAGAGCAGAAGGTAAAAGGGATCCGAGGGTCCTTTGTGTTCAGGAGTGGAAAAAATCTCTAAGTCATACTGTCACTGAAGAAAGCAAGTTCAGGAACCATACACGCAGTATGATCTCTATTTTTCAAGACATTAAAACATGTCACAGAAAATAAAACCACACACAATAAGTGTGTATATATAGCAGTGCAAACACAAAAGGGGCAGATCTAAAAGTCGAGAGTGTTGATAAATTATGACCTCATTCTTACCACTGACTGAGCGTCTTTTATGAACCAGGCACTGTTCTGTAAGTCGTTAGTGTGTTATGCATCAAACCCACACAGAAAGCCTGACATAGATCATGATACCCTGCTACCCGTGAGGAAACAGGTACAGGAAGTGAAGTTACTTGCCCAGGCTCCCAAACTGGGGATGTGAGCTAAATCTACCCTGAGTGCATGCTTTGGAAAGCTGACCGGTCCAGGGGCAGGGTCTTCCCGAGAATCTGTGACAAGGACGCTGGAGGAAAGAACATTGTTCTCTTCTATTTAGATGCGGCCAGTGGCAGGGTCTCTGCCTCATGCAGTCTGCTCCAGAATGAAGTCAAGACACTGGGACGGAGCCCTGAAGACAACTCTGAGGCCCTGGATCCAGCTGTGCCTGAAGATGACCCTACCTTTGGCTTGTCCAGTTACCGGAGTCAAAAATTTCCCTGTGGGGCCCTGAGATATTCTGAGCCAGGTCCTGACTGATAAAAGGAACAGATTCACCACATCCCAGCCCCAGAACGTACTTTGGAGGGGACTCTGTTTCTCTGGTGCTGTTGGATATCTCCTTCTCTGGCTTCTTCACTTTGCCCTCTTTCTTGGGCTGGAAAAATGACCTGGAGGAGCAGAGGGTGGGGTGCGGAAAAGTGAATGATAACAGAACCAATAACCCCGCTAACACACACCACATTCCACAGCTTCCGATGCCCGTCCCTGTCCCAGGACGCAACAGAAGGCTTCAAACAACCCCCTTAGACCAATAAGGAAAACTGAGGCTTATCAGATGGAGGAGGCAACGCTCTGCTTATTTTTCTGCCCCAACTTGCCACTCACCTGAGACAGGACACACCCCGATTTCCATTCCACAGGGATTAACTATGCACTTACTACGTGCCAAGGCCTGTCCTTGGAAGCTAGGGGCAGGGCAGTGACCCAGACACATATGCCCCTGCCCTGGAGGGGCTGACACTCTAGTGCGGTAGGCAGACATTAGCAAAGAGGTAAATATAAAATGTCCAAAGGCGTTACGTGCTCTGAAAAAGATAAAGGTGCCCTCCCCTCTACCTGAGCCTGATGCGGCTGAGTGGCTTGCCCCAGAGAGCAGAGTACTGAGAGGGGAAAAACAGGGGCTTGACGGCGCAGGGACCTGGCCAAGAGAGGAAGGTTAACATTGCCTACGATGTCTTGGGGACGTCGTGCACCCCCAATATGAGGCAATGAGAGGGCACCTCACCTCAGTGCCCAAAACCCCAGGCTATGAGAATATCGGACAAACCAAACCGGGGGTAAGGCTACAGGTGTCATGACAAAGAAAGCCTGAGAAACTGTCACCCAGACGAGGCATGACAGCTAAATGCAACATGGCTCCAAATCAGATCCTGGAACAGAAAAGGACATTAACAGATAAACTGGTGAAATGCAAATGAAGTCTGGAGCTTAGTTAAAAGGAATGTATCCCTGTTGGTTCCTTATTGTGACCAGTGGACCACAGTGATGTAAAGTGTCAACAACGGAAACTGGGTGAAGGGTGTACAGGGACTCTCTGTACAACTTTACAACTTGCTGGTACGTCTAAAATAATTCCAAAATTAAAAGTTTACTTAATCTTTAAAAAATAAAATAGGGACTTCCTTGATGGTCCAGTGGTTAACATTCTGCGCTCCCAATGCTGGGGGCATGGGTTTGATCCCTGGTCAGGGAACTAAGATCCCACATGCCACACGGCACGGCCAAAAAAGGAAAAAATTTAAAAATAAAATAAAATAAAGCAAGGTGACAGAAAGCAATCAAAAGTGCTATCATCCCAGGAGAGACTGTCCCCAGATTTCTCATCACCTGAGAAAAATGCAGCGTAGGATCTGTGTAAGCCACCAACTCCCAGGTCTCTGTGGGTGACATCCAGGTCTGGATCTGTCTAGAATCCATCCCCTCCTTCTGGGAATAGCCCTCCACGTTTTTCTTGTGATGCCCGTTCCCCCACATTCTCTCAGTCCCTATGGTTCGCGTGGGTCTGCCCTTTCACCCACAACCAGGGCACAGGCCCTGGGCCTGGCCACTCAAGGCCCTGCATCCCTGGGGCTACGACAGTGGCTGGCTCAGGGACCGGCATGCGGCCCAAGGTGGGCCAATGAAACTTAACTCTAGATATTGTTGTGACAGCTGGGAGAGAGACCACCTCTTTCCACCAGGATTGCTGGCTCTAGGGTACTAAAAGCCTAAGGAAGACAGCCTGCCAGAGTGATACAACATCCAAGAAAGCAGAGCTGAACGATGGAGACAGAGTCCCAGTGAGAAAGTCTGGACAACTGGATCTGACTATTAAAGCCAAGTTTCGGGCTTCCCTGGTGGCACAGTGGTTGAGAATCTGCCTGCCAATGCAGGGGACACGGGTTTAAGCACTGGTCCCGGAGGATCCCACATGCTGCGGAGCAACTAGGCCCGTGAGCCACAACTCCTGAGCCTGCGCGTCTGGAGCCTGTGCTCCGCAACAAGAGAGGCAGTGACAGTGAGAGGCCTACGCACTGCGATGAGGAGTGGTCCCCGCTCGCCGCAACTGGAGAAAGCCCTCACACAGAAACGAAGACCCAACACAGCCAAAAATTAATTAATTAATTAATTAATTTTTTAAAAAGCCAAGTTTCCACTACACAAGCCAAAGAATTCCTTTTCTGTTTTTCCTGAAGCCAGCCTAACTGAGTACCGGGTTCCTCAAGCCGGGCATTACCGGCATTTCAGGCCAGATCACTCTTCGTTGTGGAGGGCTACCCGGGGCATTGTAGGATGTTTAGCAGCCTGCCTGGCCTTTATCCACTAGATGCTAGTGGGAAATTCCCTCTCCCCCCAGGTGGTGACAACCAAAAATGTCTGTTGTTCCCTGGGGGACAAAACTGCCCCCGATTGAGAACCAGGGGTCAGGGTCTCTGAACCTTGCAACTAAAAATTCTGGTTACTACACTACCTATTTTTCTGATCCCCTTTCCCACTTTCCGTACTGCTCAACTCCTGGAAATCCCTACGTGAAGACTAACCCGAGTTCTTCTAAGATAAGGCGCAGAGTCAGAGAGGGGAGCAGAGAACTTGGAGTATGTAAGCCGGTGGCAGGGGCAGGGGTGTGGGGAGGGTACTTACATAATACTTCGCTGCATGATGGCGTCAGAATCCTCCCCTCCCCTGTCCTCCTCTTCTCCAGTGGGCAGTTCCTGAAGTAGACATCCAAATACTTGGTGAGGATACTGATTGTGCAGGGATCAAAACAGAAACTTCCACACACTGAGGTTTGGGGAAATCACCCTGAAATCTACATCACCTGGCTTGAACTTGACACTCACTGAACAGCCCATCATATGGCCTGTCAAACGTACAACGTGCAGCTGCTTTAACCAACTAAAGAAGAGAATGCATTTACCAGAAATAAAGAACGTCCACTCTGAAGATAGGGATAAATGTCTCCCTTCCTATGACAGCCGGGCTAGTAGCCCTTCAAAGACAAGGTTCCCTTCCCAGCTGCCACGGCCATACTGACTCACTGTGTCTGCATGCTAATCTTTTTTTTCCCTCTTTTTGAAACCTTGAAGGAATGTACTCCCAGTCGTGTTTGATGTACGTTCTTTGTTCTAACAAGATATAAAACTGTGCTGAAAACCATGCTTCTCTGGAGCAGTTCCTCAGAACTGAGAGGCTGTCTCCTGAACTACAGTCCTCCGTTTGGCTCGAATAAAACTCTTTTTTTTCTATTCCCATTATAGATCGTTTCTCAATTATTTACATTGACACTTCTTTTCCGAAAGAAAAAAAACCCACAAAATCAGAAACATGAGTTTCCCCATCAAGAAGAAACTCCAGTTTTTACAGACCAAAATGATTTGCTGGTGAGATTTATTAGTGAAGAAAAGGGGTCTGAGTCAGAGAACAGGCGCTTCCTTTACCGTATGGAGCCTGCTTTTTGTCTAATACAATGACATACTGAAGACCAAAAGGTTTTGTTCAGTTGGGTTTTTTTTTTTAGCTAAATTTTCAGGTTAGTGAAAAAAATTTTTGCATTGATTATATAATATGCTACAATGGCTGTGAGACATGGCAGTTCATCAAATCATACCCACAGGGCTAAATAAATCAGCTGTTGAGCTGTTTCTAAGGTATACTGTTAAGACCCTCGTGGGGGGCACACCAATCTCAAAAGGGTGCGGACTGGATGATTCCATTTACATGACATTCTCCAAAGGACAAAACTCACATGGAGATGAGCAATTGCCAGGGGGCGGGGGCTGTGAAGGGGTAGGTAGCATAGGGAGTTCCTCTGGGGAGACGGCACTGTTCTGTATCTCAATTGTGGTGGTGCGTCCACAGATCTCTGCATGGGATCAAACTGCATAGACAGAGACAGTCACACACACACAGGAGCGCATGTAAAAACTGAACACGGGCTAGAATCCAGCTAACAGTACTGTCCAAGGCTAATTTCCTGGTTTTAATACTGGATTACACTAATATAAGCTGTCACGGGCTTCCCTGGTGGTGCAGTGGTTAAGAATCCGCCTGCCAATGCAGGGGACACGGGTTTGAGCCCTGGTCCCAGAAGATCCCACATGCCACGGAGCAACTAAGTCCGTGCATCACAACTACTGAGCCCGCAAGCCACAACTACTGAAGCCCGTGCGCCTACAGCCTGTGCTCTACAACAAGAGAAGCCACTGCAATGAGAAGCCCGCGCACTGCAACAAAGAGTAGCCCCCGCTCGCCACAACTAGAGAAAGCCCACGTGCAGCAATGAAGACCCAATGCAGCCAAAAATAAAATTAAAAATAAATTTAAAAAAAAATGATGTCACCTCTGGGGGAAGATGGGTGTACTATTTTTACAACTTCCTGTGAGTCTCTAATTATTTCAAAATAAAAAGTAAAAAACAAAATAGAATGAAGGCACTATTACTGCTATAGAAAGAAGGCCTAGATCTAGTAACATTTTAACTAATAATAAATAATAAAGGAGGCAGAACAGTGGATACAATATGCTATTGATTTTGCAAGACAAGGGAAAATAAGAATATACATATTCGTTAGTACTGCTTATTTCAGCCAATCAGAAACTCTGGAAAGATAACCAAGAAAGCAACAGAAGTGGCTGGGGCCGACAAGGTGACGGGCTGTGAGCCGAACTGGTCACTGTGTACCTCTGTCCTGATTTTATTTTGAACCATACATATTTATTACCTGTTTGACTTTTTTTTAAAATAGTAAATCTAAGCCCCAGATAACTTTTCTAATTCTCTTTCTCAGCCCCCCACTGGCTCTTCCCTCTGGTGAGGCCCTGCCCGCCCCCCCACCCAGGGCCAGTCCCCTTTGGCCCAGCTCCGAGCTGATAGGCTGCCAGGAAGCCTCCCGGGGGCACCTGCTGGAAGAGCAGCTCACTTTCCTGGCCTCTCACGGTGGTTAATTAGTACTTCTCTCATCACATTTATTGCATCCACCCCGTGGTCCCCAGATTACGTTCAGTTTAACTTTCCAAACAGATGTGGGGCTCCGGAGCCATGGGGCTGTGCCTGGTTCACTCCCATCTCCTCCAAAAATTATTTCCCAACCTTCAGACATTCTTCATACCACCTTGGCAATTTCCACCATATCTAGGAAAACCCTGGATTTTTTTTCACTGAATTATTTTTTCTGTCAAAGAATCAACTTCTTATGAACTGGGGTGCTTAGTGGGCGGTAGGCACTCTTCCAAAACTTTATATGAATTAATTCATGCAAAAGCTATTACAATTCATCATTGTCCTGATTTTACAAATGAGGTGACAGAAGCACAGAGAGGTCGAGTAACCTGCTCAAGGCCACACAGCCTAATGAGTCGCAGAGCCAGGATCCAAAGCCAGTCATCTGGCTCCAGAGTCCGTGTCCTTAACCACTAACATTCTGAGGGTGAGGAAGGAAGGGGTCCCTCCATATTGGGATCGAGGGAGATGGAGGTGGCCCTAGATCTGGGGGCTGTTGAGATAACAACTGTACCAACGATAATGTGACCCCATACTACCCAACCACCCACTCAAGCATTTCCAACTGTTATCCCCATGTCACCGATGAGAAAAGTGAGGCACAGAAAGGTTAAATCACTTGTCCTGAATCACAGAGCTCGTGAGCAGCAAACGGGGGATCCAAATTCAGACACCCTGGCTCCAGATCCTAGGCACCCTGCACTCCCATTTCTGTCACTCCCACAGGCAGAACAGCAACGCCTGCCACAAATAGGAGACAGCCGCAAAAATAAAAAGAACAAAACCAGATGATTAGGTTGTAGTTCAAAGCACTGGCTGCTGGAGGCTCTGAGCCCAGACCTGCTGCTTTCTCTTTGTTCAAAGCGCTAACTAGCCAAGTGCTGGAGGGGGCTGTGAAAGGCACCTTTCTAAGACAAACTGAAAGAGAATATAAAGGGATTAACTTTCTCCTTATGAGCGTTAGTGTTATTTAATGTCATACCCACACACCACTTCCAGTTTCCTTAAGTACTTCTGTTAATTTTTTAATGTGTGAAACTCAAATCAGAAAAAGCCTTTACTGCTTAAAGAAGCATGCTGAAATAAACAGGGACAAAATGTCATGATGTCTGTAAACTAGTTCAAATATTTCAGCAAATGCCTGAAGTTTGCTTTAAAATAATTCAGGGTTTTTGGGGGGAATTAAGGAGCATATAGACGAAATAAGAATGAACTATTCTGATAATTCCTGGGGCTGGGTAATGGGTACACAGGGATTCATGACACTACTCTCTACTTTTGTGTATGTTTGAAACTTCTACAATAAACGTTAAATTTTTTTATTCAGAAAATCAGACGGTGCAAACATAGCAAAATGTTAACAGCTGTAAAATCGAGGTGGTGGCGTATTATTCTAGTTGCTCTACTTTTCTGTCTGAAAGTTTTTATGAGTCAAAGGCGAAAAAGTAACCTAAAATTGGGAATAAAAATATAATTTGCGTATACAGCCCAAAGCTCAGAATTCATGAAAATCAATAAGGTAGTGAATAACCCAGCCCCTTTCCCCCTCAAAAAACACTAGTATTGGTACGAGTCCCTCACTTGAGAAAGTTCTAATCTATCCTGGACATGAATTATCTGTCAAAGTCAAGATCTTTTCTTCCCAACCAGCCAGGGAGCCCCTAAATTCACTTCCACACAAGGAAGAACAGAGCCTCACACAGAAGTCACTGCAGGGCTCCCAAGACTTTCAGTCTCTGGGACAATACAGGAAAGGAAACCCAGTCCCTGCTCTTGAAAAACCTCACAGGCCCCACTGTCAAAGATCTGCAAAGTACGGGACGTCCCTGGTGGTCCAGTGGTTAGTGCTCCGCGCTAACAATGCAGGGAGCAAGGGGTTCGATCCCTGGTGAGGGAACTAAGATCCCCACACGCCGGCGCGGCCAAAAAAAAAAATGTTCAAAGTAAATAAGGATGAAATAGGACTCAGCACTCCAACAAGGAGACTGGAAAAAATGAAGGAAGGAACGAACAAACAAACGAATTAACGAACTCGACTAAAACCCAATTTCTTGATTCGAAGCTCAGGGCTCAGGGCCCTGGCGTTACATACCATTTATATGCTGATTTATATCTCAAACAGCCTATTTATTCTCCAACCACCACCCCTAAATTGCCAGCCAACTTCCTTTAGGAACCCAACTCCATAAGTTTCCCAGTCCTTCCCTAAGTCTACAAACCAGTCAATCCTCCTCTTCACTTTCCTTCCGCATCACGTTCCCCCTTCCTGCCTTGACTCGGGTGGATTCCGGTGCACCATTACCGTCTTTCGTCGCTCTCTTGCTCTTAACTCCCGCCCTCCGTCTCACCGTGCAAAACCCCAAAGCTGCTGATTCCAGCCAACTTTCCACCTACCCTGTGCCTGCGCCCGCAGAACGGACCTGGACTGGTCCCCAGGGGTCCTTCGGACTGCGGTCCAATTCTCTCCATTCCCCCAGACCCTTCAACCCTCCTGCTCTCCCAGACCGTACTTCACACTAGCTTCTCCAGCCGCCAGCACCGCGTCCACTCTCCTCCTCGTCGGAGGAAATGGCAGCAATCGGGAGAAAGACAAGTTCCCACCACCTTATCTGCCTCCGCAACTGCGCCTGCGCGCAGGCGCTCCGACTCCCAGCTGTCGGTACTGAGACCACCCAGCTGTGCCCTCACTGAAGGCCAAACCCTCGACCTGCGCACCAGATCTTATGCCCTCTCACCTCCTCAAACCCCATGCTCCAGCACGCCTCTCCCTTCTCTCCTGCATTATCGACTTTTCTCTACTAGACCATCCCTATCGGTTTACAATTCTGCTGTGACTCCTCCTACCTAAACAAACAAAAATCCCTCTCTTGACCCCACGTGCTCCTAGCAGCTATCGCCCCATTTCTCTGCTCCCCTTTTCAGAGAAGTCATAGAAAGAACTGTCCCAAGGCACCACCTCCAGTGTCTCTCCTCCCATCCCCGCTTGAACCTTTAAGTTTTCCCACATCACTCAGCTGGACCTTGCTCATCAAGGGGACCGAGGACCTCTGGGCTGCTAAATCCGAAAGTCATTTCTTGTTCCTCATCTTGGCCCATAAGCAGCATTAGAAACATCTGACTCCTTGCTCCACTGAAATTCTTCCTTCAAACCACACCCTCACCTCAGTGTCTACTATTTCCTGGATTCCTGTGAGGGGTCTTCCTTAGCCACTGCGGGGAGAAGAGTAAGTGCCCCCAAAGATGTCCCCGCGCTAATCCTGGACCTGTGGATATGTTACCTTACGTGGCAAGAGACTGCAGATGTGATTAAGCGTTCTGAGGTGGGGAGAGTACTGTGGATTATACAGGTGGGCCCAGTGTTATCACTTACAAATGGGGCTTCCCTGGTGGCGCAGTGGTTGAGGGTCCGCCTGCCAATGCAGGGGACACGGGTTCGTGCCCCGGTCCGGGAAGATCCCACATGCCGCGGAGTGGCTGGGCCCGTGAGCCATGGCCACTGAGCCTGCGCGCCTGGAGCCTGTGCTCCGCAACGGGAGAGGCCGCAGCAGTGAGACGGCCGCGTACCGCAAAAAAAAAAAAAAAGATGACAAGTGATCCTTGTAAGTGGAAGGAGGGGCTTAGAGTCAGAGATTGGAGATGCTACCTTGCTGGCTTTGAAGATGGAGGAAGGGGCCACGAGTCAAGGAATGCAGGTGGCCTCTAAAAGCTGGAAAAAGCAAGGAAATGATTTTCCCTAAAGCCCCCAGAAGGTATGTAGCCCTGCCAACACCTCGATTTTAGGGAAAACAATTTTAGACTTCTGGCCTCGGAAACTGTAGGAGAATTAAAATGTGTGCTGTTTTAAGCCACTCACTTCCTGGTAATATGTTACAGCAGCAACAGAAAATGTAGCAACTCACTTTCTAACGGTTGCAGTGCCCAAGGCCCAATTCCTCCTCTCTGTCCTATTTACACCCACTCCGTTGGAGACCTTAACCAGTTTGATGGCTTAAACATACTCTGGGATGATGACGACCCCAAAATGTCTACCTCTAGCTGTGACTTCCCCTCTAAACTCAAGGACTCATATTTCTAGTTTTCTGTGCTGCTATCTCCATCTGGATTTCTAACCAAAATCTCAGACTCAATGGGACCAAATCCAAACTCTTAGAAAAGACACACACACACGCATACACACACTTTTATCCCTCCTCCAACCAATGTTCTCCGTCTCAGCACTGGTAGCTTTTTTCACCCAGCTGCACAGGTCAAAAACCTTGGTGTCCACTACATACCTATTATTTAATTATCAAACAAGTGACAATACCAAGGGCTGGGGAAGATGCGGAGCAACTGGAACTCTCATATATTTCTGGTGGGAAGGCAAAACGGTCCAGTCACTTTTGGAAAAGTTTGGCAGTTTCTCAAACCGTTAAGCATACATTTACCATATTGACCCGGCAATCCCACTTCTGGGTATCTACCCAGTGAAATCCTACGTTCACACAAAAACCTGTAACCTAATGTTTACAGTAACAGTCTGTTTATAATCGCCAAAAACTGTAAAAAAAAACCCAAATGTCCTTCAGTGGGTGAATGGATGAACAAATTGTTGTACATCATCCAATGCGTTTAATTGCTGGCTAGTGTTCCATTGTAGAATATTCTAAACTTTGTTTATGCTTACTCGGCAATAAAAAGGAGTGATCTACTGATACACTACAGGAATGGAGAGGAATCAGTGGTTGCCAGACGGAGGGCTTAAAGGGAGCCCCAGAATCATTTTTAGGGGTGATGGAACGGTTCTGTACCTTGATTGTGGTGGTGGTGACATAACTCTAAATGTTTCAAAATTAACAGAACTATACACCGAAAAGAGTAAATTTTACTATATGTAGTTTTTTTTATTATTATAAAAAAAATCAGTGGAGTTACCAATGATTCAGGTCCGGCTACCGCCACCCCTGGCCTGTTGTACTGTCCCCTCCCTCTTTTTCTTCACAGCACATAGCACAACCTGACCTTATAAATTAGAATTTGTTTCACCCTCTAGAGCAGTGCTTCAAACAGGACTTTCTGCCTGACAGAAATTGTTCTCTATCCGCATTGTCCAGAAAGGGAGCTCTAGCCATATGTGGCTTCGGAGCATTTGAAAGGCAGCTAGTGCGACTGAGGCACTGAGTTTTTCATTTGTTTCTAATTAACTTGAATTTCAATAGCTACTGCTATGTATAAAATAGATAATCAACAAGGACCTACTGTATAGCACAGGGAACTCTACTCACTATTCTGTAATAATCTATATGGGAAAAGACTCTGAAAAAGAATGGATATATGTATAACTGGATCACTTTGCTGTACACCTGCAACAAACACAATATTATAAATCAGCTATACCCCAGTATAAAATAAAAATTAAATTAAAAATAATAAAAGTAATACCTACTCATAAAAAAAATTCAATAGCTACACGTGGCTAATGGCTACTGTTTTAAGCAGTGCAGGGCTCAAATGTAAGTTCCATAAAGGTAGGGATTTTGTCTATTTGTTCAACGATATGGCCACGGGACCTAAAACAGTGCTGGCACTGAATGCACTGGCCCACACACACTCCTTTGATTACTAAAAACTGGGATAACAAAAACATTACTGAAGAATTTACAGTTTATAAGCAAGATCTTTCAAACCTGGAGACCATGGTAACAAGGGGGATGTAAAAGGGTGTTTAGGGGTGAACAGTCTGAGGATGACAGGCCTGAAGGCTCAAGTCTGCATTTCTTCTATTTAGTAAAAGCTCACATTTCCTGACCTGTCCCCTATCCTCACCCGACCCCTGTGAAATATTTTCCACCTTTCCCGTAAATATGCTACTCTCCCTCCTGCTCTGAGGTTTAAAACAGCTCAGCATTCCCCCAAAAGACAACTCAGGAAGCTGAGACAGGAGAGGGAAACTGCCTTGTCCAGGGCCACACAGCTGGTCAATGACGGATACTATAAACGAGGGGTGCCAGTTCTGAGAACCCCCAGGGATTCACGTTTAAAATATACCCACCGCACTCCCAGACCTACTGAATCAGAATCCTGGGAATGGAGGGGGAAAATCTGCAGGCCTACCGAGCTCCCAAAGAATCCTAAGATAAGATGAAATTAAGGAGGTCTTACTTAACACGTCCTTCTTGCCTTTTCCTCGTGCCTTCTTCTCAGGCTGCCTAATAATTCAGAGATTCAAACGGGCTGAAAAGGGGATGGTGGCCAAGGAGTGATGGCCTTAATCCCATTTTCTGCTGGCTCCCCTCACTGATTCTCCTCAGCTTTCAGATGCCAGTTCTCCTTTCCAAACGCCCCCTCTTCCTCCCAAATACCCTCCCCCTTACCCTTGAAGCTACCCCCTCACTTAAGGGCCTCAAGATCCTTCTCTCTTCCCTCCCCAAGCTCTTCTGGCCCTCCCTCCACCATCTCAGGTAACAATTAGCCCAGACCTTTCAGCTAACCTCCACTATGGCCCCACCCCCTCCCAGGCCTTGGCCTCCTCCTCGCTGTCCAGCCGCCCCTTCACTGCTCTTCCCTTGGCCCTGCCCCCTCATCAGGCATACACAAGGCCAGAGCTCCCCCCGTCCAGAAGGTTCGAGACCTTTCATAAGGCCTTTGCCTAAGCCTAGCTCTTACCAATGATTTCCTCTGGCCTCACCTCCATCTACCTGGGCTCACCCCTTAAAGCTGACCCCTCTCCTTCAACCTTTCCCCGGCCCCGCCCACTGTTAAACTTTTCCCTAGCCCCACCCCCTTCCAGGTGGGCCCACCTCCCCCGACCCGTCCAACTTCCGGATGGCCTCGCCCACCGACAGCCTTTTCCCCGCCCCTCATCCCTGTATAACCACGCCCCTTCCAGGTAGTCCCGCCCCTCCAGGCCTCTCTTCAGACCCTGTCCCGTACAAGGGTTTCGGCCCTCGTCTACCTTCTACCCGGCCCTGAACCTCCAGCGGACGCAGCCCCGCCCCCTCCAGCGGCCTGCTGCCCGCGCTCTCCCCTCCGCAGCGCGCTCCCCACTGCCTCAGCGACCCCTACGTCCACTCTCTGCAGCCGACCAGGCGAAGGCACAAGCCCCGAGTTTACGACACGCACGCCGTTCCCCAACCCTAAAGGCCCTCACGGCCGGCGCCACTTGCCTCGCGCCGAGCCCGCGCGCCGTTGTCCTGAGCGTCACAACCGGAACCGCTCGGCGATACACTGCAGTCCCAAATTCGCGCCACGGACTTCGCGCGCAGACTTCGGCGGGCGGGGGCGGGGGCGGGGCCGAGCCGAGGGGCGGGGCCGGGCGACGTCCGCGCCGCCGCCACACGGAGAACGCTGGGAGTTGTAGTCTCCAAGACGTGAGAGTGCCAGTAAAGAGGGTAAAGTGGGGCAAGCCCTCCCGCAGAGCACGATGGGAAACAGCCCCGAGCCTTCTGTTGCTCTGGATGAGTGGGTGTGGCTGGGGGGGTCTGCGGAGCGACCGGCGGGAAAAGGGAGATTCGGTGGAAGCCGCTGCGCGACGCACGGCGGGAAGAGAGGCGGGAGGCCGCGCGGGGCATCCCGGGAGCAAGGGCCGGGCCGGGCCTCGGCGCGGGGCATTGTGGGATGTGGACGCCGCTCCGGGGCGGGTAGGTGAGTGGGGAGGGGCGGGAAGGGTGCACATCTGGGGGAGGGGAGAGGCACAGCTGGGTGGGACAGCCGGGATGGGAGGTGCCAAGGCAGGCAGGGCTGGGAGGGGTTGCGGAGGCTGGAGCCGGTTGGGAGGGGCTTCATGAGGAGGGAGGCGCAACTGGACGTGGGGGAGCATTTGGGGTGATGAAGTCCATCTAAGGACGACGGGCCATGCTAGGACGAGGACCCATATCCGGGGGAGGATGATAGATGTAGATGGGAGGAGGGGGCCACAGCTGGGCTGGGCGGTGCATCTGGGCAGGTGGGGACCACAGATGAATACTGGTGACACTTCTGAGAATTGGCCACAAGTGAATGGGGCACACAGCTGTACGCGAAGGGGCCATACTAGATGTGGGGAGTAAGTCTGGATATGGGAGCATCTCTGGGAAGCAGAGGCACAGCTGGATGTGGCAACCCATATAGGGGTCACATGTTGGAGAGGAGCAACATCTGCCCAGTATCTGAGACACATCTGGGGAGGAGGGAGCCACAGGTGCATGAAGAATATGACTGGGCGTGAGAGGTCCATGGCTGGATGTGCAGAGCACATCCGGAGATGGAGCATCTTCAGAGGCGGGCACAGCTGGATGTGGGTCATAGCCCCTGTGTACGCTCATGGAAGGGGGAGTTCCAGATGAATGGAGGCACTAGAGGTTACCGCCAAATATAGGAGGCACATCTGGAAGGGGAGGAGGTCCTACCTGGAAGCCGGGAACACATTCGAGGAGGTGTCCACAATTGAGTTTAAGAATCATATGTTGGGAGAGGGACCCCAACCGTGCCTAGGGATCACATTTATGGAGGAGGTGACCAGAACTGGAGTTAGAGATCAGGATGACAGGTTCCAGCTGTCCCAGGCATAAAGCAGGGGGGTGGAAGGAGTCCATAGATGGGCTAGAGGTTCATGTATAGAGATTAACGGGTATATCCCGCCCCAGGCCCCACCTGGATAGAGGCATCAGCACCGAAGAGGCAGGCCGAGAATGGAGGAAGCAGGACGCCTTGGGAGGGGATGGATCTGATACCCACGTGTCCTCCCCACCCCTCCCACCCAGGCGCCCCAGGATGGAGCCCCCACCCGGCACGGCAACGGGGCAGGAGGAACAGGAGCTGCGGGAGAGGGCCTTCTTCTCGTGGGCCGAGTTCAGCCGCTTCTTCGACGCATGGTGCCAGCAGCGGCTAGCGCTCTTCTTCGTCAAGAGCTCCATGCACCTGGCGCGCTGCCGCTGGGCCAGCGCGCCCCCGCTCTACACTCTCATCGATGTGCTCAAGTACAGCTACGTGCGGCTGGTGTGCAAGGACGTGCGCGCGCCCAGCCGGCCCGCCGTGGGGTGCGTGAGCTGAGCCTCCTGTCCTGCTGGGGGCTGGGGGGGAAGGGCGGCCCGGGGGAGGGGAGGCAGTGAGCCCTCACCCCAGAGACTGGGAGGGGAGAGGTGCCAACTAAAACCGCTAAATACACCTTGAAGAGAAGCCTAGAGGGTCAAGGAGGGAAGCTTCCTGAGATGGAGACAGAGCCAGTTTGCTGGAGGGACCGAGGCACAGACAGAGGGTGGGTTCCACTTAGAGATTTTAACAGAGACCCGTGGAGAGGCAGGGAGCGAGATAGACACACACACCCAAGAGACATTAAAAAAGAAAATTCCAGAAACATGGAGACATGGCACCAGAGACACCAGCCAGCCAGAAAAACAGGTGAGAGCCAGATTTGGGACACCTACAAAGAGATCAGAGGCTGAGCTGCAGAGAAAGCCACAGGACAAAAATAGAAAAAAAAAAGAAATCCATCCATTCAGTAAATACAGGGCCAGGTCCCATGCTGGGAACTAGGGATATCTCACTTGGGGGAGTGGGGAGTTTAGCAAGACAGACAAATTCCCCGCCCTTCTGGAACTTTCGTACCGGACAGAAGACTGACATGATATGAACAAGGTCACAAATAGTTCCCTCCGACTGTAACGCTACAAAGGGCTTGAGGAATCCAAGAGGGCTAGGAAACATACCCAAGTGGCCAGGGGTGTTTTAATTGACCCCAATTTTAAACAATCCCCATACAATGTTGGGTTCCCAGCTTCCCTTCAAGCGTGGGAAGAGGCTGACACCTTGTTCTCTTGTGGCACACGGCCACCCCAATTAGACGGGGCATTGGCGCTCAGGTTGGCCCCAGACTCCACTGCTCTCTGCCACCTTATCCTTTGCTACATCCTTGTTTTGCCTGTCTGGCTCCTGTCTGTGTGTGAGTTGGAGACCCTTGGGTGGGAGCCACGGACAGAGGGGTGCACTTAAGAGCACAGGCTCTGCCTGCTGGCTGCTTGAGACCGGCTCCACAACTTCCTGAGTGGGTCTCTTTGGGCAACGGACTTCACATCTCCAAGCCTCAGTTTTCTCATCTCTGAAAGGGGGTTAGCGCAGTACCTGCCTCGTGGGGCTGTTAAGAGGTTACCGTGAGCAGGAAGGCGTTTACCCAGTGCCTGGAACACGGGGCGGCTGGGTACAGGAGAGCTGTTACAGGAGTCAAGAGCACAGACCAGGGAGCTGGCAGCCTGGGTGCCCACCATGGCTCCGCTGCTGACCAGCCTATGACACTGAGCTCGTGACGTCCCCTTTCTGGGCCTCAGCTGCCTCCCTGGGAAAAGGCGAGAAGTAATAGTATTGATCGCGTAGGTTTTGTGAGGATTAAATGAGCAGATACATGCCAGTCATTCAGAAGAGAGCCCAGGTGAGCACTCAGTACCAGTTAATTAAACATTTATTGTGAGAATTAGGTTCTCAGTAGCTCACTCACTGCTTATTCTGGAAACAGACTTGGAGATCCGGAAGCAGAACAGGATCAAACAGCCATCATCACCCAGATACCTAGAACACGAGAGCTTGCCGGAAGCTTAGGCCCAATCTGGAATCTCTCCTTGTTAACAGAACCCAATGCAAAGCAACAGACACTTGCTGAGTCCCTACTGTGTGCATGCTCTTCAAGGGGCGTGTGGAACCCAGAGAGCAGGTCTCTGCCCTTGAGCAGCTCAGGATCTAATGTAGGAGACAAAGACACCCCCCCCACAAAAAAAAATGGCCCAAAGTAGTGAGAAAGATGTTGAAGAGGGAGATGGAGGAGGATAAAAGAGGAATGGTCAGCTCTACTGAGAGTTTCCAGGGTGGATCTAGAAGGTTTCCTGGAAGAGGTGACCAGTAAGTGGAGCCTTGAAGGATTTTCTTTGTTTATATATTTGTGTATGTACAGTATTTGACTTAAACACATGGTACATGCAGGCACTGTCCCTCTACAAATATCGGAGGGGAGCCAGGGGGCAGAAGGGATGGGAGGGAGTGACAGGCGGAGGCTAAGGGCAGTGCCTTGGGCTTGGGTCTGGTGACTGGGTGGACAGTGGGATGTTCCCTGGATGGGGAGCCCATCACTTCTGAGCCCCTCCATCCCTCTAGCTGCTCAGGCAGGGCCTGACCAGAGTCACAGCCCAGGGACCGAGGACAGGGTCTGGAGAATTAGTATATTAGAAAAGGCAGGACACGTGGCTGGCATGGTGTCAGGCCCAGACCTGCAGGGCTGAGTCCAAGGGCTGGGACTTTATCCTAGGGCACTGGGGACCCCTGGGAGGGCTGTGAGCAGCTCTGGGGGCAGGAAGACCCTCTGGGGTCTCATGGGGGATGGACTGGAGGAGAGAAACCAAAGGCCAGGCAGGTGGCTGGAGCTAGGGTCCAGGGAACTCACAGAAGGGCCATCTTTCCGGCCGCTCCTTCCGCCTTTCCTGGAGGTTGCACGGTGACCTCCAAATCACCGTCCCTGCCTCTTCCCCGCTCCAGCTCTGGCGCTCTCCCACTCTCCCCCAGCCTCTCACGGCACCTCCGTTGCTAGAACAGGATTGCCAACCTTTCCCAACACACACCAGCCTTTGGAAACACAAAGATCTTGAGAACCTGAAAGATCCAGAAGAAATGGGCAAGTGGAGTGCAAAACACTCCACTTGCCCATTTAAATCTTTTTGGCTGCACCGCGTGGCTTGCAGGATCTTCCCGGACCAGGGATTGAACCCAGGTCACAGCAGTGAAAGCCCGGAATCCTCACCACTAGGCCACCAAGGAAGTCCTAGCAATGGTACTTATAGAAGAAAAAAAGATGTTTGAAAATAGCAGCGACTTTTTTGACTGCTTACCAGGCGCCAGCCCCTTTTCTAACCATATACATAATTTAATCCTCTTATTGAATCCTCTCAACAGCCCTGCAAGGTCACTATTATTATTAGCCCCAATTTCCAGAAAACTGAGGCACAGAGAGGTTAAAGGAGTTTCCCAAGATAACACAGCTGCTAAGAGGGAAAACCAGGATTTGGACCCACACAGGTTGACCACAAAACCCATGTTTTTAATTACCATTCTATCTCCCTCTTCCTCTCTCCTTCCCTCTCCTCTCTCTTTATTTCACTCATGGATCGTTAATATAAGAGTTGAATGTGCCGACACCCTAAGGATATTTTGGTCCTAGGTACCATGTGTTTGTTCATTCATCCAAGAGGTTCGTTTTGAGCACCTACGACGTGCAGGGTGTACCTGTTTTAGATGCTGGGATTTCAGTGGGAGTACTCCACATTCAGTGGGGAGCATTCATTACAGATGGGCATCAATCAAATCATCACCCCAATATGTGATGGAATCTGCCTGGGGATGGTCAGGGAAGGCTTCCTGGAGGAGTGATGCTGTGAAGGATGAGTAGGACTTAACTAGATGAAGGGAAAGGATGTTTCGTGAAGAGGGAGAGAACTTACAGTAAGATGGTTGCAATGGAAATGTGAAAAAAGTGGATGATTTGGAGAGTTTAAAAGGCGTGATAGGACTTGTGATGGGTGGTTTTGGTGGGATGAGTGATGAGTGGTGTGCCTGGGCACCTGGGTTTCAGACAGGGGGATACAGTCATTCACTCATCGTTCATTTACTGAACTGAGCACCTCCCAGGGGCCAGGAGCTGCTCTAGGTGCTGAGGATACAGCAGTAAACAAAACATGTGGAGTTTACAGTTGCGGGGGTGGGGGGAGGGGGGGCGTGGTATTATTCCCCCAGATAGATGGAGAGAAATGACCTATTGAGGCTGCCGTAGACCATTGTGTGGGATACTGGGAACCTGCAGAGGGGACATGCCATTCTCTGGTGAGATGCACGGCTTCGCAGAAGAGAAGCTCCCCTGAAAGGGGGTTTGTTCTAGGGGCTGAAACACCCAGGCCCAAAGAGGTCAAACCAGAGAGTTTCCCCAAAGGCCGTGAATTTTTCTAGACAAATGTACTGGGTAGAACCCCATGAACTTGCCATTTTGGTAGGTCAGAAATGGCTGTGTGTTGGAAATTTGTTTGAGTTGCATCTGATACCATCATGGTGGCTCCACGTTTGTATTTTATTTAGAATGATTTTACACTTTCAATTTTTCTGAATTTGCATTATTTTTGTTACTTTAAGTTAGGCAAAAAGTCTCAAATGCTTATGTAGGTTTTTAAAATCTGTCAGGCTCCAGGGTTTTACTCCGTGCATAGAGGACAAAAGGGGTGTGTCAAGGGTCCCCTTCTGACTTAACAAAGACAATTCCTAAGTATTTAGACTGGAGGTTCTCAGGGTGGATCCTAAGAAGGATCCCCCTCCTCAGGGACTGTTTAGAAAGAACGTAGGAGCATTTTGGGGGTGGGGTGTGCTACCGGCATTTACCCCCTGGGAGCCAGGCTTCTTAACTATATGCCAGGCCCCAGATGGTCTATGTCACAAGGGTTGGCAAACTAGGAGGCCTTGGGCCAAATGCAACCTGCAGCTCATCTTTGTAAATAAAGATTTATTGACACACAGCCACACCCGTTCATTTACATATCACCCATGGCTGTGTCTGCAGTATAGCAACAAGACATATCTACCGTCTGGCCCTTGGCACAACAAGTTTGCTGACCCCTGCTCTATAAACGTGAAATCTACCAAAAATGCTGATCTCACCTCCCCTTGGAGAAACATGGACCTGCTTTCAGACAGCAGATGCCAATTTAAATATTATCAGGGAAATATACTCTGATTTTCTTTTCCCCTATTCTCTTTTTTTTGTTTTGTTTTTTACATATTTATTTATGTGGCTGCATTGGGTCTTGGTTGCAGGTCTTAGCTGTGGCACGCAGGATCTTTCGTTGCAGTGCACAGGCTTCTCTCTGTTTGTGGCGCGTGGGCTCAGTAGTTGCGGCGCTCTTTCATTTTCTGCCATGCTGAATGTCACTCCCTAAATTGATGTTAGGTGATGGGCCATGCCCTTCAGTTTGAAAACCGCTGTTCGGGACAGACTTGCTCACACACAGAGAGATGTATAAGAGAGTGTTCGCTCAAGTGTTGTTTGTAAGAAGGGGGAACTGGAGACAACATAACAGTTGGCGGAGTTGCAGAGTGGAATATTAGGCAGCAAGTAATGAAACGTAAAAGTGTTGAAGAGCTGAGGAGTGAAAAAGCAAGTTACAAAAGGATATATAGAGTGGGATGCTTATATTTGTTTCCTGTTGCTGCTGTAACAAATAACTACAAATGTAGTGGCTTAAAATAATACAAACGTGTGACCTGACACCTCTGAAGGTCAGAAGTCCAACCCGGGTCTCACTGGGCTAAATCAAGGTGTCTGCAGGATTGCGTTTCTTCTGGAAGCTTGAGGGGAGAATCCGTTTTGCTGCCTTTTCCAGCTTCTAGAGGCCACCCACTTTCCTTGGCTTGCAGCCTCTTCCTCCACTTTTAAAGCCAAGAGCGTAGCATCTTTCAATCTTTCTCTGACTCTGACGTTTCTGCTTCCCTCTTCCCCTTATAAGGACCCTGTGATTACCTTGGGCCCAGTATCTTCTCCTCATCTCAAGATCCGAATTTAATCATGTCTGCAAAGTCCATTTGCCATGTACAATAACATTGCCCAGCTCCTGCGACTAGGATGTAAATATTCTTGGTGGGGGGGGGGGCTGTCATTCCGCCCGACATCATGCTAGAAAACAAAAATTTCCCAAGTAAACTTCTACTTATTTATTTTTTAATATTTATTTATTTATTTGGCTGTGCTGGGTCTTAGTTGCGGCATGTGGGATCTAGTTCCCTGACCGGGGGTCAAACCCAGGCCCCCTGCTTTGGGAGCACAGAATCTTAACCACTGGACCACCAGGGAAGTCCCCCGAGTATACTTTTAAAAAAGGTATAACACACATTCAGAAAAGTGCACACATCCTGCATGTACAACTTGATGAATTTTCCCCATGTAAAATGCACATGTAACCAGCACCCAGTACAAGAAACAGACTACATCCAGTGCCAAGAAGCCCCCCTCCACCATCCCCCCCCCAACCACTCAGGGTAACCATTGTCCACTCTTTGGCCAGCAGAGGTTAGCTTTGCCTGTTGTTGAACTTTCTATAAACTACAACCATGTGGTGGGTCTTCTTTTGTGTCAGACTTCTTTCATCCAGCAGGTTTGTGAGATCATCCATGTTTGGGGGGAGAGTAATGGTTTGTTGATTCTTATTGTTGATTAGTACGTTATTTTTAGGAATATATCACAACTTGTTTTCCTATTCTATTCTGTGTTTGGGTTGTTTCAAGTACTTGGCTAATATGAATGGTGCTATTATGAACATTCTAGTACACATCTTTCGGTGCTCATCTGCAGGCATTTATCTTGAATGGAAATGCTATTCACAGGGGAGGCACATGCTCAGCTTCAGTAGATACTGCGACTCAGTTTTTCGAAAGTGACTGTACCATTTCACACTCCCATCAACGACATCTGAGAGTTCCAGTTGCTCCAAGTCCTCACCAACAGTTGATGTTATCAGTCTCTTTTATCTGCTGGTGTAAAGTGGCCTCTCCCTAGGGTTTTTTTTTTTTAATGAAATATACTTGATTTATCATGTTGTGTTAGTTTCAGGTGTGCAGCAAAATGATTCAGCTACCCACACGTATATATAGTCTTTTTCAGATTCTTTTCCATTATAGGTTATCACAAGATACTGAATATAGTTCCCTGAGCTATACAGTAGGTCCTTGTTGGTTATCTATTTTATGTATAGCAGCGTGTATATTTAATCCCAAACTCCTAATTTATCCCTCTCCCCCCTTTTGCCTTTGGTAACCATAACTTTTTTGTGTGTGTGTGGTACGCGGGCCTCTCAATGTTGTGGCCTCTCCCGTTGCGGAGCACAGGCTCCAGACACGCAGGCTCAGTGGCCATGGCTCACGGGCCTAGCTGCTCCGCAGCATCTTCCCAGACCGGGGCACGAACCCGTGTCCCCTCAGCATGTGGGATCTTCCCAGACCGGGGCACGAACCCGTGTCCCCTGCATCGGCAGGTGGACTCTCAACCACTGCGCCACCAGGGAAGCCCCATAACTTTGTTTTTTATGTCTGTGAGTCTATTTCTGTTTTATGAATAAGTTCATTTGTATCGTTTTTTTAGATTCCACATATAAACAATATCATATGATATTTGTCTTTCTCTGTCTGACTTACTTCACTTAGTATGATCATCTCTAGGTCCATCCGTGTTGCTGCAAATGGCATTATTTCATTCTTTTTTGTGGCTGAGTAATATTCCATTGTGTATATATACCACCCTAGGGTTTTGATTTGTGTTTCCTTGATGCCTAAAGAGTTTGAGCCCCTTTTCATGTGTACAAAGTTTTAAAACCTGGTAACATACCTCCCACTGTTTTTTTTTTTTAAACGTGTATTTTAAAATATTTATTTATTTTGAGGTGCATTAGGTCTTCGTTGCTGCATACAGGCTTTCTCTAGTTGTGGTGAGCGGGGGCTACTCTTCATTGCGGTGCACGGGCTTCTCATTGTGGTGGCTTCTCTTGTTGCGGAGCACGGGCTCTAGGTGCGCGGGCTTCAGTAGTTGTGGCTCGCGGGCTCTAGAGCGCAGGCTCGGTAGTTGTGGTACATGGGCTTAGTTGCTCCGTGGCATGTGTTTATAGATACATTAAAACATATGTGGGAATGCTCAATACCTAATTTGGTTAGTGGCTACCTCTGGGGTCAGAAGGAGGGAGGGGACTTTGTTGGGACAGGGTTCACAGAAGGCCTCAGCTTGCAGTGTTGTTATCACTAAATCAAAAGCGGATACAGGAGTATATGAAATGTTTTATTTCTTAAAGTTGATTGAGGTAAGTATAATGAACTATGCATTCACTTTTAATTGAGCTGGGGGTGGTGGGTGCAGAATTCTAGCAAACGTACAGTGCTCCCCCATGTTCCAGACAGTGTTTTTCAGTGCTTTCCAGGTATCAGTTCTTTTAATCCTCACAACAACCCTATGAGAAAGGTATGATGATTATTACTCCCTTTTAGGAGGGAACTGAGGCCCAGAGACCTGAAGGGACCTGCCCAAGGTCACAGAGCTGGCATATTCTTAAGGCCCTCTACTCTTCTCTATACTTGAAACAATTTTTGAAAAATTTTTATTGAAATATAATTGATTTACAATGTTGTGTTAGTTTCAGGTGTGCAGCAAAGTGATTCAGTTATATATGTATTCTTTTTTTTAGATTCTTTTCCATGATAGGTTACTACAAGATATTGAGTATAGTTCCTTGTTGGTTATCTATTTTATGTATGGTACTGTGTATATTTTAATCCCAAACTCCTAATGAATCCCTTCCCCTCCTTGAAACGATTCTTTTTTTTTTTTTTTTTTGAAACGATTCTTAATGTTCAAAAATCATAATAAGAATAAAGGAGAAAGGAGAGAGAAGGCAGACGAGGGCAGGCAGCAGGGTGATGTGACTGGCGGCCGTGGTCGTTCCTCCCGCAGGTCCCCCCAGCCCGGCTGCCCGGCCTTCATCATCGTCAAGCTGAGCCCGCTGCGGGACCGCCTCGTGGTGACAGAGTGCCAGCTGACCCACTCACACCCGGCCTGCCCGCTCGAGTTCGCCTACTACTTCCGTCCGGGCCACCTGCTGGCCAACGCCTGCCTTCCCGTGCGCACCACCAACAAGATCTCCAAGCAGTTCGTGGCCCCGGCCGACGTGCGCCGCCTGCTCTCCTACTGCAAGGGCCGCGACCACGGCGTCCTGGACGCCCTGCACGTGCTCGAGGGGCTCTTCCGCACCGACCCCGAGGCCAAGGTGGGGTCTCGGGAGAGGCAGGCGGGGGTGGGGGGGGCGGGGCGCGGCTGCGGAGAGGCACGCCCAAGACTCGCGGGCCGTTCATTCATTCATCCATCCGCCCACTCATCCATTCACGCCTTTCATTCATTCCTTCGCGTATTCATTTAAGATTTATCGAGGCATGGGGTGGTGGTCGGGGGCGGCCGCCTGCAAGATATGGTCCCGTCCCTACCCTCAGAGAACTCATCCCCTAAGGCAGCGCCCTCCACTAGAACTTTCTGCGGTGATGCGAATACCTTGTGATTCCGCGCTGTCCAGTATGGTAGCCCCAAGCCACACGTGGTTATTGGGAGCTTGACCTGAGGCCAGTAGGACTGAGGAACAGAATTTTTAAATGGTATTTCATTTTCACGAATTGAAATGTAAATAGCCACTTGCAGCGATTGGCTACTACAACCTTGCAGTTGTCCGGGGAGAAACCAATCACAGACGCATCCCAACATGGTATCAGGTCATTAGGGTTGACACATCTTCTTTATCCATTCCTCTGTCGATGGACATTTAGGTTGCTTCCACATCTTGGCTATTGTGAATAGTGCTGCTGTGAACATCGGGTTGCATGTATCTTTTCAAATTAGAGTTTTCTTAGGATAGATGCCCAGGAGTGGGATTGCAGAGTCATATGTTGGCCCACCTTAATATTTTTAAAAGAAATGAAGAAGTTCTAGAAAACCAAGAGACAGACCAGTGAAAGGGTTATTCCTTTTTTAAAAAATTTAAATTGGCTTTTTGAATATGTAAGACATTCACATGGTCATAAATTCAAAAGGTACAAAAGGGTATGTAGTGAAAAGTACCCTTGTCACCTCCTGCCCCTCAGGGCCCCTCCTCAGAGGCCGCTGGAGTATCAGTGGCTTATCCAGCTTTTATATATCTTTCTGTTCTATGGCCCAGTGCTGTCCAGTGAAACTTTCTGTGATGCTGGAAATGATGTGTGTCTGCGCTGTCCAGTAGGGTAGCTGGTGTGGCTATTGAGCGCTTGAAATATGGCCAGTATGACTAAGGAACTGAATTCTTAATTTTTATTATTTTTATTTATTTATTTATTTTGTCGCAATGGACGGCATGTGGGATCTTAGTTCCCAGACCAGGGATTGAACCCGCGCCCCCTGCAGTGGAAGCATGGCGTCTTAACCACTGGACCGCCGGGGAAGTCCCCTGAATTATTAATTTAACTTAATTAATGGAAATTTCGACAGTCCCATGTGGCTAGTGGCTTCTGGATGGAACGGCACAGCTCTGTACACAGATACATTTGCATGTCTTTATTTTTAAGCTTATTTCCCCTTGTCCCCTCCCCCAGCAAGGTAGCACGTTATACCCACATTTTTGCATCTTGCTTTGTACACTGGGGCGTGCCAGATGGTAGCATCTTTTGTTCTTCCTCTGGGGCCGGTCAAATCCCCCTGAGAAAACTCCAACCGCTTGGCTGGCTGGCAGGTTAAGGCCAGGCTGCCAGCTTCTGGGAGCCATGTTGGGGAAGAGAGCTGGGGAGCTGGCCCTCCATCAGCGAGATGCACAGAACTACCACTCCCCCCTGCCCCGCCAGCAGATGGGCCCGATGTCCCCAGCAACCCTCTCTGTTTTACTGCTTCCACAGAATAAATCTCCAGCCACCTGGGGGTGAGAAAAAGCTTAACAGATCTAACTGCTTCTAGAACAGCCCTCATATCTTTTGTTTTAACCTCCCCGCCGCACTGCCAGGGTTTGCCAGTTCCTTTTGAGGACTCTGCTATTGGTCCCAACCGATGGGGTTTTTTGGAGAGGTTGCTTTTGTTTTCTTTTTTGTTGGGGGGAGCGGTGGTCAGCTTGTCCATCTGCTTTCCAACTTCTGAAGTTTGGGTCCTGTTGTCTCCTTTCCTAATGCCTCTGTAGCTTTAAAAAAAGAATTCCTTTTCTATAGAGGTACTTGAAGGTCAGGAAGGAGTGAAATTAGCAGGATGTGTTCAGTCTGTCACCTTTACACGGACGTTTCACCTGGCTTTTTTCACTTATAAGATATAGCAAAAGAGTTCTGGGTGTTATTCTCTCTGCTTCCAGCAGTTTCCTGAAGGAGCGATTATATTTGAGAAGCTGAATGCCAGGGACCCCCTGCATTGAGGTCGTTCACTTGGTCTTGGGAGGGGGTCAGACAAGAAGAATGTACCCCAAAGCCACAACCACCATTTGTGGGCAAGACTGAGTGGCTGCTTCAGCCAAGGAGGTGTTAAGACCTTTTATAATCTGCCCTGAGGCCGTGCTGATGGGCTGAGGAATCCAATCCCATCTCCTTTGTGGCAGGCTCCAGGGTAACCAGCAAGCCGGCTGGCTTTCTGGGTGAAGATGGGTCTTGCACAGAAACGTTGCAGCCCTCTCTCATGTGTACGCTTTGGCTTCTGAGAAAGGCGAAAGTTGTTCTGAGTGTGCTGCTTTTAAGAATACTAACTGGTCAGCTGGTACAATCTCAGCAGAGGACTCTTTGTCAATATCTGTCAGAATGACCAAGCCACTCACCCTTTGACCACTCCCTCTCCCACTGCTGGGAATTTATCCTGCAGGTGTAGTTGCGCAGATGCCGAATGATTTGCACGCAAGGTTAATCACTGGGGTTCGTGAAAGTAAGATTGGAAACAACCAAACCCCACCCATGGGTAATGGTTACATAACTGGAATAGTATGTAGCTTTAAGCAAGAGTGAGAACAATTCTAGGAACTGATCTGAACAGATCTCTCAGTTACAAAAAAAAAAAAAAAAGCAAGGAGCAAAACAATGTACATGGTATATTGTATGTATAAAACGGAGAAAATAAGAATATAAAGGTGGCTTGCTTGTATTCACATAAAGAAAATCTAGAAGAACAGCAAGAGATGTGGATGGACATAAGAATAGCGAATGGCAACAGAGTGGTTAGAAAATAGAAGTAGGAAGAGGACCCAGTGCTGGATAGCTTTCTATTATTTGACTTTGGGACCTTGTGAATTTTGACACATTTGAATAATTCATTTTAAAAGAGAAGATAAAAAATAGACAATAGTCCCAATGTACCACACTGATCTGTTTCTCTCTAGAAAAGAAAAATTCGGGATGAGCGATGAGTGTCCTAAGACGTGACAGTCAGGATGGCCTGGGTTTTGCCTTAGTAACAACCAGCCCTGGAATCTCAGTGGCTTACCTTGCTGAACTTTATTTCTTGCTCATTGGCCAAAGCAAGTCACGTGACTGTGGAGAACTTCAGCGGGGGCAGAGAGATGCAGTCCTGCCAAGTGCCCAGGACAGGAGAAACCCACCATTACTTGGCACAGGGAGAAAGACAACCACAGGCTTATAGAGCTGTTTCACTGAGGGTCTCCCAGAGCTCTATCTGAATCTGGGGCTTGTGTTTCCCCTGCTCTGTAGTTACCCTGGACTCTTGTGGCTCAGTCTCAGCCTTTCTGCCTCTTCCTGGCTCCCCAAGGGAATCTTCTCTGTGTCCAAATAGCCTATTTTTACATCAGGCCAGCCACTTTGGGGGTGATACAGTAGCAGCTAAACACTTGATTTTATTTGTACAGATATACACTAAAAACTTTATATACATTCTAGCTGTGCCATTTCCTGGCTGGGGAACATCCAGTAAGTTGTGAACAAGTTATGTAACTTCTCCAGACCTTGGTTTGTTCATCTATAGAATGGGGATAATAATAGACACTACATCATAGTTGTTAGGGTTGTTGTGTTAGGGTGAGTGTGTGTGTGTGTGTGTGTGTGTAAGGAACAGTGCCCGGAAAGTAGGAAGCTCTATATGGTTTAGCTATTTAGCTATTATTTTTATTCCCTCATTTTTTGCGGGGGAACAGTCTAGAGAATAGTATTATTCTGTTCACATGAAAAAGGAGGCTGTGTGCCTGAATGTAGGAAGAGGTGTGGGTAGGGAGCGTTGTGTGGCATGGTTTCTGATGTCCACATTTGTGGAATCTGGTCTATGGTTAATGCATCCCTGTGCCACCGATTTGTGTGTCTAAGATGGTACTCACGATCATTCCCATCCTCTAGTCTGCTTCTCCCTGGGCTGCTCCATCCCCGCTTGTGCCCCGCCATCCACTCTGCGCCTCAACCCAGAAGCCTGTGTGTCAGGCCCGTGCGATCACTTTTGTGAGGAGTCTAGTGGTCAGCTGCACAGGCCCTGGGCCCAAACTGCCTGGATTCAAATCCCAGCTCTGGTGTTTACTACCCGTGTGACCCCAGGCAAGCAACTGAACCTCTCTGTGCCTCAGTTTCCCCATCTGAAAAATGGGGATAGTGATAACAGGACCTGTTGTGCAGGATTGTCGTGGAGGTTGAAAGAGTTAATGCCTTGGAACTGGGGGGTTAGTTCTCCCCAGCACTTTACACACGTGAAATCTCCCGTTCATATTTATTCATCTTTCGTTTGCAGGCTCTCTCTTCCCACTCAGAGGTGCCTTATTGGCCCTCCTCAGTGTTTGAGCAGCACTTGGCATGTCTGATTTTCTCAGTAAATATTTGGTAGAGAAATTCATTCATTTATGAATCCCCCTCCCACCTTCATCACATGTCACCACACCCCTCCAGTGTCACCCACACATCTCCGTCCACACCTTGTTTTTTCCCCCACCACCATCCTTTATGACCTGGACTTGAATCCCAGCCCTACTGCTTGTTAGCACCATGATCTGGAGCAAGTCACTTCCCTGGTGTAGTCAGGGACCCTAAGACCACCCTCAGATTCAATGGGGACTCACAGAACTCAGCAAAGCCATTATACTCACGGTTACAGTTTATTACAGTGAAAGGATACAGAGTACAGTCAGCAAAGGGGCGCATGGGGTGGGGTCCAGGAGAGACCAGTGGTCTCTCCCAGTGGAGGTATATGGACAGTGCTTATTTCTCCCGGCAACAGTGTGTGACAACACGCATGGGGTATCGCCCACCAGGGAAGCTCACCCGAGCCTCGAGTCCAGGGTTTTTATTGGGGTTTGGTCATGTAGATATGACTTCCTGGGTGGCTGACCTCAGTCTCCAGCCCCTCTGGAGGTCAAGCCCGAGGCCCCCACTATAAACCAGTTGTTATCAAGAGACTATTTAGAGTGGCCCAAGCCCCCCAAGTGAACAAAACACTCTGTCGGGCAGGACATTCCAAGGGCTTAGAGGCTGTCTCCTAGGACTCAGGAAAGAGCCAGACCTTTCTTTGGAAGGTGTGGGGTTTGGACAACCCAGACCTGCTGAGTTAATCCTTTACTGCAAACCTGGAATCTCTCAGCCTCAGTTTCTCTATCTGCAATATAAGGAAGATAATAGTCCCCTCTCAGCAATCACCCTCGCTCAGTCAGAGGACCCCACACTGGGAATTCCCTGACAGTCCAGTCGTTAAGACTCGGCGCTTTCACTGCCCCGTGGGCCTGGGTTTGATGCCTGGTCGGGGAACTAAGATCCCACAAGCAACCACACACCAACCTCTGTCCCATTAGCCTTTCTCTTTAGCATGTCCTCCACACTCAGATGATAATAATAATAATAATAACAGCTATCACTCAATACACACTGACCTCGTGCCAGGCACTGATCTCCATGCTTCATGCAGATTAACCCATTTAATCCTCATAGCAACTTTATAAGGTCAATGCAGTTACACTCCCCACCTTTGTGGATGGGAACAGCTCAGGCACAGAGAAGTTCAGACACTTTCCCTAAGTCACACAGCTGATGCATAAATTCGCACAGTTAGTAAGAGGGAGAACCTGGATTTGGATCCCTACGGTCTGGCTCCAGGGTCCAGGAACCCTTAACTATCCAGTCATTGGGCCTCTCGGCTGAAAGCAACACTAGTTGTGTTATTGTTCATGGAGACTTGGCCAGTCCAACAGGGCAGGACTTGCACCTGCCTCATTCAGTCCCTTCTCTCTCCTCAAGGCTAACACAGTGTCAAGCACACAGTAGGTGCTTAGTAAATGCCGTTTAATGAACAAATGGCTGTGCAAGAAAAGCTTATGTGCCCTCTTTAGAAAGAAAACTCAAGATCAGAAATCTAAGTTTTCTCTTTAAGAATGAAAGTCAGCTTCTAATTAGGCAAGTGCTGGCCAACTCCAGAAAAGTCTCAAGGCAAATACGTTTTGCTGTTTTTACTTTTCTCTTATTCCTTTTCCCAAGGAGAGAAAGGTAAGAACTTACCTAATACTATAGAAACATGTAAGATTTTTTTTAACCCATTATGCCTATTAAAACTTTCTTTTTTTTCAAATTGAAGTATAGTTGATTTACAATGTTGTGTTAATTTCTGCTGTACAGCAAAGTGTTTCTGTTATACACACATATACATTCTTTTTTATATTCTTTTCCATTATGGTTTATCATGGAATGTTGAATATAATTTCCTATGGTATACAGTAGGACCTTGTTGTTTATCCTTTTTTTTTTTTTGGAGATGTAATGGACCTATAACATTCTATTAGCTTCAGGTGTACAACATAATGATTTGATATTTGTATACACTGTGAAATGATCACCCCAGTAAGTCTGGTTAACATCCGATGACTTTTATCTTTACGTTAGTTTCTAGACCAGCACCGTCGAATAGAACTTTCTGTGGTGATGGAAATGTCCTCTATTTGCACTGCCCCATAGACACTAGCCTCACTTGGCTGTTGAGCAGTGAAATATGACCAGTGTGACTGAGCAAGTTAATTTTTATATCTTTTAAAATCTTAATTTAAATGTAAATAGCTACTGTATTGGACAGAACTGTCCTAGATGGAAACATCTGCTAAGATAAATTAAATCATAAAGTAATAGTAGGTGTAAAACTTAATGATGGTTGAAAAAAAATGATGGTGGTATTGTAACCAGTTCAGTGGTAAACTGACTAGGCTTTTCTATAAAATTTATTGAATGCCTCTTCTATTTAAGATGCTGAATGTATAATTTTAGGGTGAGGAAAGCAATTTTCTTGCTCTTTTTGGACTCCACTGGACTTTTTTTTTTTCTTAATAGAATTTGTTTGTTGTTGTTGGCTTTTTGGGTTTTGTTTTTGTTTTTTTTTTTTGGTCTTGAAAGTGGAGAACTGTGCATTGCATTTTAACTGGTTTCATAGGACGAGGTCCAATTATGGCAGAATGGTTTGTGGAGAGATCTGTGTTTAAACTGTATTCCAGTCCTGGTTCTGCAGCTGTGGGTCAGCTCTGCCGGGCCTGGCTGAAACAGTCTTAGCCGTCTGCCTGGTATAGGGGACCCTAGCTCATCGCTGCTAATCTCCCTACCCCATTAAGTGGCTTTTGTGCAAAAATAATGAGGCCAGAGTGGCTGAGGCCAAGGCAGACAAGAGGGACAGAGATGAGGCCCAAGGGCCTGATCGCCCAGTGCACAGCTGTGGCCTGGACTCTGGATTTGACTTGAAGGGTGATGGGAAATTCTGGGAAAGGTTTTTAAGGAGGGGAGGGGTTGATCTGGTCAGTCTTGAAAATGCCCCCCAGCAGCAGTGTGGGGGACAGGGAGAGACAGGGAGCCCAGGCAGAAGCGGCTACAATAATCCAGGTGACAGATAGTGATGGCTCTGACCAGTGGCCGTGGGAGTGGGGAGAAGGGGTCAGATTCTGAAGGTCGCCGCTAGGATTTGGGGATGGACTGCGTGCAGAGGAGCTAAGAATCAGCCCTGAGTGCCGGGGCCTGAGTTATAAAGTGGGTGGTGGAGCCATCGGGGAAGAGACAGCTGACCAAAGAGGGGCAGGTTGGTGGGGAGTGAGAATCAAGGGTGCCTTCGGGCCGTCAGTCTCAAGGGACACGTGAGCTGTCTATAAGGGTCCATGTTGCTGCAGAGACAGGTGAGTAGGTGGGTCTGGAGCCTGGAGATACAGAACTGGGAGTTATCAGCTTAGAGATGCTAAAGGCCACGTAACTGGATGAGATCACCTTGGCTGAGCCTAGAGAGGAGAGAGGAGAGGGGAGGGCCTGGCCGAGCTCTGCAGCACAGCAACTCTTAGAGGTGGAGCAGAGGAGGAGGGGCAAGCAAAGGAGACTGCAGAGGAGATGGCTGGGAAGGAGGAAAGCCAGGAGTTTTTCAGGGTGACAGAAGCCAAAAGAGACCTACGTTCCAGAAAGGGGACAGGGTCACTGTACAATGCTGCTGAGAACTCAAGCGAGATGGTAACGGTAGCTGGGATCTGATACACGCCAGGCATCATTCCAAGCTTCGGACACGGATCATCTCTATTTAGCCTCACCACAAGCGTTAAATAGACATATATTCCCATTTTGCATAAAAGGAAACTGAAGCTAAAATGCCAGAGGAGGGAACTCCCTAGCGGTCCAGTGGTTAGGACTCCACGCTTCAACTGGCAGGGGCCCGGGTTTGACCCCTGGTTGGGGAACTACGATCCCACAAGCCAGCTCGGCGCAGCCAAAAAAAAAAATGCCAGGGAGAGTGACTCGCCGGAGGTCTCACAGCTAGGAAGAGACAAAACCGGGATTCAGAACTAGGATTCCAAGCCAGGATCCCCCGAACTTCCACTCCAGAGACACTCCAGTGGATAGCACCGCACATTCGCACATTCGCACATTCATTCACTCACTCATTCGGGATGTATTGAGCCGTGGCTCAGGCCAGGAGCCATTCAAAGCATCAAGGGATGCAAAAGTTAAATGAAGCGATATCCTTGTGGGGCTTACATCTTAGGGAGGGCAAACAGGCAATAAGCAAAGCAGCAGATAACGATGGAACACGCTTCAGGGTGGTAAGTGCCACGGCCGGAAGCATCCAGAGAGAGCTGTGGTGTCCGCTAAGACGGGCTGGTCAGAGAAGACCTTCACGAGCACGTGGTCTTTAAGCAGGGATGATAGTTATGGTAATAAGGAACACTTCAAGGTCACTTACTATTTGTTGGGTGAGTACTGTTCAATAATAGTAATATTATTTGTGCCAGGCGATGTTGCAAATGCTTTAATTCATTTCGTCCATCCAATCACACTCTCATCATCATCATTTTGCAAATGAGACAGGGGTCAGGGAAGTTGCGGAAAGCCACACAGCCAGGAAGTGGGGGCTCCAGGGTCTCAGCCCAGGCCGTCTGGCTCCAGACGCTATGCTGGACCCGACACTCCATGCATGAAAGAATGACTCTTCAGTTCCCAGAAGGGGAAATTGGGAAACGAGGAGGTTAAGGAGGAAGCTGAGGCACAGAGAGCTCAAGTCACGTAGTTAAAAGCGTTGGTGAGGCCGGGACTCAAACCCAAGCAATCTGGCTCCACAGTCTATGCGTTTTACTTCTAGACCAGTGGCTCTCAAACTTGAGTGCGCGTGGGAATCCCCGGGAGGGCTTGTCAAAGCAGATTGCTGGGCCCGTCCTCGGGAATTTCTGACTCAGCAGGGCTGCGGTGGGCCTGAGAATATATGCATTTCTGTCAAGGTCCCAGCAGGCTGCTGCTCCAGAACCTATGCTTTGAGAACCACTGCCCTAGAGTTCCTCTGACCGCAGGAAGGAAGGAATACCCAGTTCCTAGTAGGGGGAACTGAGGCTCAGAGAGGCTGTCTACTGGGCAAAACCACACAGCTCTTAGACGGTGGTGCCGGCATCGGAAACCCAGGCAGTCCGGAATCCGCGTTTTTAATCATTCCCCTGCACTGCCTCCTGCTGGTCAGAAATGCACGCACGTATGAATGAATGAACGGAGTCCCGTTTCCCCAGGGGGGGAAATCGTGGGCGGGGCGACCCAGGGCACCTCCTGACCTCTTTCCCCCCCTCTCCGCCCCCGCCCGCAGGTGAAGCTGGTGTTTGTGGAGGACCAGGCGGTGGTAGAGACCGTGTTCTTCCTGACATCGCGCACCCGGGCTATGCTGCGGCGCTTCCCGCGCATGCTCCTGGTGGACCGGCTGCCGGGACTGCAGGGCGCGCTGGATCTGCTGGCGGTGCTGTGCGTGGACGGCGCGGGCCGCGCGCGTCAGGCCGCCTGCTGCGTGGCGCGGCCCGGCACTCCGAGCCTGCTGCGCTTCGCGCTGGCCTCGCTGCTGCAGAGCGCGCCCGACGTCAAGGGCCGTGTGCGCTGCCTCACGGCCGGGCCCGAAGTGGCGGCACAGCTGCCTGCCGTGCGCCAGCTGCTGCCGGGCGCGCGCGTGCAGATCTGCCGGGCGCAGGGCCTGGAGACGCTCTTCAGCAAGGCGCAGGAGCTGGGCGGCGCCGGCCGCGAGGACCCGGGCCTGTGGCCGCGCCTGTGTCGCCTGGCGGGCGCGTTGTCGCCCGCCGCCTACGCCGAGGCGCTGGCCGAGCTGCGCGCCCATGGCCCGGCCGCCTTCGTCGATTACTTCGAGAGCAACTGGGCGCCGCGCCGGGACATGTGGGTGCGTTTCCGCGCCTTCGAGGCGGCCCGCGACCTGGACGCGTGCGCCCTGGTGCGCGGCCACCGCCGGCGCCTGCTGCGCCGCCTGAGCCCCTCGCGCAGCGTGGCACAGTGCCTGCGCGACCTGGTGGCCATGCAGTGGGCCGACGCGGCTGGGGAGGCGGCGCCGGATGTGTCCGACGATGGGGACGCTTGGCTGGAGGGTGAGCTGGGGAGGGGAGCCCAAGTGGAGAACGAGAGGATGAAGGGTGTGGAAACCGGAAACTGGGGCGGGGCGCGGAAGGAAGGAAGTTTTAGGAGAGAAGCCCAGTTAGAGAAGGAGTGGGCCAGAGGGTTGGAGACCAGAGACCGGGAAGGGGCTCAGGTAGAAGGTGAGAAGGGGAGAGGGTTGCAAATCCGAGACTGGAGAGGGGTCCACTTGGAGAACCAGAAGGTGAGAGGGCTAGAGGGGAGTGTCTGGAGAGGGTCCCAGTTGGAGAACGAGCACTTGAGAGGGCCCGCGATCAGAGACTGGAGGGGGGGCCCGCTGGAGGGTGAGAAAGACTGGGGTCTGGAAGGTTATATCTGGAGGGGGGCCCAGGTGGAGGACCAGAGGTTGAGAGGATTGGAAGAGTATACCTGGAGGCTGGCCCAGCTGGAGGATGGAAGGATTAGGCTGCTGGAGACCCCAGACGGGAGGGGGACCCTGTTTGATTATGAGAGAGCCAGCAGTCTTGACGGGAGCTCCTGGAGGGGGGCCCAGTTGCACGATGAGAGGGTAAGTGGACTGAAAACCAGAGACTGGAAGGGGCTGCATTTGGAAGCAGAGAAGGAAAGGGGGCTGGAGGTCAAAAACTGGAGGAGGGTCCATGTGGAGAAGCCCTCGGAATTGGTCCCCGAGAACGGAGACCTAAGGGGGCCCCAAGGGGGAGATGTGAGGCAGAGAGGGCCAGAGACTAGAGAAGAGCGAGCAGTGAGGTTGGGTGTCAAAAGAAGAAGGGACCTGGAGGATGTAGTTCTGGTCCAGCTGGGGGACACAAGGGTGACAGGCCTGGAGAATGGAGATGGAGGGGGAGCCCAGGCTGGGGGCCCCAAGAGCAGAGGAGGGCAGGGGATGGAGTGTGGGGACACAGCAGGGGGCCGTCTAGGGCTGGGGAATGGAGTCACGTGCAGCACTCCCGTGGGGACTGTGTTGGAGGGTGACTCAGAGTGGGCAGTGACAGGGAGGATGTACCTGGCGGCCGGAGAGAGCGCACAGGAAGGAAGCGGAGGAGAAGGCCCCAGGGAATCAAAGAGGCCTTGCTGCCCCTCGGAGGAGGAGGAAGTGGACTGGGAGCCCCTGGCCAAGTTCCGAGCGGCCTGCGGGCCGGAGCTGGCAGAGCTGGTGGCCGAAGAGCTGGCCTTCGCCCGGCAGCACGGCACCCGCGGTTTCCATTGGACAGGAGCTGGCTTTGCCCTGAAGGACGGCACCTCGGACTTCTTCCTGGACGGAGCCCTGACGCGCTGCAGCTGCTCCATCCATGCCGCCCGGCGTCTGCCCTGCCGCCACCTCTTCGCCGCGCGCCTGCTCACGGGGGCAGCCTTATTCCACATGGACCTGCTCAGGGATTGCTGGGGGAGAGCCCCCGAGCCCTGAGCCTGCTCGCGCCTGCCCGTCACCCTCCACGGTGGGGGCGGGAGGGCATCCTTCGATCCCAAAGATAACGGGGCTGAGCCCAAGGAGGCCACCCCAGTCCCCCCGTCCACCTCCTGGGGCATCCAGCGGCTTCATCTGGGCAGTTTGCCTCTCTGGGTCCGAGGGGAAGCAGACGGTGTGGTCTCGGAGGTCCTGGAGCCGCAGCTGTGGCAGATGGTGGTGGCCAGGGTGGATTCTGAGGGCTTCCCTCCAGAGAGGAAATGTGTGGTGAGAGGGTGTAGACAGGGTCAGGTCCGGCCAGGAGAAGGAAGGGGATAAAGCTGGGGGAGGGGAGGACACCAGGTTGTGGGGAGAGCCTGGCAGGAGGAGGGAAAAACGGGGGGTAATGAAGAAGAGGGAAGGGGAGGAAAGACAAAGGGGACACAGACATGGAGGAGAGAGGACAAGAAAAGAGGCAGAAATGGAGAAGAAATGGGGACAAACGGGAAGGGAGGAAAGGAGAGGGGGTGGGGGAGGGGAGGAGGAGACAAGGATGGAGGAGAGGGAAGAAAAAAAGGAGATGGCAAAGGAAAGGAATGGGGGGGGAGAGAAGAAACGAGAGGGGAATGACGTGGGGATTTCTCTAAGGCCTGGAGTCTTGGATCCCCTTCACCTTCTGGTTGGTCATTCCCGGAAGAGGCAGAATAAGAGGGGGCCCTGGGAGTCTGGTGGGATGGGCTGGCGGCCCTGCAGTGGGGGAGGGGAACCCTCTGGACTTCTGTGCTTCAAGATTGGAATAAAACAGTATTTTGGTTTCTGTGCTGAGTTCTTGGCTTGTGGGGGAGGGTGGGAGGCCCAGACCCAGAGGGCAATTGAGATGGTCCAGCATTCCTTGACTTTTCTATCAACAGGCCCTACTGTTGATGGAATGCAGGGACCCGAAATGAATCCATCTTCATGGCAGCTCAGGCCTCATCCTCCCTTGCCATGGGAACAGCTTGCCGACATCCGTGGATCCTCCAATGACTAGTCCATGCCAATCTCGGCCACTATGCCAGTGATTGGTTTAAGAATGGGCGTGGGGCCTGATCCTGCCCAATGGGTCTGCTTAGGGCAGGAGGCTTCTAGTTTCTCTCAGTCCTAAGGAGAAGCCCCAGAATGAGATGGTTAGGCCTAAACCTGCTTGCAAGCCTCTTGATAGAATGTGAGAATTAAGGATGTCGTTGAGGATGACAGAGCTAAGAGATGAGGAAAATCTGGGGAGCCCCCTGGCGGTCCAGTGGTTAGGACTCTGCGCTCTGACTACCAAGGGCCCAGGTTCGATCCCTAGTCGGGGAACTAAGATCCCATAAGCCGTGCTGCAAAAAAATAAAATAAAAAGAAAGAAAATCTGCATCTGGTTGAGTCCCTAAAGTCTGCCCTACGGCGGGGGGTGGGGGGCGGCTTCCTAAGTAAGATAAAAGATATTTTAATACTCATGGCAGTTTGAGTTGGGATTTCTGTTATCTCAACTGGTGCGGCGGACTGCAGGTGATAGAAATTCAGGTGGAAATAGCTCAGCACTTCTTAAACTTTATGAACAGATGAATCACCAGTCGGTCTGCGGTGGGGCCCAAGATTGTGGAAGGTTCTCCGATGACGTGGTTGCTGCGGGATTGTGGAGCACACTGAGTAGCAATGAAGGAGCTTAATGTAAAAGGTCTTCCAGCCATTCATGTCGCTGGAAAATTAAAGTCTTCAAGTGCAGCTGAATCCAGGGGCTCAAATAATGTCAGGTTTCTCCCTTGTGCTTCTGCCCTTTATGTCACGGCTTCCTTCAAAGAAAGGCTATCCCCTTTGACTGAGAAAGATAGCGACTTGAAGCCGTAATCTCATATCCTCAGATCTTGATCCCCAAAGACCTTTCTACCAGCATCCCAGCATCAAAGCTCAAAGAAGCTGATTGGGTTTACTAAGTGTATCAGTATCAATTATCTATGGTTACGTCGATGCTGTGTAACAACCATGACACTTCAAAAGTATTTAGTGATAAGCATTTATTGTTTGTGCCTTTTATTGTTTCTTGTTTATGTGCTCAAACTTGAGCAGGCCTCAGGAAATTGATTACCCAGAGACCATGTTAAAACACAGACATCCCTCCCACCCCGAATTTCTGATTGAGTAGGTCTGAGGTAGGGCCTGAGAATTTGCATGTCTAATCAGTTCCCAAATAATGCTGATGCTTCTGCTTCAAAGACCATGCTTGGAGGGTCTGCTCTGAGCCGTCACCCTGGACATCTGCCCATTCTTGTAGCAGACTGACAGGACAGACAGAATGTACAGGGTCACAGAGAGTGAGGAGAGGGGTTGTTAAAGAAAGTGAGGCAGGAGATAGATGGGTCCCAGGCTAAGCAGCTGCAGTTTGTCCCCTGTGGACAGATACTCCAAGATGAAGATAATAGGAGAGGCTGAGCCCTGCCCAGGTAAAAGAGACCACACATTTCTCATTCTCAAAATCAAGGAGACCTTCCCAACAATGTATGCACAGAAAGGCTCCTTGGAGGTCAAAAAGGGAGTGATGTCAACCTACCCATAGGCCTCTTTGCTGGAATCCATCTTGGCTAAGAGATGCGCGTGCACACAGGGGAGGACCCTGAGATAAACCAAACACAGATCCAGAACCAGGAAAAGCAAGATGATTGGCCAAAGGAAACCCAGAAGAAATGCCCCATATGAGTGATTCAAACTGCCACAAGGGCGCGACTCTCTGAGCCCGCCAGTTTGTGCCTATTCACACATACTCTTTTTCCTCCGAATAAACACTTTACTTGTTTCACTACTTTCCGTTTCTCTGTGGGAATACATTTCTACAAAGCTGACGGTCCAGGGGCCTTGTCACTGGCCACTGGTCTAGTGGCTAGGATTCAGTGCTCTCACTGCAGTGGCCTGACTTCAATCTCTGGCTGGGAACCAAAATCCTGCTTCAAGCCGCTGAAGGCGGAGGTCACCTAAGATCAAAAAGAGGCAGGAGGAATCCTGGGCAGGCAAACCCAATAGCAGTCCAGTGCAGACCGATGTCCCAAAGCTCCCCACTTGACTCTTTTATCCTTAGACTCTTGGATGTGGGTTAGGGAGAGTCCTAGGGAGGGAAAGAGCTCAAGCCATACCATAAATTGAAGAAGGGTTAGTAGAGGGGGGTCAGGGTGTGAAAAAGGGAGAGATGTTAATAGTGACCATCAGGGCCTTATAGGTACAGGAAGAGGTGAGTCTTTATCTTGGGAGCAGTGGGAAGCCATTCAAAACTTTTCAAGCAGGAGCATGGCTTGATTGGATGTACAAAAATAAAATTACCCCGGCAGCTTTATTGTGACAAATGGATCGGTTGTGAGTCCAGAGAAGGAAGAGATTTATGGTTAGCAAAACGGGACAGAGAAGTAGTTTCTTCACAGAACTGGATCTTTTTTTTTTTTTTTTTTTTTTTTGGCTGTGCTGAGTCTTTGTTGTGGCACAGGCTTAGCTGGCCCACAGCATGTGAGATCTTAGTTCCCCGACCAGGAATCGAACCCGCCTCCCCTGCACTGGAAGACGGACTCTGAACCACTGGACCACCACGGAAGTCCCTCAGAACCGGCTCTTGAAGGACGCATTTGACAGGGAGAGAACGGGGAAGCGCATTCTCAGCAGAGGGAACAGCGTGTGTAACAGTTTGCCTTTGGGGAAGGCAAGAGAAAAATCCAAAGGTCAGTGACCCTTGGACCTCTACATGCCCCACGTGCCCAGCACAATCCCTCAGGCCTCTACTCAAATGTCACCTGCTTCTAAAAGCCATCCCTGAACAGTCCATTTAAAGAGTCATCTCATCCCTTTTCTCTGCTTTATTCTTCACAACAATTAACACTGCCTGAAGTTATGCCACACATCTCGACAAATTTAGCACTGTAGTTAACAGAGTATGAATCCAGATGGTCCTGTTCACATCCCAGCTCTACTTCTTGCTATGTGCCCTTCTGTTGCTTAATCTCTGTTTGTTACAGTTTGGCGATAATAATAGTACCGGTCTCACAGGGCTTTGTGAGATAGATGAATTCGGGTGTGTACCAATGTTCTCACATGATCTGCATTTCCACTTCTCCCGAAGCATCTCAATAACCTATTAACATACCGTTTTCTCTAGCGATTTGTATTCATCATTGTTATTGATAGTCAATCTCCCCCCATCAAATTATAAGCTCTATTTTGTTTCCCATTGTATCTCCAGTGCCTAGAACAGCGTCCGGTGCAAAGTAAGCCCTGAGCAAGAAAGATGAAAGAATAAAAATGGCAGACTGGCTACTGAGGCTGGTGCTTCATCACGCTTCATTGTTGCTATGGTGACAGTGGAGCCTGCCCGACGAGTCTCAGATTCAGTAACCTTGTTTCTATCCGGCTCACCCATTGGCCACCTGTGTCTCCAGCTGTTGCAGCCAGAAAACTACAACTCCCGGCAGGCTGAGCGCCTCCAACGCGGTCCGCTAAGCGTGGGCGCCTGCGCAGTAGAATCTGCCACCCGACATTCCCCCGGAGTTTGTACCTGCTGCAGGGCGCTTAGTCGGATGGGGGCAGAAGAATTGCTCTCGCTGAGCATTGTGGGGCTCCCTAGTCTCTCCCGGCTCTCTCGGGTTCGAAGGGTCTGGGTCCCAGAACAGCCATCTCAGCGTGGGGTGGTGGCGTGGAGGAGACCTCTCCGGTTTCCATGGTGATGGGCCAGGCTAGGCACGCGTGATGGCTGCGAGTGCGTTGCCATGGTAACCCTGGATCGGAAGGGGGCGGGGTGAGATGAAGGTGTTTAAGGACTGTCTTAGGAGGAAATAGAGTAACTGCAGAGGAACTGAGATGCTCATGGAGGAACGGAGAGTGTGATGGGGGAATCGGTGTGACATAGGCGGTGTTGGGGAGATACTAAGGGATTGGGAGTGTTTTGGTGAATTCATATGTAAAAGGAACCGAGAATTGGGTTGTTCGAACATTTGTACAGTTGTTACAGGATTCTTATAGGGGCTAGTGGAAGCTTGTAGGGAACACTGAGATGTTTTGGGAGAGTGGGGGAATTATAAGAAGAGTTTGATGTTTTGAGGTGTAATGGGAAGTTGTATAGCTATGTTGTCCAATACCCTAGCAGGTAGCCACATGTGGCTAAAGTAAATTAATTAAAGTGAAATATAATTAAAAATTCAGTTCCTCAGTCACACTCACTCCATTTCAAATACTCAATGGCTCCACTGTATTGGACACTGAAGACCTACAACATTTCCATCATCGGAGAAAGTTCTGTTGGCCAGTGCTGATATATAGGGTGAATTGGGATGTTATGGCGAATGTGGAGTTTCCCGGTTCCTAACTGTCCAGCCATATCTCTTATCACTTGCCCTCCTGCCTCACCTACAGCGGGCTCCACCCCGTTCCCCAAACAGGACCAGCTTAATCCAATTTTTGCCCCTGCCGTTCCCTGCCTGGATTGCCCATCCAACTCTGTACCTTTCAGACTTAAATGTCACCTCCCAGAAGAGGATCCCCTGGACAGCCCTATTTAAAGTAGCCACCACCCCATTCCCACCACCATCAACTATTCCATTCCCCTTTCAGAAACTTTATCAGGATCTAAAATTATCTTGTCCATAATTTGTCATTTAATTGTCCATCTTCCCCACTAGGGGGAGGTCTTGTGCTGTTTACCATGAAAAATTCCAGGGCCCGGACGTGTGCCTGGCACAGAGGGGACACTCCATAAATTATGTTGATGAAATGCATAGAGGCGATTCAGAATTTGGAAGCAGTGATATTACAGGGGAGATTGGGGGTATTAGAGAAACATATTCATAGTGGAGCTGGGGGACATAGAAGAGGAATAGATGCCAGGAATTTAGGTGATAAAAGAGGAACTGGGGCTCAAGGGTTACATTAGAAAACAAATGAGGGGGTGGTAGAGGAGGACTTGGGATGTTCCATGGAATACATTGTTATTTGCAGAATTATTAAACGCCCAGTGCCTCAGTCTCCTCATCTGTAAAATGTAAATAACAGTAGTATCCATCTCATAAGTTTCTTGGAGGAATAACTGAGGTAACACATGGGATGTGTTTGGAAGACTGTCATCATCAAAATTATTACTGAAGTTAAAGCAGGAGTCGGGATACACAGGGTCCTGCCTCCCTGCCCCACCCCGTCCCCCAACTTGGCCTCATGCACCTGGGAAGAACTCTGGGTTCCAAAAAAATGGTTTGAAATCCAGTCTGCTGAAGCACGCCATCTCAGACTATGTGTTTTTGTAGCAACAATTGGCAGGAGACGGGTAGCAGTAACTCTTCTCTGTGTGGGTAGTAAAGAACTCTCTTTGGGGCTTCCCTGATGGCGCAGTGGTTGAGAGTCCGCCTGCCGATGCAGGGGACACGGGTTCGTGCCCCGGTCCGGGAACATCCCACATGACGCGTAGCGGCTGGGCCCGTGATCCATGGCCGCTGAGCCTGCGCGTCCGGAGCCTGTGCTCCGCAACGGGAGAGGCCACAACAGTGAGAGGCCCGCGTACCGTAAAAAAAAAAAAAGAAAAAAAAAAAAAAAAGAACTCTCTTCATAGCTCCCCATATGGCCCTCTTCACTCATCAACATCCTATGCCTGCCCCCCATGGTGATATTTAATTAGCCCTGAACATTGTGCCAGGTGGTTTACCTAGAGGATCACCCCAAACACTCCATTGTGCCCGTTTTCTAGCTGCGGAAATTAAATGAGAGAGGTTCAGGAACTTGCCTAAGGACACAGCAGAGAGGAGGGTAGTTTCCCGCTCAACCTCCGCCCCTGCACTTTTTCAGTGGTTCTCATTTTAGCAGAAAGAGTGTTTGGATGAAGCCATGCACTACGGCTGTCACGCATTTGTTGACGCTCCTTCTCGCTGAACCTCAGTTTCTTCATGTGGAAAATGGGGATAATAGTAACTAACCAAGGCTGTTTTGAGAACTGAAAATAATGTGCTTATACTTAGCCCATGCTAAGTACATCAGTAACTGGATGTTACTATATATCTGCCCTTCCCGTTTCTTTTTGAAAAACTGAAGCAGTGGGTTGACGTTTCAGGGGAATTTGGTGACGCTGCAGAGGGAGTGAAGACTCCCCTTTTCAACCTCCTGAGAAAAACCAGCCACGGTACCCGAAATGCACTACGCATGCGCATTCAGGTGGCCGGAAGCGCCGCTGCCCCGAGTCCTCCAGTAAATGGAGACCTTGGTGAACCGGCGGTATACCTGGGCCGAAAGGTGAGGCGGCGAAGTTTGGGAAGATACGGGTCGAATCTGAAAGGCACCGGGGGAGCCAGAGGTCTGGTCAGTCCCTAGTTGAAGGGACTCCCTTCATGCCTCTCCCCGCACACACAGACTCGGGTAATGGTCTCGCCCGATTCCCGTTCCCTTCTATCACTCCAGGACATACCAAGTTTCCAGCAGAGGGGTGGGAGGAGCGGGCCTGAGTGAGGAAGGGCCCATTTGGCGGGTGAGATCATTGTCACGGAAGTCAGGAGAAAAATGAGGGGAAGGGGGGAAAGAGGGTCCAAACAGTTGGGAGAAGAGTGGAGAGGCCTTCAGGAGACCCTTGTGTGCAGGGGGCGGGGCCTGGAAGACCTTTGCCAGGGAGAGAAGGCGGGGATCTCTGGATGGGCGAGTTCATTGGGTGGGGAGGTGGGAGGTTCGGATGACGAGTTCATTGTGTGTCCGACTGAGGGGGATGAATGGTTGGGAGAGACCATTGTTTGCATGGGGAGATTTGGGCAGTGCTTGGGAGTGACCTCTGCGTGTATGAATGCGGAGGGTCACGGTGAGTGTGTGCGCGGGTAACAGGTTTGAACTGTGCCTTGAAGCAGGAGTTAGATTCTGACAGAGGCTCTGAGATGTGGGCCAACAACAGGTGCAAACGCCCCATGATGGAAGAGTTAAGGATCCACTTGCAGAAGGAGGGTCTGCCCATTGGAATGTAAGGTCCGTGGGCAAATACATCGAGAGTGATGCTGGAGAGTACGCAGGGGACATATCAAAGGGGACTGGACTGCCAGGCTGAGGGGCCTGACGCTGTCCCACGATCCTGGGGAGCCATGGGAGGGTTGTGAGCAGGACTGGAGCAAGATAAGCTGTGGGTGTAGAAAGACCTGTCTGGGGCTGTGTGGGAGACGGACTGGATCGGGGAGGTTGGAGGTGAGAGGCTAGAGAGGAGGCTGGGGTGATGATCCCGGAAGAGAGGAGAAGACCTGAGCTGGGACTTCCCTGGCAGTCCAGTGGTTAAGACTCTGTGCTTCCACTGCAAGGGATGAGGGTTCGATCCCTGGTCAGGGAACTAAGATCCCACATGCGTGTGGCGCAGCCAAAAAACAAACAAACAAAAAAAGACCTGAGCTGTGGCAGGGGCCATGGGGACAGAGGGCAGAATAAAAGGCAGAAAACGTGGGAAGGTTGGTAGACTGACAGATCAGGGAGGGGGTAGGAAGGAGGAGGACGGAGGGATGAGAACTCCCTGGGAACCTGACCCAGCGACTGGGTGGCAGTGAGGCTGCTGGGACAGTGATGGGCACAGATGGAGACCCCAGGAGGAGGGGCGTGCTTGGAGGAGGACTCTGAGGTCTGCACAGATGTCATGAGTGTGAGGGGTCTGCAGGTCATCCAGGGGGCTTGGAAGTGAGGTTCCGGTGCTGTCAGCTGTGGTTGGCCCTGGGTACTGTGAGGCTCATTGGGCTATCTGGGGAGAGGGAAGTGAAGTGAGGAAGACAAAGGTTCAGTCCAAGAGGCCATATTGTGAAGGGCCTTGAATGCCAGGTTGAGGGGCTCAATTTTTTTTTTTTTTTCTTTTTTAAAGATTTATTTATTTTTGGCTGCATCTGGTCTTAGTTGCAGCGCCTGGGCTCTTCGCTGTGGTGCACGGGCTTCTCTGTAGTTGTGGTATGCGGGTTTTCTCTTCTCTAGTTGAGGCACGCGGGCTTAGTTGCCCCGCGGCATGTGGGACCTCAGTTCCCCGACCAGGGATCGAACCGGGCGTCCCCTGCTTTGTAAGGTGGATTCCTTACCACTGGACCACTGGGGAAGTCCCGAAGGGCTCATTTTTCTACTGGGGGTTCTGGGGAGCCATGGGAGGAAAGTGAGCAGGGAAGAGGCAAGAGCAGCTCTGGAGGCCAGAAAGACTCCTCTAGGGCCACGTGGGGGATGGACTGGAGAGGGGAGACTGGAGGCAAGGAGGCCTGGAGGAGGCTGGGTGAGGACACGCATGAGCTGCTTTCAGGGCTATGGGGTTGGAGAGTACAGTGTGTAGCTGTTGGTGGAGGCCATGGGAATATCTGCCATCCCTCCGAGGAGGGTCTTGGAGAGAGAGGGCCTCCCTGGGCCCCCAGGGCAGATGAGACTTTGGAGGAGACCTCTCTCCCAACTCCAGCAGCTTAGAGAAAACCCTCACTGTCACCTCTCTTCTCTCTTCCTCAGCCCCCTTGGAGCTGACCAACGGCAGCCCCACCTCACCCTCACTTCAGCCTCCAGAGCCAGGGACTGGGTCTGGGACAGACCGCACCCAATGAAGGCGGGAGGTGGAGAAGCGGGTCCTGGAGACCCCCCAGACTTTCTGGGATTCAGTCCATCTCAACTGAGGATACACCATGAGGAGCCTGAGGTCCCAGAAGAAGAGGTGAGCCCCCCGACGCCCACCCACCCCAGGAGTCAGGTCTCAGCAGGAATAGAGATTTAGGCAGCTGTGAATTTGATTCCCAGATCTATTGCTTCCTGGCTTTGTGTCTTGGCCCATGGACACGCTGCTCTGAGCCTTAGTTTCTGCTTCTGTGAGAATGAAACCTTCCCTGTTGTGGGGATGCCAGGAGATGGTGTCCGATTCAGAGCACAATGAATGTATTCATTATTTCTGTACCTAGAACAGTGATGGATGTATGATTGTGCTGGATCTCAAACTTGAGAGCCATTGGAGAAAATGAGGGCTCCCTCGCTCCCTCCTCCTTCAGGTCTTTGCTTCAGTGTCACCTTCTCATCGGGCCTTCCCAGGCCATCCCCTTTAACGTGGCATTCCCATCCCACCCCAGGCATTTCCTATCCCCTTTCCCTCCTTTACTTCTCAGGCTTTCATGAAACGTTTGCCTTCAAGCTAGTCTTCATAAAAAACCCTAACTCTAGGGCTTCCCTGGTGGCGCAGTGGTTAAGAATCCGCCTGCCAATGCATGGGTCCCCATCTATCAAATGAAGGTTCATTATTACAAGGGTATGATATTGTGGGTTCAAATCCCACCTCTGCCTCTTACCAGCTCTATGATCTGATCCGGATATTTCTTAACTTCTGAGCCTCAGTTTTGTCGTCTGTCAGATGGGGATTATAAAAGTCCTCACCTCATAGAGTGAGTTCAGGGAGTTAATACACAGAAATTGCTCAGAACAGTGCCTACACCCTCTAAGTATCAAATAAATACTAGCTAATAAGGTTATCTCTAACACCATCCCCAAATTCACAGATGAGTATGGGTTTGTGAGGGCTGCTTTAGTGTTACTTTCCAGATTCAAATCTTAACTCTTCCACTCCCAAGCTCTGTGACCTCGGGCAAGTGACTCACCTTCTCTGAGCTTCGGTCTCCCTGCAGAAGACTGGGTTATTGTGAGCACTCAGTCTGGTGCCTAGTATCCAGAAGGTGCTGCATAAACGCCAAATAAAAGGTGGTTTTTTTTTAGCTGTGTCCCCTCTGTGGGGTCTTGGCTGCCAATGGCATGTATTGGTTTCCCATGAAACCAATTACCACAAATCTGGTGACGTAAAACTACACACATTTATTCACTTACAGTCTGGAGATCAGAAGTTCAAAATGAATTTCACTGAGCCACAATCGAGGTATCAGCAGGGCTGTGCTCCCTCGGAGATGTTAGAGGAGAAGCCATTTCCTTGCCTTTTCTATCTTCTAGAGCTGCATTCCTTAGCTCCTGATCCCTTCTTCCATCTTCACAGCCAGCAGCTTAGTATTTTGGTTCAGTAGTCACATCACCTTCTTCTTCTGCATCAAATCTCCCTTTGCTTCCCTTTTATAAGGACACTTATGATTACATTCACAGTCACCCAGATAATCCAGGATAATCTCCCCATCTGAAGATTCTGAATTTAATCACATCTGCAAAGTCCCTATTACCATTTAGGCAACATTCACAAGTTCTAGATATTTAGGACCAGGATATATTTAGAGGCCATTATTCAGCCTACCATATGACAGAAAACCCCAGCTCAAACTTGCTTAAGCAACGAAAGGTAATATATTGCCTCACCTAACCAAAGAGTGGAGGAAAGGATGCTTCAGGTGAAGCTAGATCTAGGTGCTGTCTAGATCTAGGAAGCTGTCTCTCTCTTTTCTTGGGACTGTTTTCCTCCATGGATATTTCATTGCCAGGTTGACTCTTCCCACAGGGTGCAAAAGATGAACACAGGCAGTGCCAGGCTCCCATCCAAAGATAAGTGCTATGGAGAAAAGTAAAGCCAGGAAGCAGGTAGGAAGCATCGGAGGGGTAGCATGAGTTTCGATTTCAGATAGAGTGGTAAGGAGAGGCCTCAGGGAAAAGTGACATTGGACCAAAGACCTGACCAAGGTGAGGGAGGAACTGTGCGTCTGTGGAGGGGAAGAGGGTTCCAGGCACCAAGTCCGTTGAGGAGGCCTTGAGTGTGGCCAGAGCCTAGTGAGCCAGAGGAGAAGGCAAGAGATGAGGTCAAGGAAGGGACACAGGCGGGTCATGCAGGGCCTCCTGGGTCGTGAGGACTTGGGCTTTTCCCTGAGTTAGAGGGGAACCAGGGGAGGCCTCTGAGCTGGGAAGGGACCTGAGCTGACTTAGGTGTTAACCGGCGCCTTCTGGCGGCTGCGTGGGGAACAGACCTGAGGGGTGGACGGCTGAGGCAGGGAACCCAGAGAAGAGACCACAGCAATAGCCCGGGAGAGAGATGATTTTGGCTCACAGGAGGGTGCTGGCTGTGGAGATGGTGCGAAGTGGCCCGATTCTGCCTGTATTTTCAAGTTAGAGCCAACAGGCTTGATGAGAGATTAGATGAAGGTGTGTGAAAAAGGGGTGTCAGGTTTTTGCCCCGAGCACTTGGAAGGAAAGAAGGAGCTGCCTTTTCCTGAAATGAAGGCGTCAGGAGGGACGGGACGCGGGGGGCGGGGGGGAGTAGAATTTCAATCTTAACCCATTTAATCCGCATTGCCGCTCCAGGAGGGCGGTCCCGTTATCTGCCCATTTTACAGATGAGGCGGCTGCAGCCCCAAATCCACAGTCACGTCTGGGCAGGGGTGGGATGGGGGGATGACCCGAGGACTAAGCCCATTCTTCTCTTCCAGGCGCCCGGAGGAGACGAGGCGGAGGCTCCGGCCCTGGTGCAGCTCATCGACGAGCACGGGACGTACTCGACTGCGCGCCTGGTTCCCGACGTTTCTGCGGAGGAGCGCTCAGGTAAGGAGGAGCCAGGCTCGCTTCGCAGCGGCTCCGAGGGCCGGGAGGGGCTGGCGCGGCCCAGGCAGTTCAGCTGCGCGGCCTGCGGGAGGGCCTTCAAGCGCGCGTGGGAGCTGCTGAGCCACGAGGTGGTGCACACGGCGGCGCGGCCCTTTCGCTGCGGCCTGTGTGCGACCGCCTTCAAACGCCACTCGGACTGCAAGGGCCACCGGCCGGTGCACAGCGACGAGCGGCCGCACGGTTGCGATGCCTGCGGCAAGCGCTTCAAGCGAGCCAGCAACCTGTAGGTGCGGAGAGGGGGGCGGAGCCGACGAGAGGCTGGGGTACGCGACAGGGGCAGGGGAGAGCGGTGGACCCGAGGTGGGCGGGGCCTGTTGCGAGGGGCGGGGCCTGCGGGGAAAAGGCAGGGCAAGGCAATGGACCTAAGGTAGGGCCAGGTATGAAGGGAGGGGTGGAGGTTTCTGGGACCAGGTTGATCAGGGCCTTGGACTGGGGGTGAGCGGGAGCCGGTGGGGAGAGGCAGAGCCCACCGGAAGAGGGAGAGCAGAGCTGGGCCTGAAGGGAAAGTGGGCGGGGTGACCAGGAGGCCGAGGCGGGGAGGGGTTAAATGTATGTGGAGGTGAGCTAGAAGGTAGAAGAATCCCAGGAAAGATGTGAGGGGAGAGGCTTAGAGAAAGTGGTCTTGGCACTCAGGGAGGTAGCAGCTGGGATGATCATGAGATGATAGGAAATTGGGGATGGGTTTTCGAGGAAGGTAAGAAGGAGATAGGGGTCAGATTTGGAGGAGAAGGTAATGGAAAGGGAGGCTTCCATGGCTGGGGAGGGGTGGGGAGGCGGGAGGTGTGTTGAGGGCCATGATGGGAGGAAAGGAGAGGCTGGGAGTTAGTCTGGAGGCAGCCCAGCTCTCAGAGCTACCCTGGATCTCTCCTGTTACTGGATGCTGCCATGACCCTCTCCTGCTGCCCTTTCTTGTGTGGCCAAGGGGACAAGAGAGCCTGGGATTCCCTACCCAAGGGGCCCAAAGGCTGCTTCCAGGGCTCTCTGGCTCCACCATCCCCAGGGTGCACTTTGCCCCACCTGTGTGCACAACCTCTAGGCTGGACGGGTGGAAGGGAGGCTTGGACTGGGCTGTCCTTCTGTGGGTGCGATATCCCCCGAGGCCTGGGAAACCCCCGCCAGCTCTCCTGAGCCACCAAGTTCTAGTGTGGAACTCTGAGGATTCCAAAGAAGATAAATTTGAACCTGGCCTTCCGGGTCATTGTGAAGGTCTATTTGTCAGAGCGGGGAGGAAGAACGTATTTTATTTAATAGTTTGGTTTGTAATTTAAAAAATTTTAGACAATTGGTATGTGTATCTTCATTTGGTCTCTTTCTCGGAGACCTGCAAGGAGTAGGGGTGAATCTACCTGGAGAGGCATGTCCTGCAGAGGTGAGCCACTGTTCCTCACTCCCGGTGCTGTCCTCTTCCCCAGGAGCACCACCGCCTCCACATGGGCGAGCGCCCCTTCCCCTGCCCGTCCTGCCCGAAGCGCTTCAAGACCCCCTACAAGCTGCACCGCCACGAGCCTCTGCACGCCCCTTCGCGGCCCTTCCCCTGCCGGGACTGCAGCATGGCCTTCGAGGCCGGGCCGGCCCTGCTTCTGCACCGGCGGCAGCACTGTGAGGACAAGCCGCACTCCTGCAGGCTGTGCAGCAAGCGCTTCACCCACCGCCACAGGCTGCGGGTGCACGAGCGCGTGCATATGGGCGATCGGCCCTTCGTCTGCCCGCTGTGCACCAAGGCCTTCAAGCAGTCCAACGCGCTGGCCTCTCACCTCCGCGTGCATTCGGTCGAGCGGCCCTACCCTAGCTAGGTGGCTAGCTGCTGCCATCCTGGACAGCACAGGTCTAAGGTATGAAGGCATGAAGGGTGCCTGGTAGTGGCTGTGACATTTGAAGAATTGCCACTGATGCCCACGTAAGCCACTTAATATACTTAATATTCTTGAGAAGGACTGCAGAGGGCCTTTAACAAAACCTTTTTTTTTTCCCCCTGCAAAGCCAAGACGAAAGTTTATAAATCTCATTCCAGGGTAGCAAGTGCACACACCCAACCGAGGACACTGGTTATGTGGTATAAATGTACATGGTAATAACTTTAATCAAATCAGAGCTGCTACCATGTATAACCTGTTAGGTGGCCCTGTAGCTGTGTCAGTGTTCCTCATTTACTAAAATGTCAATGTGGTAATGAGGTCATCTGGTGGTGAGGATGTCCCATTGGTGGCTTGTGGCATAAAGAATATGAGGGTAGCCACAAATGCAGGTAGGAGCTGTAGGAGCCTTTCTTGAATGTGAGCGCTTCTGGGTCCTCCTCCACCACCCGTACGTAGACCTTTGGTACTAAGGCCTTGCTGGTGACTCTTGTCAAATTCAAAGAAGTTCACAGGTGGATGGATAACTGTTCACTGTGGACACCCTGGGTTATGTCCTTGCAGGCACAGCACAGCACAACCATTGGTGCTGAGATCTTCTAGTTGGTGGTGTGTGGCGTTTTAGGGACAATCATTTTGCCAGGCATGGGCGTGACCTGCACTTCAGGTGGGCGTCCCATCTCTGTTGGCTGCTTCTTGGTCCCCATCTGTCAGATCAACTTGTAATGGTTGGAGGCCTTTCCACAGCATCCACAGTGTTGCCTTCGACCCTAGCATCAGCTCCATGAGCCCTACCTTTGGATGGACGTCCACTCTCATAGACCTTGCCTTGCAGGTGGCTGGAAGTGTGATAAGATAGCTTATGGGATGGTGGCCACAGTGGTGTCCAGAATATCTGAGTCGTCCCATCCCAGCTCTGAGATCAGCTCTGCAGACAGTATTTTTTTAAGCCAGTAATAGCCCAGGTATCATGCAGCTGATTCCAAAGATGTCCCTTGGTGCTGAAGAGGTCCCCTGGGTACTGAAGGTGTCCCCTGGGTACTGAAGGTGTCCCCTGGGTGGTTTGTGGGATTTTTCAGAACATCAGTATTGCCTCCCACCCACCCATACCCTACTCTCAGCCCTTCACAGATGTGCTCTCTGAAGAGAGAGCTGAACTTACAGACAAAGTTCAGCCCAAGGAAGTATGTCTCGGTCACTGGGGCTGTGATCTTGGTGATTTGGGACATTTCCAGAACACCTTCAACTCTCCCTCTCCCACCTCTTGGTCTGGCCTCAACTCCATGGATTCTCACCTCCTGAACGCTGTTTCTTTCAAGTCCCCAGCTTCACCTCCATAATGTGCTAGAGGTCCCGTCCCCCCCACCCCGGGAATTTATGTAAATGCTTAATAGCATTGGGGGAGGAGCTAGGGATTTGCCTGGGAGGCATCATAAGGTGGGTCCTATCCTTGTGGCATCACAGTTTAAGGTCAAGTCCTTAAAGGTCTTAGTCCTCCCCGCCCTAATATGCAGCTGTGCCTTTGACAGGCTTGCATTTTAAATTTTATCAAATGTCTTATTGGCATCTATTAAGATGATTCTGATTTTTCTCATTTGACCTAATAATATGATAAACTATGGTACATTAAAAAGAGCAGAAATATCCTTATATTCCTAGAATAAATCTCACCTGCTTATAGTATCCTCTGTTTTAATGATTTCTCTTCACCAATATTTTATTTAAGCATCTAAATTCATAAGTGAGGACTTCCCTGGTGGTGCAGTGGTTAAGAATCCACCTGCCAATGCAGGGGACATGGGTTCGAGCCCTGGTCTGGGAAGATCCTACATGCCGTGGAGCAACTAAGCCCGTGCTCTGCAACTACTGAGCCTGCGCTATAGATCCTGCAAGCCACAACTACTGAAGCCCACGCGCCCAGAGCCTGTGGTCTACAACAGGAGAAGCCACCGCAATGAGAAGCCCGCGCACCGCAACAAAGACCCAATGCAGCCAAAAATAAATAAATAAATAGATAGTTAGATAAATAAATAGATAAATAAATAAAATAAAAAGCAGAAACCTGTCCTGGGGGAAGATATCATGTGGTACATTTACAGTCATTTTATCTATAACGTCAGACTTAAAACTAAAACTTCATCAGCAGGGGGAGAAGCAGAAAATTTGATAAATAATTAGAAAAAATAAAACTGATGATGGAAAGAGATCAATATATTACCCAGATTGGAATGAACAGGGAACACTTCAAATTAACTGTGGCTAAGCTGCTAAAGAAAATAGGGAAGATCAAAAAGCAGATGAAATAAGGGCACATTTCAACAGAGAACTGGAATCTAGACAAGAATCAAATCAAGATTTTGGGCAAATGCAAAATCTGAAACTAAAGTTAATTGAGTAGGTTTAATTGTATACTGGGTCCTGAATAAGATGATAAGATGGGACTCATGAATACAATGACAGGTCAATAGGAAATTGCCAAATGGAAGCATGGAGAGCAATTGAAAAACAAAACAAAACAAAAAAACACACAGAAGAGAATAAATGATAAAAGATATAAGGAACATATATATATATGAATATAAGCCATACATACATATAACTTAAGTACCAAAATGAGAGGAGAAACACATTGAGGGAGAAGCAAAATTTGAAGTAATAATGGCTAAGAATTGTCCAAAACTGATGAAAGACATTAACTCAAAGATTCAAGAAACTCAGCAAAATCCAAACTGGAAATACACAAAGAAAACCACACCTGGGCACATCATGGTCAAACTGTTGAAAATCAAAGCAAGGACTAAATTTTTAAAGAAGCCAGAGGACATTCAGGTTTGTTTCCATGTCTCGGCTATTGTGAATAATGCTGCAGTGTACATGGGAGAGCAAGTATCTCTTCAAGATTCTGATTTTAATTCCTTTGGAGAAATACCCAGAGGTGGGATTGCTGGATCATATGGTATTGGGTTGGCCAAAAGGTTCACTTGGGTTTTTCCATAAGATGTTACAGAACAATAGTTCTGTTTTTAGTTTTCTGAGAACCTTCCATATTGTTTTCCAAAATGACTGTCCCAATTTGCGTTTCCACTAATAGTGCACAAAGGTCCCTTTTTTCCATACCTGGTTTTGATTTGCATTTCCCTGATAATTAGTGATGTTGAGAATGTTTTCATATACCTGTTGGCCATTTGTGTATCTTCTTTGGAAAAAAATGCCTATTTAGGTTCTTTGCCCTTTTTAAATCAGTTTTTTCTTTCTTTCTTTTGCTATTGAGTTGTATGATTTCCTCTGATATTTTAGAAATTAATATGCATACATAAAATTAATCCAGCTATTCACATACACTTGGTACAATTTAATGTATGGCTGTTACATCTCAATCAAAAGAAGGAAATGCAATGAACTTGTGCTAGCCCACTGGATAGACTAGTGACCTAACCTTTGGCCAGTCCCTTCTTTGTCGTGAATAGTATTTTCTTCAGAGAGGTGTTTTTCATAGATCAAAGAATCCTTAGGAAGTCTAACAAAGTAAGTAGTTTACCTGTCCTGGAAGAGTGCCATTTGTCAAAGTTCATTAAGTATTTGTTTGTTGGTTTGTTTTAAGTTTTCTTTTTTTTTTCTTTTTTTTTTTTGCGGTACGCGGGCCTCTCACTGTTGTGGCCTCTCCCGTTGCAGAGCACAGGCTCCGGACGCGCAGGCTCAGCGGCCATGGATCACGGGCCCAGCCGCTCCACGACATGTGGGATCTTCCCGGACCGGGGCACGAACCCGCGTCCCCTGCATCGGCAGGCGACTCTCAACCACTGCGCCACCAGGGAAGCCCTGTCAAATGAGAATTTTAAACACTGGGTTTAACAGACAGAGGCCCCTTCTAAGTACTTTACAAATATTAACTCACTTAATGCTCACGACAACCCTATGAAGTGGATGCTATTAGTCCCGTTTTGTAGCAGGGGAAACTGAGGCACAGGGAGGCTAAGCAAGCTGCCCAAGGTCACAGCCGGCTGGGGGCGGGCGAGATTCTACCTCGTGCCGTCCTGCACCGGACTAGGTGGGTAGGCTTCCCTGTACTGGTGGGGTCTTGAATTTGGGATCTTGTCCGTCCTCCCCCATCAGGATGTGAGCTCTGGGTGGGGGCACCTCGTCTGGTGCACACAGGCATTTAATGAACATTGTGGAATCAAGAAGGGATGAGTGGATATCTTAGGATGGCCACATCCCTTCGTGACCGCCTGCGCCCTCCTGCCGTGCTCTGCTCGGGGAATTCTATTCGTGGTCAAGACGTTTAGTCCCAGTAAACTCGATCCTCGGGGCGAGGGGGACCCCAAGGAAATCACCAGCTTGGGCTGAGTCAGGACGGAGAAGAATCCGCTCACGGCGGGGCACTGGCGCCACCTGGCGGCGGAGTTCTGCTAAGACAGAGCCGCTGGGAGACCTGGAACGTTTGCTTTGGGTGAAGTGGAATCGACATCTGAAAGGGAGTTGATATCGGGTGTTATTAGTGGGCGGTCGTCTGAAAATCAGTGTATGATGATGGGTGCCATCTACCAGTGGCTTCCAAACTTTTCTGGCCGTGACGCGCAGTAAGAAATCATTTCACATTAACATGGTTTCATCAAATACCACCCTGTACTGCATGATGTTTTTTATTCAACTGTATTCCTATTTTTAAATGTCGGTCAGATCCCCTGATCACACCTCCAGGGATTCCCCCTCTGACTTCAAGATGAACGGAGCTCAGAGAGGTGAAGACACTTGTCCAAATCCACACAGGTTGTATGCGACAGTGCCAGTTTCTGCCTCAGTCCTAAAGCACAGAAATCACTAAATGCTCCAAATTTCACTGCTATTGAGTATAATTTAATTTAGTCCTTTCTCCATTTTGCCCATAAGATTGAGCTGCACTGGTCTGCTGTTTTCTTATTACTGTATAATGTAAATGAATGACATTCCCGAGCTCAGGCTTAAAAAATGCAAGTTTTCTTATGTTACAAAATGAATCTGAGACAGCAATAAAGAACCTACATTGAGGTGGCACTCGCAGCATCATTGCCAACACCACTGTCACCATCACCACCATCACCATCGTCACCACGGTCGTCATCATAACCATCACATCCCCTTCTCTGTCACCGTCAGCATCACATCGTGATCATCATCACTGTCACCACGTTCATTCACCACCATCATCGCCATCCCCACTACGGCCATCACCAACATCACCACTCTCACCGCCACAAAAATCGCCCCCACTTGAAAGCAGGTATCAGCAGCCCACACTTTTTGTCTCCTAGCTACAGCCTTGGCCCAGCAAGCCTGCATCCTCCATCTCTCTCTCCACCCTGAGCCACAGGGGATGTGACTGTGACCCCGAGGGTAGTGCTGTCTTACTTGGGAACCAAGAGGATTCTGGGTTTGATTCTCCGACTTTTCTTTAAGTGACCTCAGTTCTCTTCTGAGCTTGTTGCCACAAGGTTGACCATCCATAGATGGTGAGCCCAGCCCCTGGACCAGGGGAGGCTCTGCCCAGTGTAGCTCTAGGACCCTTGAGGTGGCTGAGACTCGGGGTGGGGTGTTTAAGGCTGAGCGCCTCCTGCTATAGGGGTTTGAGACCACTTTGGGAGGGGAGACCTGAGGGTCTGTGTTCTCTGTACTCATTGTCCTGTCTTAGGAGAGAAAGAGGAAGTCCCTCTGGGATGGCAAACAGGGCCGGTCGTCATGACTCTGCCCCCCGCCAAGATGTGACTTCCCAGGTCCCAAAGGAGAAAGTGAGAATGACAGCCTAACTTCCAGAAGTCCCATCCTAGGGAGTTGCCATTTCCATCGCCTTCCTGAAATACCCGTTTTTAAATTTCTTGTTCACTGTTATATCCCCAGAGCCTAGTACCCTGTATGGCACATAGTAAGTACTCAAAAAATGTTTGTCAAATCAACGGGAAAAGAGATGGAGAGTCCCCCTCCCCTGCAACTGTTAGGGAAGAGATGGGATTCTGCATCATATCGTTAATTCAAAGGATCTGATTTGATACGGTGTGAAGGGGAGAACTTTTACAAAATTATTAACTTTGTACTGTGCACTAAAGAGACTTTGAAAATTAATAATTCATTCCAACATCTCCTGTTCCTTATGAATATTTCTCAGAAGTGATTTCAACAAAAATGTGTTCTACCATGCCCCAAACTGTAGGAGTTGTGGTCAGGTCCAGTGACTATTCCCTCCAGAAGAAGGCTTTCACCCTGCTGGGTTGTCTTGATCATTTGCTGCCCTGCTTTTAACATCCTGCCTGTAAACTGAATAAATACAGGTAAGCTTTCTCATTAGATCACAAGATCGATAGCCCTTTCCCTCACGATGGGAAACTAAATCCCATGACTCTGATGGATTAATTATCTTACAAACAGAACTAGTGAGCCCACGTTTGTACTAAATTAGCAAACGGTGCCAGGCCCACCGATGACAACTTCCGGGATGGCTGAGAGTAGAAGGTGGCGACCCCTGCTCGCAGCCCCGACAACACACAGGCGAGAGTCACCTCCAATTTTGTCCCATTTTTTGAGTCCAATTTTGAAGATGGTTTTGTGTTCTTAAAGCATTCTTATAAAGCCTGTGTGTTGAACTGCATTTGTGAGAACAAAATGAGTTCTAGGTCCCTTATTTTTCTTTAATACTTTCTTTCTGTTGTTACTATTTATATTGTTTGTATGTCTTGATAAAAGCTAATTAATCAACGACGTGGTGGGCAATTTGGAGTTTTTTTCTTTCCTGTGCAATGTTGAGGTAGCAAGGTTGACATGCTGCTTTCAGTCCCCTCTCTTGAGATATGAAGAATTCCAAAATATAAAAAATTTTAAAGGTACACACTGAGATTCTGGGGTTGCTTCTTACTGCAGCATAACCCACCCTATCCTGACTGATACAGTTTCTGGTTCTCAGTAGAGCCTGAAATGTGCAAGTCTCAAAAAAAAAAAAAAAAAAAAAAGTGAGTAAATGAATGAATGGCAGGGAATAGGGACAGGGTCATACATTTTCTCCTGGGCCAAAGGTAGAGGAAACAGCCATGTCTTATGCTCACTCACTCACATATATGCTTGTAACCAGGCTGGGGTAAAAATCAGACTCTGGCCTTTATTTCCTATGGTCACAGTTCATGCTGACCCTGATGTCTTTGCCCCCATCCTTCCCCCACTGGTCAGTACTGGGGACTCTTGAGGACAAGGAATGAGGAGCTACAGAGACAAGGACATGAGATGCGAGGAGGGCCTGGGAGATGGAGGAGAGGAGAGGGAGTTAGAAATGGGGAAGCCGAAACAGGAGGTGGGGGGGATAATCAGAGAGGTCAGAGTAGAGATGGGGAGACAAACATGGAGACAGGACAGAGACACACTGAACGGGAAGCCTAGAGAACAGAAGATTAGGGAACCGAAAGGGAAGGGCAGGTTGGAAACAGAGAGGGGGACCAGGCGACAGATGACGGGGAGCTGATGGGAAGAGATGCAGAGACATAGTGAAGGGGAGATGCAGACAGGTGTGCAGGCAGGTCACCCGGAGCTGGGTGAGAAAGATGGAGAGGCATAGGGGAAATTAAGAGGCAGAGACCCAGAGAAGGCCCTGCAAGGAGCCAGAGGCCGGGTTGGGGCTGGGTGCCCCTAGTATTTGCTCTGGGAATCTTTGCTGGTGGTGGAGACCCGGCCGGTGCTAGAGGCAGGGCCAGTGCTTGAGACTTGGCCTCTGCTGGACTTGAGGCCTCCACTCGATTCTGACTCAGGGCCTTTGCTCTCCGGGCCCCCAAAGCTCTCGTGGCCTCTGCTGGACCCCAAGTATCCAGTGGACCCCGGGTAGCTGCTAGAGTTGGGGGATGTGACGATCGCTCGGCCCTCAGTTGAGCCCCGGCTGGACATAAGTCCCCCGGTGACGGGTCTGGTGGAGCCGAAGGTCGCGTGGCCTGCGCTGGAGCTGGGGTCCCTAAAGCTGACACGGCCGACATTGGAGCTGGTGGCGCGGCCTCCGCTGGACGCCAGGATGCTGCTAGCCCTGTGGCTCGTGAGGGAGCCGGGGACAGCGCTGGGGCTCTTGGGCAACAGGGGCAGGCTGGAGCTGGCCTGGGTGCTGGAGAGGGTCACGCTCGGGGTGCTGTCCACCTTCGTGACGGCCTCAGCCTGCTGCTTCAGGTACTGACCCTTCGCCTGCTCCCGGGCCTCCAGCTGCGGGGGAGGCGAGTTAGGGCCCCAGAGGAGGAAGAGCCGCCCCGCTCCCGCGGGCACCCGTCCTCACCGACTTCACCACGTAGCTCAGCAGCTCCCCCTCGCTCAGCGGGTAGTCGTCGTTGGCCTCAAAGCCTGGGGGGTCCTCACTAAGGTGGGTGGAAGGCAGGAAGGGACTCTACTCCTCGACCTTCAGAAGGCCGATGGCGTCTCATTGCTAGGCCCTGAGACCCTCAGCCGTGCGCCGGGCTCTGAGCGCCCTTTCCCCTTCGGGTCCACCCAGGGCCCCATCGAATGTCCCTGGAGCCCTTACTCCTGATTCCCCCGAAGTACCCACTTCATCTTCTACTCCCCCCGCCCCCGAGCCCCACTCACCCTCCAGTCCCGGGGGCCCACCCACACCTGAAAACCCTCCCTTCCCTTGTCTCCTCTGCCCCCCGTGGAAGCTCCCTGACCCTTGCCCTCTGGCTCACAGATGGTCAGGGGGCTGAGGTGGGGCCACTTTCTTGGGAAGATCCTCGGGGCTCTGGCCCAGCACCAGGAGGGCAGCGTCAGGCAAGCTGGCAGAGAGGTTGTTCTGGAGGGTGGAGAAGCCAGTGGTCTGCTCAGGCCCGTCTCCAAGGCCCCGGCACCCTGTCCCCCCTCTGCACCGTCTGCACCCCAACCTGGGTTTCGAGGAAGGCCTGCACCGTCAGGAGCTCCACCAGCCGCTTCTCTATGAGGCCCAGGAAGAGGCCTATGTCCCGGTCTCTCATGTGGGTCTTGACCCCTAGGAGGTCATCGATGACCGTGCTGTCACACTGGGCCCTGGTGAAGAGGTGCTGGATATCTGGGGTCAGAGGGGACAAGCCATCATGGATCCGGTGCCCACGGGGTGCCACCCTCTCCTCTCCTCAAGGCCCTGCTGCCCAAGCAAGGCTCAAAGATGCGAAGGGACTTGCCCAAGTTCAGACCCACCGGGTTCCAGATGACAGAGGGCAAAAAGCGAGGGAAGTCCAAGGAAAACGTGACAAGGGCACCTCCACACGGCCAGTCCTCTGCTCACGGCTCAGAATCACCCAGCTTCCACCCAACCCAGCGAGTCCACAGCTCAGGATGTGCTTCTCCCACAGAAACACACACACGTGCTCCACGGGAGAAAGCGGAGGAAATTCACAGCAGCACCAAGGCTGTGACCCGCTCTCACAATTGGCCTGCTTGTATTTAGTTACCTGGTTATTGTGAATGAAATAAGATGCACCCATGACCTTGACAGAAATCTGCACCCAGCCTGTGGCATCCCTACCACTCTCCCCTGCCTCCCCCACCTGAGCTGCAGGCTCATATTCAGTTTCCTCCTGGGGTCCCTCTCCGAACAGTCCGCAATGCCGCTCACACTGAGGTCAGGCTCACCCCCCAGAGCAGTTCCTCCTCCCAGGTTCCGCATTGCACCCTCACCGGGCCAGACCCCTGGTGCCTCAGCCCTCACACCCCCGACACCTCTGTGCTCCCTCTCTCCCTCTCCATCCTCATCCCTCTCCCTCCTATCCAGCCCCCTCTCCTGCTCACAGCCCTCCCATGGCTCCCCAGCACCCCCAGGAAAAAGCCTCAGCCTGGCATCCGTCTAGGATCTGACCCTCTTCAACTCCCACCCACGCCCTCTCTGCACGAAGAACCTGCCTTCCTTGCATGCACCTCCGAGCCTTGGCCCCGCCTGCTGGGAGCATCCCCTCTCCCCAGTTGTTTGGTTAAATACTCATCCTTCAAAATCGGCCTCAAGCATCATGGCTCCCCGGAGACCTCCCCTGTGAGCCCAGCAGAGCCAATGTCATGGGCACAGGGCCCTGTGCCGAGAAGGAGCCCACGTTTGGTTTGATGCTCTGCTCTTGTCTCTTGAAATTCTTGCCAGTTTGTAAACAAGGGGCCCCGCATTTTCATTCTGCACTGGGCCCCCCAAATCCTGGTCCTGCACTCCACTCTGAGTTAAGGCATACCCTTCCTCCTGCAGGGCCCAAGGTGTCCTCCCTCCCAGCCCCTGGGTTACGAGTATCCAGAGCCCGTGTCAGCATCTTCCCCGCCTCCCCCTGCCGGTCCTCACTACCTAGCACAGGGCTTGTCACCGCAGTCCCTACAACAGAGGGAAAGAGGGTCTGCCAATACCTGAGCTCCGACCGCGCAGCACGAGGTGGCCCTCCTGCTTGCTCCCCGCCACCACTGCCACCTCCCAGTCTCTCTCCATCCCTCATCCCATCTAATTCTCATGCCGACCCTACAAACTAGGCACTGCCATTCCACTTCCGGAGGGGCTCCAACAGAGGAAACCACACACCAAAGTTCACAAGTGGTGGAGCTGGGATTCAAACCCAGGGCTGCCTGACTCTCATGGACTCCACACTGGAAGGATGAATGGATGATGGATGCAGGATGGCTGGATGAAGGATGGCTGGCTGGCTGGACGCAGAATGGATGAAGGATGAGTGAATGGATGGTCGGATGGATATGGGACAGACGACAAGGGAGTGCACAGAGTGGTCCGCGGAATGTCTCCGCGTGGCAGGCCCGGGCAGGGCTCTCCGCCTGCTCATCGCATCCTTCCAGATGAAGAAGCCGGGGCGGGTGCTCACCGGTCTTGAGCTTCTCCAGCTGCCCGCGAAAGTTCTGGAAGCGGGCCTCCAGGTTCTCGGCCTCCGTGTGCACCTCGTCCACGCGCTGCTGCAACTCGGCCAGCTGCTGCTCTTGCCTCGAGCGACGGTCCTCCTCGCTGCGGCGCCCGCTCTCCAAGGCCTCCTGCATCTACAGGGGCAGGGGCGCGACGCTGGGCCCAGCTCGGGAGGGGGCGCCAACGTGGGTGGAGGAGGGGAGGGGGAGGGGAGGGGGAGAGGAGGGGGAGGGGCGGGTCTCGCTCACCTCCTTGATCTCCTCCTGCAGACGCTCCAGCTCTGAGTTCTGCTCATTGATGAAATTGAACTCTGCGAAGTTCCGCTCCTCCACTGGGGGCGAGTCAGGAAAGGCAGGGTCCAGAGAGACAGAGACCAGCAAACGGAGAGACACACACAGAAAGGCAGAGAAAGAGATGTTGAGAAAGGCAACAAAGACACAGAGACAAAGAAAGGCAGAGAAAGAGATGTTGAGAAAGGCAACAAAGACACAGAGACAAAGAGAGACAGAGACGGAGAGATATAGGCAAAGAAATAGACACAGGGGCCAACAGAGAGAAATACAGGGCAAGGCAGAGCGACAGAAAGAGAGAGCGACCGAGAGAAAGTCACAGAAATGCCGAGAGAGACACAGAGAAACAGAGAAGTGAGGGAGAGCAAACGGTAAAGGTGGGTAAAGAGAGAACATTAGACACCGGGAGAAAGACAGCAACAGGGACACGGAGATAGGCACACAGAGGCTGAGAGGAAGATTCCCAGGGTGACCCGCAGGCCCAGGAATGAGGGAGGCGGAGGAGGGAGGGAACGGGGAAGGGGGAGACGGATGGGGGAGGCGGGAAGGCAGACACGCCAGGGAAATTGGACAGAAAGAAAAAGACGGAGATACACTCAGTGAGAACAGAGAGATGCAGACGGGTGGAGACACACAGAGAAGGAAGCGGTCAGTAGGCCCGAGACGTGGGTGGGAGAGAGACTGGGGAGAAGGCGGGGTAGAGAGAGGGGCGGAGGCAGGGCGGACGGGAAGAGGCGAGTAGGGCGGAGCCTGATTCCTGGTCCCTCCAGCGCAGGTGGAGGAGTCCCCAGGGCTGAAGCGGAGGCCCTCGGTGACCGAGACAGAGCACAGTCTGCACTGGATTCCGGGGGGCTGGGCGCCGTGCTCCTGCCCCCCCTCCTCCCCGCCCTTTCCATCCCCACCCCCTACCCCCAGGGACTCACACTCCAGGTACTTCTCCACCAGCAAGTCCGGGTCGCTCTCCCCGGTCAGCTGGGACAGTTTCTTCAGGGCGTCCTCGTAGCGCAGCACCAGCTTCTCCTGGGAGGTCTTCCGGAGGCCTTCGGCCACCTCCCGGGCTGGGGGGTGAGGGGGCAGTGAGGTCGGCGTCCGGGGCGGCCACCAGGGCGGAGGGGCCTGGCTGGGCACGCTGGTGGGGAGGGGGCAACAACACCGCAGACGCGCAGACCCCGCCCCTCCAGCCCCGCCCTCCGGCCGGCCCCGCCCCGCGGCGAGACCTGGAGCGAGCCGCTCCGCCCCTCCCCTGGCCCGGCCTGCTGCAGGCAGAGGTGGCGGCCCCGGCCTCACCCCGTTGCTGGCGCTTCTCCACGACGGCGGGATCCGGCTGCCGATCGCTGTTCTTGAGTTCGAGGAAGCGGTGCAGCTGCTCCAAGTGCGCGATCTGCCGCTGCAAGATCTGCACCTCCGTGTCGTTCTGGGCCACCTCCTTCTCTGCCCTCTCCCGCAGCATGCCTAACTTGGCCTTCGCCTCCTCCCTGGGAGGGGTGGGGGGTTAGACCCGGGTCAGGAAGATTGGAGGTTGGATTTGGGTTCATCCTGGGGCCCAGGGAGGGGCGGGGTCAGCCTGGGGTTGTAGGGTGAATGGGGCAGGGTCAGTCTTGAGTCACAGGGACGCGTTGGGTCATCCTGGGGTTGGGGGTGGTGGTGGATGGGGCACAGTCAGCCTGGGGTCTCAGGGATGGGACAGAATCAGGTTGCCGTTACCCAGTGGTCACAAAAGGCAGAAAACTGTCTAGTTTCCTAGGGGTGGGTCAGGATGGGTTTATGGGGCAGAGTCAGGGGGCTCACTCACTGAAACTCCCCTGGCCTGCTTGGCCGAAGGTGGAGCTTTTAAGCTTTTAAACGTAGTGCAGCCAACTGTAAACTCAGAGTGCCCCAAGCCTACTTCACAGGTCACAGGATCAAAGGTCAGAGGGTCATTAGGTTGGGAGAACAGCAGGTCAGTCGCCTCAGGTCCCTGCCCATGGACCATTCTAGCTCCCCTTTCCACACCTTTGCCAACCTTGGTTGCCTCGACTCAGGGCACTAGCTTCTTGCTCTGTTCAAATTCCTCTGAGGCTTACTCAGGTCGGTCCTCCTTGGTGGGAGTCCTCTCCTGGCACCCACCAGCCCTAGCCCCCGGCGACCCCTCTAGCAGCCCCTCAGGGATTAGGACTCACAGTTCTTTCTGTGCCTTGGGCTTCAGGTCAACAGAAAGGCCAGGAAGAGGGAACCCAACTTCCCAAGAGCCTGGCCCTGCAGGAGATGCTCTAAAGCAGCACGCCATAAGTCCCCACAGCAGCCCATGAGGTAGATACCATTATTGTTGCCATGTCACAGTAGAGGAAACTGAGGCTCAAAGAGGGGAAGTGACCTGCCCAGGTCCGCCAGCAAGGAAGCACTGGAGACAATGGCTGGTCTGACAGAAGTGTTGGTCCTGACAGCTGCCCCCTGCCTTTAATGGAAACCACCCTATCTTTGCACCCGGCTAGGCTGCCCACTGCAGTCAGCTGGAGGATTGTTGGCAGAGGCTAGATCCTGGTGATGCAAAGACAGGCCAGCAGACCATCACTTGTGGGACGTGGCAGAAAAGATGAGCCGGGCCAGTCAGATTCTCTCCTCAGAATCTGAATTGGGAAATGCGAAGAAGGGGACAGCGGGAAGCCGAAGCTAAAAGGGTGTATAGAGAGAAGCCACAAAAGGTCATGTTATGAAGGCCAAGTTAGGAAGAAGCCAGAGCTATGCATGAACAGAAGCCATGAGTCAAGGCTCTGAAGAGGTCATGGAGGACCACAGGTAACAAATTACAGAATCAGCCATAAAAAGGCATGACGTACTGAGAGATGCTACAACGTGGGTGAACCTTGAAAGCACTGCACTGAGTGAAAGGAACCAGACACAAAAAGGACACGTTGTATGATTCCATTTGCATGAAACAGAAAAGTAAATTTACAGAAAGGCAGATGTATAGGTAAATCGTTGAGACAGGAAGGAGACTAGTGGTTGCCAGGACGTTGGGGAAGAGGGAAAGAGAGAATAACCGCTTAATGGTTACAGGTCTCCTTTGGGGGTGATGAAAACAGAAGTGATGATTGCACAACATTACCAAGGTACTAAATGCCACTGAATGGTACATTTTAAAATGGTGAATTTGGGGACTTCCCTGGTGGTGCAATGGTTAGGAATCCGCCAGCCAGTGCAGGGGATACGGGTTCAAGCCCTGGTCCAGGAAGATCCCACATGCCGCGGAGCAACGAAGCCCATGCGCCACAACTACTGAGCCTGTGCTCTAGAGCCCGCGCGGCACAGCTACTGAAACCCATGCGCCTAAAGCCCGCGCTCCACAGCTAGAGAAGCAACCGCAGTGAGAAGCCCGCGCACCACAATGAAGAGCAGCCCCCGCTCGCCGCAACTAGAGAAAGCCCGCGCACCGCAACGAAGACCCAATGCAGCCAAAAATAAATAAATACATACATAAATTTTTAAAAGGTGAATTATGTGCATCTTAACTCAAAGGAAGGAAGGAAGAAGGAAAGAAAGACAGAAGAAGGGAAGGAAAGACGGAAAGAGAGAGAGGAAGAAGGAAGGAAAGAAGGAAGGAAGGAAGGGAGGGAGGAAGGACGGAAAGAAAGAAAGAAAAGAAAGGAGGAGGGCTTCCCTGGTGGCGCAGTGGTTGAGAGTCCGCCTGCCGATGCAGGGGACGCGAGTTCGTGCCCTGGTCCGGGAAGATCCCACGTGCCGCGGAACGGCTGGGCCCATGAGCCATGGCTGCTGAGCCTGTGCGTCCGGAGCCTGTGCTCCACAACGGGAGAGGCCACAACAGCGAGAGGCCCGTGTACCGCAAAAAAAAAAGAGGAACAAAGAAAGAAAGATCACAGAAACCATAAGGTAGATTTGGACTATAACCGATGTCATGAGGACTCATGAACCATGATAAGCAGAAGTCATGTGGTAGAAACAAGACACTGAATAGAAGGTAAGAAACCACTTGGAGCAAGAGAACAGGGCTGAAGCTCAGAAAGGAGCAGAGATGGGCTAAGAGAGAGCATGGAACCCAGGAGAGCCCAGAGGCAGAGAAAGACGTCCATGAGCAGAGCAGCTGGGGCTTCTAGACTCCACACAACATGATCCTTTATCTGAAGGTGGCTTGAGAGAATCTCTGTCCCTTTCAACCAATACTGACAAATATCAATCTAATTACAGTCATTCACTGATGCTTCCTACGACCTGGCCCCCTGCTATGTGCACTTACTTAAGTCTCTCTATTTTTTTTTAATATTTGTTTATTTTTGCCGGCATTGGGCCTTAGGTGCAGCACACAGGCTTCTCTCTAGCTGTGGTGCTCGGGCTTAGTTGCCCCGAGGCATGTGGCATCTTAGTTCCTCGACCAGAGATCGAACCCGCATCCCCTGCATTGGGAGGCAGATTCTCAACTACTGGACCCCCCGGGAAGTCCCTTAAGTCTCTTTATTTATTTATTTGGCCACGCCCTGTGGCTTGTGGGATCTCAGTGCCCGGACCAGGGATTGAACCTGGGCCATGACAGTGAAAGTGCGGAATCCTAACCATTGGACCGCCAGGGAATGCCCCTTAAGCCTTTCTACATCCCTATGTGCTACATGCCATTAACAGACTGGGGTTAAAGAGGTTAATTCACACACCCAAGGAGAGGGACCTTGCCCGAGAAGCTGGGAAATCAGTGGAGGTGGGAGAGAAAGGGGCACCTTATAAAAAAAAAAAAAAGATGTTCTGACAATCTATTTCTTGAGTTTGGAACCTTCCCACCACTTCCTTAAGAAAATGCATGGACTGAGTCATCTAGGATGCCTCCAGGGGCCCTACCTGATGGTGTAGGCAGAGGTGGAGGAGACCATGAGGGTCCTGACCGTGTCCCGCAGGAGCTGCAACTCCTGCCAAGAGAACAAAACAGATACCGCTTCTAACACCCTCATCACTGGACGGCCCTCCTTTAAGCCCCACATTTCCCCAATAAGAAGGGAGGCTCCTGGGCCTTAGAAACTTGGACCTTCCTCATTAGCGGCAATCGGTGAAAGGGATTTTAAACACGTACCAAGTGAAAGGAAAGCCAGATTGATGAGCGGGAAGCAACAAAGACCCAACACAGCCAAAAACAAACAAATAAATAAATAAAAAAGGAATGCAGTGAAACACCCAACCCAGAATATTCCTAAGAGTGCTGACCTAACTTTGTGGTGGGGGTCAGAAATTTGTGTGAATTTCGTGATTGTGACCACGCTAATCTGTTTTCTAGTCCTATGGAAGTGTCTTTGCAGAGTTAGGCGTAAAAGGGTTATTTCAGGAGAAAGACAAGAGGAAATTTTATATATAGATATATATTTTGTACATATACATAATGTGTATATATGTACTAATGTATATAAACATATATACACACATACATATACATATATAATGTGTGTATATTAATGTAATACGCACATACATGTATATGTGTGTATAAATACATGTGCATGCGTATGTGTGCACGTGCACACACACAACACACAAACATATACACTTTTGTAACAAGAAACCTAGGATGGATAACCAGAAACTATGGGGGCTGAATGGGAACGAAGTGGAAGAGATGGTGAGGAAATGATGTTTCTGTGGCTTACCTCTTGGCATAGTTTTGATTTGGGAACCCCTGTCGACGGTTTACATATTCATAAAGAAAATTAAATCAACAAGGATAGGGGAGAGAACTAAAACCAAATACAAACAGAAGCAAGTGAACCTAACTGTATTTCAAACAAAGAACAGAACCACAAAGAAGACCAAAAAAATAGGAACTAATCCCAGTGACTTCTGAATACAATAATATGAGATAGATAAATAGATAGATAGATACCCAGGCCCTCAGAGAACAAAACAATCTGCACACAAATCTTGAACGCTCAGGTTCAGGGGGTGTTAGTACAGCTATAGCAATTCTGAACCTCTCTTATGTGTTTTGTAGGATTGAACAAGTGAGTACGTCTATAAACGCTGTTGGGAGCCAAGGTTCCCACTGTGGGGAAGAAAAAGATAAAATAGGGAAGGTTCAGGAATAACCCAGGGGTGATGGATTGGAATGAGAGGCACCGACATGAACTCACAATTTTAAAATATGTGCGTGTGTTTCCTAGCTCCAGAGAAAGGGCCCCAAGGCAGGGACACCCCAGTAGCAGTGAGGACTCCTAGTGCCTGTAATTTGGTTTCTCAGCACCAAGAGAAGAAGAAGCAGGACACCCCACTAGGAAGAATCAAGACCCCATGGAGAAATGCTAACTTGAGAGTTAAGGCTGATCAAGTACAAGAAAATCTGGACTCTCTTCCTGTGCCAGAAAGTAAGGAAGTGTTCAAAAAAAAAAAAAACAAAACAGATGGGCTTGTCAAAAGGACAGAGAAGCCAGCTTGAGGGGGCTCCCACCAGGCAAATCTGAGACAATGTGAACATCGTAATGAGCACTATGGATTATAACCCAGAGAATAAAGTAAGAATACATGAATGCTTCCTGATAACCCATAAATATACTCAAGAAGTTCTTCCTTAAGTAAAATGCCATCTTATAAATGAAGAAGAAATGAGAGAGAAGAATCACCATTTGGTAGCCATTACAATAATAATTATTCAGGCAAAAGTCATTAAGGGATGCTAGAACAATTGCGTGAAAATGTATCAGGGAACAGGATATTTAGAGTCTCAAAGAACCTCCCTGGACTCAGTCATTACAAAGAGGAAAACTCTATATTGGAGAAACCTGGCTGACCAAGCAATCGAGGTCAACGTTACTAGTTATGGGACAAACTTACATTATGTGCCTACTGATATAATGCCTGCAAATGACACAATACCACCTCTGTGATATTCCTCCAAAAATGCACAACTTGAATCTAATCATGGAGAAAGATCAGATAAATCCACATGGAGGGACGTCACACAGCACAACTGTCCTGAATGCTTCCAAAATGTCAAAGTCATGGAGACAAAGAAGGGCCGAGGGGGACTTCCCTAGTGGCGCAGTGGTTAGGAATCCGCCTGCCAATGCAGGGGACACGGGTTTGATCTCTGGTCTGGGAAGATCCCACACGCCGCGGAGCAACTAAGCCAGCAAGCCACAACTACTGAGCCTGTGCTCTAGAGCCCACGAGCCACAACTACTGAGCCCGTGTGCCACACCTACTGAAGACTGCGTGCCTAGAGCCCATGCTCCACAACAAGAGAAGCCATAACAATGAGAAGCCTGCACACTGCAACGAAGACCCAACGCAGCCCAAAAAAAAAAAAAGAAGGGCCGAGGGACTGTTCCAGATGAATGAGGCCAGGACAACCAAATGCAATGTGGGATCCTGGCCCAGAGCCTGTAGCAGATAATTAAATTAGCTATAAAGGACAGTGTTGGAACAATCATGAACTTTAAATATGGACTGCTTAGAATTGCAACAATGTTCAGTGCCCTTGGGTAAGGGCACTTTGTTTATATAAGAAAATGGTCTTGTGCTTAGGAAATACACACTGAAGTTCTTAGGACCATAATGTCTGCATCGTACTCTCAAATAGTTCGGCAGTTGTGATAATAAATTATTTTCAGGAAAACTAATTACACACACACGGAGACAGAGAGAGAGTAAATTTGGCAAATTATCAATCTTGGTGAAGGATATATAGTTCTTTGTACTATTCCTGCACCTTTTGTGCAAATTTGAAATTATTTCAAAGGAAAACTTAAAGAAAGAGAGAGGGAGAGAATAAAGGAAGGAAGGGAGGTGAAAGGAGGGAGGGAGGATTCTTCAAAGGACTTCAAAGGTTATTGAGAAACCCATGGAATGTAAATGGTCCTGCCTGCGCCTTGGTTGCCCTGGGTGATAACACTCAAAGTGACATCTCTGCTTTCTGCAAATCTCAATGAGGCTGCTTTCTTTGCTGGGGGTAGCCCGGAACATTCTCAGGTGTCCATTCCCTCCGGACTAAAGTAAACCTATGGCTCCGGGCGATTCCGTACTTGAGGCCCGAGTGTTGGAGAAAGTAGGGTGACTCTTGCATCCTCCCCTGCACTCCAGCTGGGCCAAGGGGTCCTGGGCTTCAGGGCCACTGACCTTCTGCAGCTTGTGGTCCACATTCAGATAGCGGTTCCTCTCGATCTGCAGGAGATCCAGCTCCTCCCGCAAGGTTGCATTCCGAACCAGCTGGTTGTCAAAGCGACAGGTGACCTGGAATGGGGGTGGTGGTGTGGGAGAGGATGCCAAGAGTCTGTCTGAGGCCTGGCCTGCCTCCCTCTTCCATTCTCAGCCGAGAAGGGGGCACTTGTCAGGTAGGGGGCCCATTCCCAATTTGGGGGCTCTGAGAGCATCGCCATCCCCCCCAAGACCCAAGCATCAGTCTCCTTTCCTGGGAGACCCTCCACCCCTCCAGGATCTTGTCTCCTAACCCCACTTAGGGAACCCACTATTTTAGGCCACTCTGCATCCAGGAATCTGGTCCACCGTTTCTAAAACTTGACTCCCATGCTCAGTTCTTCCCCCAAGAGTTCAGGTCGGGAGACAGCCAAGAGGCTGACCCTCACCCTGTCCAACTGGTCTTCAAGGATCTTGACCCTTCGCTGGCTCTTGACCTTCTGATCCAGGATGCATCCCGAGGCCTTGACATCCTTCCCATGGGCAAAGATCCGGCTCTCCCATTCCTGGATCTGGAAGAAAGAACATGGTGCCTATTTGTTGACTGAATGCGGGAGAGATTGAGGGAATGAGGGAGATGAGAGGGAGGGTGAGTGACTGAGCGTGATTGACATCTGCGGTCCTTGTGGCCCCAGCCGTCTGCTGTACCCCTCTTCTGAGGTGAGTACCCAACCTTCCACGTAGATCTGACTTCCAACCATAACGAGCCGCCCTGCCGGCCACATGACCCAGGTCCAAACAATCCACTTAGAGATGGACGTGTGACCCAAGCTGAGCCAGCCTGACTCCTTTCCTGATATTTTGGGAGAAATGTGTGATCTGGATGGATGCGACGCCACACACAGTAGACAAAGTGGAAACAAGAGGCTGAGAATGAGACAGGCTGGGACCTGGGACCCTTTGCTGCAGTGCCTGTACCTGGACAAACGTCTCCTCGGGCAACAAAATACAAAGGAACTATAAGGGACTAAAAATAACTGCGTGCATGTGCAGTTAGGGCAAATTCTGGACAAGAATGTACAAAAAGACCAAAAAAACCCAGCTGCCACTTCTGAAGAGTCAGGAACAAAAAAAGGGGTTCGGGAGCAAAAGCAAGGTACTACGTGTGCCCCCTGCAGTACACCCCCAGAGGGGTGGGCAAAACACCTAAGCCACTCCTCTGGCCCAACCCGTGGACACACCCCTACTGTCACCCCATAGAAGGGACAAGCTCGCCCCACCTCTGGGAGCAAGCAAGGGAACCTGTTACTTGTTTTCGCTCCCTGCTGCTGCAGCAGGGGCCCCAGTAAAGGCCTGTCTGAATTTCTTGTCTGGCCTCTAACCAATTTCTTTTTTTTTATTTTATTTTTTTGCGGTACGCGGGCCTCTCGCCGTTGTGGCCTCTCCTGTTGCGGAGCACAGGCTCCGGACGCGCAGGCTCAGCGGCCATGGCTCACGGGCCCAGCCGCTCCGCACACGTGGGATCTTCCTGGACCGGGGCACGAACCGGCGTCCCCTGCATCGGCAGGCGGACTCTCAACCACTGTGCCACCAGGGAAGCCCAATCAATTTCTATTGACTGGGGAAGGCCAAGAATCCCGGTCTATACCAAGAGGAGGGGAAGATAAGCCCTGATGCCCGAAACCAACTTCCAACCTGCCCTTCTCATTCCCGTATTCATCTTGACTTGTTTGGGGTATGCTGTCTTCCCAACTAGATTGGAAACTCCACGAGGGCGGATTTTTATCTTTTCTGTGCTTGACACAGAGTTGGCATGCAACAAAACATGCAGACTAAGTGAATAAATGAATGGCTTGATACTGTGTTTCCCGATTTGTGCAGCACCATGGGTTGAACTGAGTCCCCTGTAAATCCGTATGTCGAAGTGCTGATCCCCAGAACCTCAGAATGTGACCTTATTTGGAGACAGGGTTTTTACAGAAGTAATCAAGTTAAAATGAGGTCACTGGGTTGGGCCCTAATTCTACACGACTGGCGTCTTTATAAAAAAGGGGAAATTTGCACAGACATGCCAACAGGGAGAATGCCAGATGAAGGTGAAGGCAGGTGTGGAATCTTAAAACTATAACAAACTAGTGAAAATAACAAAAAGAAGCAGACTCACAGATATAGAGAACAAACTAGTGGTCACCAGTGCAGGGGGAGAGGTAATAGAGGGGTGGGGAGTGGGGGGTACAAAGGATTGGGTGTGAAATAGGCTATAAGGATGTATTGTACAACACGGGGCATATAGCCAGTATTTTGTAATAACTGCAAATTGAGTATAACCTTTAAAATTGTATTACAAAATTTTTTAAAGGAAAAAAAAGATGAATGCAGAGATTGGAGTGATGATTCTACACACAAAGGAAGGCTAAAGATTGCCAGCAAACCAGCAGAAGCTAGACAAGATGCACAGAACAGATTCTCACAGCCCTTAAAAGGAACCAGCCCTGCCGACATCATGATTTTGGACTTCTGGCCTCCAGAACTGTGTGACAATAAATTTCTGTAGTATAAGCCACCCAAAGAAACGAATACATGCGCCAAGGCACCCCAGAGCATTGCAGCAAGCTCAGAGGGGCAACCACGGGGATATTTTAAAATTTGAGGGAGACATATTGACGTTGGTCAGACACCACATGAACCTGGAGCTCAAGGTAGTTCCCAGGTTCAACGTGAGACGGTGCTACATTCCTTTTGATGACGTCCCATCTTTCTTTGTTGTTGCTGTTGTTTTGTTTTTTGGGGTTTTTTTTTTAACCACGCCACATAGCATACGGGATTTTAGTTCCCCAAGGATTGAACCAGTGCCCCTTGCAGTGGAGGCGCAGAGTTATAACCACTGGACCACCAGGGAAGTCCAATGTCACATCTTTCTTTCTTTTTTTTTTTTTAATATTTATTTAGGCTGCCCCGGGTCAGTTTCAGCACGCGGGATCTTCGCTGTGGCATGTTTCTAGCTGCGAGATGCGGACTCTTAGTTGCAGCATGCGTTGTGGGATCTAGTTCCCCGACCAGGGATCGAACCCAGTCCCCCCGCATTGGGAGTGCGGAGTCTTACCCACTGAACCACTAGGAAAGTCCAATGTCACATCTTTCTGAAACTGAGTTTTTAGCAGTTGCTGTGATAAAAATCAAATACCCCAAAACGGTACCATTGGGGGAAACTAAGCAAAGCGTACAAGGACTCTCTCTGCATTATTTCTTCAAACCACAGGTGAATCTACAATTACCCCAGTAAAATTTTCAATTAAAAAAAAAGCAAGTACTGCACAGAAATCAGTGTGGAATGAGAGTGGTGAGTCCACTCTGACTCCAAGATCTGAAAAGTTGCAAAGTGGCCAATAGGCACAAACGTGCCACAGGTAATTGTGGTTTTTAAGAACGAAACACAATTTTTTTTCAATTTATGTATATTATTTTTCCAAAAGGTTTCTAGGTTGTTAGGATGCAAACATTTATTGGGTTGTTTGGTCCAAACTGCTATAATAGAGCCGTTAGCAGTACAATACTGGGGCCCCCTTGGACAGCTCTTGAGAGCTGATTGTTACATTTTCAGGAATTACATGAGTTAAATTGTTGGTAGTTTGAAATTGACCATTATATTAGTTTTCCATTTCTGCAGAAAAATTACAGTCGCCCTTCAGTATCCACAGGGGATTAGTTCCAGGACTCCCCTCAGATACCAAAATCCAAAGATGCTCAAGTCCCTTATATAAAATGGCATAGTATTTGCATATAACCTACGCACAACCTCCTGTATACTTTAAATCATGGCTAGATTACTTATAATACCTAATACAATGTAAATATTATGTAAATAGTTGTAAATACAGTGTAAGTGCTATGTAAATAGTTGCTGGCCCCCAAAATTCAAGTTTAACCTTTTGGAAATTTCTGGAATTTCTTTTTTTTTTTAATATTTTCCATCCTTGGTTTGTTGAATCCACATATACAGAACCTGTAGATATGGAGGGCCAACTGTACCACAAACCTTGTGGCTTAAAACAACACCTCTTTATTATCTTGAAGTTTCCATGGGTCAGGAATGTGACACAGCTCAGCTGGAACCTCTGCTCAGGACTCACAAAGCTGCGATCAAGGGGTCACCAGGGCCACGGTCTCATCCAGGACTCACCACGTGGTTGATGGCAGAATTCAGTTCCTTGTGGTTGCAGGACTGAGGCCCTCAGCTCCCAGGAGCCCCCAGAAGTTCCCTGCCATGTGGCCCTCTCCACAGCATGGCAGCTTCTTCAGTCTACTATGGTGCAGTATTAAATAGCATAACCGGGCTTCCCTGGTGGCGCAGTGGTTAAGAATCTGCCTGCCAGTGCAGGGGACACAGGTTCGAGCCCGGGTCCAGGAAGATCCCACATGCCGCGGAGCAACTAAGCCCGTGCACCACAACTACTGAGCCTGCGCTCTAGAGCCCGTGAGCCACAACTACTGAGCCCGCGTGCCACACCTACTGAAGCCCACGCGCCTAGAGCCCGTGCTCCGCAACGAGAAGCCACTGCAGTGAGAAGCCCGCACACCGCAACAAAGAGTAGCTCCCGCTCGCCGCAACTAGAGAAAGCCCGTGTGCAGCAACGAAGACCCAACACAGCCAAAAAAATATAAATAAATAAATAGCATAACCTCATCAAGGGAGGGACAACCCATCACCTGTGCCAAATTCAGCCGTCAAGAGTTCTGCTGCCACTGAAGGGGAGGGGATTCTATAAGGGTGTGACTCACTGCGGGTCATGATAGGGTATGTTCACCTCAGCCTAGATGAGAACGTTGATGTTATGAAAATCAGAAAATGCTCATTGTAAATCAACTATACTCTAATATAAAATTTTTTAAAAAAGAAAATGCTACACATCAGGGTGCTTTCCCCCGCTAATTGCTGGTTTCCCAGCACACCCCTGTTAGATGTTTCTTTGGGGGCTAAAAAATTTACTAAGAAATTAAGGGCTCCAGGAACAAAGAAAGTTTAGGTGAGATAGGCTGGGACCTGGGACCCTTTACTGGAGTGCTTGTACTTGGACCTGGACAAACGTCTCCTCCAGCAACAGAATACAAAGAAACTGTAAGGGACCAAAAATAACTGCATGCACGTGCAATCAGTGGGGCAATTATGAACAATAAGACAAAAAATGGCCACAAACCAACGGCCACTTCTGAGGTGCTGGGAGCAAAAGCAGGGTACAGCTCTTGATGCCCGCACACAGCACCACCAAGGGGGTGGGCAGACCGCCTAAGCTTCGCCTCCTGCCCCACCTACCCATTCACCCTACCCTCACCCCATTTAAGGAACAAGTTCACCCCACCCTTAGGGGAGCAAGCAAGGGAACCTGTTACTTGTTTTCGCTCCCTCATCCAAGACCAGAATTCCTGGTCTGGCCTCTTATCAATTCTATGGATTAAAGGGTCCAGTCTTGGGAATTCCCTGGCGGTCCAGCGGTTAGGACTCGGTACTTTCACTGCCGTGGCCTGGGTTCAATCTTTGGTCGGGGAACTAAGATCCCTCAAGCCGCGTGGCGCGGCTTAAACAAAAAAGCAAACAGATAATATGCATTTCAAAAAATAAATAAATAATGAAGATGCCAATATTTGGCCACTGAAAAAGCTTGTGCGGTGTTGGGGGAAAAAAAAAAGTCCAAGAATCCGAGTCAATAACATAGGTAGTTCAAGGAATTCTTCCCAAGATTAGAAAACACTCTCCTTCAATTTTTAAAAGTATTCAAATGTTGCTCTTTACATTTAAGTACCTAATCTAACTAGACTTGATGTTTTCAGATGATGTGAGGTAGGAAATTTTTTCTCAGCTTTGTTGAGGTATAAATGACACACAATAAAACTGCATATATTTAAAGCAGACAATTGGGTAAGTTTGACATAATCGAAGGAGTGAACATACCAATCACCCCCAAAGTTTCCTCTTTGCCATTCCCCCTGCCACTTCCTTCCTGCAGCCCCCCACTCCCATGCAGTAACCCAGTTAGGCCAGTTTGCATTTTCTAGAGTTTTAGTTTATTTTTTTAATTTTTATTTTTTTATTTTTTTGCGGTACGCGGGCCTCTCACTGTTGTGGCCTCTCCCGTTGCAGAGCACAGGCTCTGGACGCACAGGCTCAGGCGGCCATGGCTCACGGGCCTAGCCGCTCCGCGGCATGTGGGATCTTCCCGGACCGGGGCACGAACCCGTTGTCCCCTGCATCGGCAGGCGGACTCTCAATCACTGAGCCACCAGGGAAGCCCTCTAGAGTTTTAGCTTAATGGGATCACATAGTATATACTCTTTTTTTGAGGGGAGGAGTTTGGCTTCTTTCACTCATAACAATTATTTTGAGATTCATCCAAGTCTTTGGGTATATCAATAGCCCATTCCTTTTTTTTCTTTAAATTTATTTTATTTATTTATTTTTGGCTGCGTTGGGTCTCCGTCGCTGCACACGGGCTTTCTCTAGTTGTGGCGAGCAAGGGCTACACTTTGTTGAGGTGCACGGGCTTCTCATTGCGGTGGCTTCTCTTGTTGTGGAGCACGGGCTCTAGGCGCGCGGGCTTCAGTAGTTGTGGCACGTGGGCTCAGTAGTTGTGGCTCATGGGCTCTAGAATGCAGGTCCAGTAGTTGTGGTGCATGGGCTTAGTTGCTCCGCAGCATGTGAGATCTTCCTGGACCAGGGCTCAAACCCGTGTCCCCTGCCATGGCAGGCGGATTCTTAACCACTACACCACCAGGGAAGCCCTACCCTAGCCCATTCCTTTTGACTGCTGAGTAGTATTCCTCTGTATGGATGTACCACAATTTGTTTATCCATTCACCTGTTGGTGGACATTTGGGTTGTTTCTGTTTTGAATTTTACAAATAAAACTGTTATGAACATTCACATACAATTTGCTGTAGGAACATGTGCTTTCTTTTTCCTAGGGTAAATACTTAGGAGTGGAAATGGCTGAATCATACGGTAGGTGGACGTTTAGTTCTTTAAAAACTGCCAAACTATTTTCCAAAGTGGTTGTCCCATTTACATTCCCACCAGCAGGGTGTGAAAGTTCCAGTTTCTCCACATCCTCACCAACAGTTGGCGAGATCAGTCTTTTAAATTTTAGCCATTCTAATAAGTGTGCAGAAGTAGCTTGTGATTTTAATTTGCATTCCCCTAATGACTAATATTTCAACGTGCTTGCTTCCACGTTATATATATTTGGTGAAGTGTGTGTTCAAGTCTTTTTGCCCATTTTTCCTATTAGGTCGTCTGTTTTCTTATTGAGTTTAAAACTACTTAATATATTCTGGATATAAGTTCTTTGTCAGGTACAGGCTTTGCAAATATTTTCTCCCCATGTAGGACTTGTCTTTTCATTCTCTGAACAGACCCTTTTAAGGAGGAGAAGTTTTAAAATTCTATGAAATCCAATTTATCAATTTTTCCTTTTATGGATCATGCTTTTGGTGTTGCATCTAAGAAATCTTTGCCTAACCCAAGCTCACAAAGATTTTCTCCTACACTTCTTTCTAGAAGTTTTATAGTTTTAGGTTTTACATTTACGTCTATGATGGGTAACATCTTTTTTTCCTTAAAAAATGTTATTGTGCACAGAAAAGTGCATAGATCACATATGTACAGTTTATTATATATATATATATATATTTTTTTTTTTTTTGTGGTATGAGGGCCTCTCACTGTTGTGGCCTCTCCCGTTGCGGAGCACAGGCTCCGGACGCGCAGGCTCAGCAGCCATGGCTCACGGGCCTAGCCGCTCTGCGGCATGTGGGATCTTCCCAGACCGGGGCACGAACCCGTGTCCCCTGCATCGGCAGGCGGACCCTCAACCACTTGCGCCACCAGGGAAGCCCTATTATATATTTTAAAAGTGAACATCCTTGAACCACCACCCAGGTCAAGAACTAGAATACTGACAGCACTGCAATCTAATCACTACCATCTTCCCCTCCACAGAGGTACCACTCTCCTGTCTGTGTTAGTTTCCACTGCTGCTGTAACAAAATACCACAAATTTACTGCCTTAAAACAAAACAAATTTATTATCTTACAGTTCTGGAGATCAGAAGTTGGAAATCAGTCTTACTGGGTTAAAAATCAACGTGTCAGCTGGGCTGTATTTCTCCTGAAGGTTCCAGTGGAGAATCCATTCCTTGCCTTTTCCAGTTTCTAGAGGTTGGATTCCTTGGCTTACGGCCACTCCAACCTCTGCTTCTGTTGTTACATCTCCTCTCTCCATAATCACATCGTCTCCTCTGACCCTGACCTTCCTGTCTCTCTCTTATAAGGACCCTTGTGAGTAAATTGGGCCCATTCAGATAATCCAGGATAACCTACCCAACTCAAAATCTGCAATCGTCACGGGGTCCAGAGATGATGACATGGACATCCTCGGGGAGTCATTAATCTGTCTGCCATACTTCCTTAAGTGAAATTCTTTATAGTTTTATCACCCAGGTATAAACCCCCTAAACAAAAGTTTGGCTTGGCCTGGTTTTGAATTTTATGTAAATGAAATAATGCTGTCTGTATATTTTATGCCTTGCTTCCTTCAAATGTTTGTGAGATTCATCCACAAACATTTCATTGTAATTTTTTATTGTTGTATACTATGTCATCATAAGAATATACTACATGGGACTTCCATGGTGGTCCAGTGGTAGGACTCCGGGCTCCTAATGCGGGAGCCCAGGTTTGATCCCTGGTGAGGGAACTAGATCCCGCATGCATGCCGCAACTAAGAGTCTGCATGCCACGACTAAGAGTCTGAATGCTGCAACTCAGAAGTCCGCACGCCACAACTAAAAAAAGATCCTGCATGCTGCAACTAAGACCCGGCTCAGCGAAAATAAATATTTTTCAAAAAGAGAATATACTACAATTTATTTATTCATTCAAATATTCATGAACATTTGAGTTATTTGCAGTTTGGAGCTAGATGATATGAATAATGCATCTATCAACATTGTTTTCATGAGTCCTGGTTCCAGGGTATAGACTCAGAAGTGGAATTGTTGGGTGGGAGGATGGGTTACTGACAAATCTAAACCATTTTCTACTGGGAAATGACTTTGGTTTACTTCCTTCTAACACCGTTTCCATGGAAACATGCTGGGCTAATGTAAATACGGAACGCCAGCTGTGTTCCCAGGCAACAATGCTGATTACAAAAATGGCCCCTGATTGGTGAACTATATCAGATTGGAAGGATTATGAGTGGACTCATAGACCCCAAAGGCCTACATGACCAGGACTGAATAGAAAACTGGTTTCTCTGTGGGGTGTTTCTTACAATGGAATACGTTCCTTGTGGGGTCTTAGAAGCTGCCCTGATGATCTGTTACAAGAGGTGGCTCATGTTGTATATAAAACTTCCCTATGCCAGGGTGAGCAACACCCACCCGTACAGTATCATCCAACTGAAGATGCTGAGAAGCAGCCCCTGGACGCTCAAGGAAGATGCACTGGATGCTGTTGTGCAAAGATGCTGTCGTTTCTTGTCCTCTTTCCTTCTACAGAGTTAAGTGAACCTGGTGCCAAGTGACAGCCTATTGGATCCTGTGAGTGTGATGGTCAGGTAAAGCCCAAGACTGCTTCTGGTGACCGTCCATGCGGAGTAGATGCAACCCCAGATCGCAGGGTATGTCTCTCTTCAAATTTAATAGATAATGGGGGAAAAATACTTTTCAGGATACTCATGACAATTTAGACTCCCACCAACTGGTGGGGTCTTAGCAACCAACACTTCATAAGAGTTCTCACCATTCCTTCTTTCCCCAGCACTTGGTATTTTTGGACACTAATTTTTGAAAATCTGGTGAGTGTGTAGTGATACCTCCTTATGGCTTTCATTTGCCTTTCTCTGAATACTGATGAGTAATAATTCTTCCATTCATTGGACATCTGAATTTCTTACTTGGTGATGTGCCCACTCAAGTCCTTTGACTGTTTTTATTTCTTTAATTTTTTATTTTTTTAATTAATTAATTTATTTTTGGCTGCATTGGGTCTTTGTTGCTGTACTTTCTCTAGTTGCGGTGAGCGGGGGTTACTCTTCGTTGAAGAGCACAGGCTCTAGGTGGGTGGGCTTCAGTAGCTGTGGCACGCGGGCTTCAGTAGTTGTGGCTCGCGGGCTTAGTTGCTCTGCAGCATGTGGCATCTTCCTGGACCAGGGCTCAAACCCGCGTCCCCTGCATTGGTAGGAGGATTCTTAACCACTGTGCCACCTAGGAAGCCTTCCTTTGACTGTTTTTAAATTGAGCTGACTCTTTAATGATTTGTAAGAGATCCTTATATGTCCTTGACGCTAGGTTCTTTGTCAGCTATGTCTTACAAATAACCTTCAGTACTGTGACTTAGTTTGCACACTCTTTATGGTTCTTTTGATGAACAGGAGTTACTAATTTTAAAGTCATGGAATGTATCAATCTTTTCCTTTAAAAGTAGAGATTTCTGTAACTTAAGAAATGTTCTGCACTTTCACACATTTAGACCTTTGATTCATCTGGAATTAGTTTTGGGGACAGTGAGAGGTAAGTGTCTGGTTTCATCTTACAGTATGGATATCCAATTTTCACAGCACCATTATTAGAATCCTCCTTTTCCCATTTCTTGAAGTCAAATATCAAGTGTCCACATATGCATAGGTCTCATCCCCGTCTCTCTGTTCTGTCCCATTATCCCACTTGATTAGCCCTGCATCAATTATAAGAGATTTATTTATTTATGTCGCATCGTGCTGCATGTGGGATCTTAGTTCCCCAACCAGGGATCGAACCCGTGCCCCCTGCATTGGGAGCATGCAGTCTTAACCACCGGACCGCCAGGGAAGTCCCATAAGACCTTTATAATAAATCTTGATAACCGATAGAGCAAATCCTTCCATATTGTTCTTCTTTTAAGTAAATTTTAGTCATCTTGTTCATTGCACTTCTCTATAAACCTTAGAATCTCTTTATCAATTCCATCCATTAAAAATAAAAACTTTTAGTGTTTTGTAGGGATTACACTGATTCTATAAATCAACTTGGAGACCTGACATTTTACAACACTAACTCTTCCAATCCATGAATATGGTATATTTCTACATTTATTAAATTCTTCTTCAATATCCCTCAATAAACTTTTACAATTTACTCTATCGAGGTCTTGCACACTTTTGTTAGATTTCTTCCTAGGTACTTCTTTTGGCTATTATAAATTTGTCTTTTCTTCTTCTATTTTCTAATAGTTATTGCTAACACAGGGAAATATTAATTTTGTATCCAGCCACATTGTTAAAATACCTTGTTAAGAATACCTTGTTAGGGCTTCCCTGGTGGTGCAGCGGTTGAGAGTCCGCCTGCCGATGCAGGGGACATGGGTTCATGCCCTGGTCAGGGAAGATCCCACATGCCGCAGAGCAGCTGGGCCCCTGAGCCATGGCCGCTGAGCCTGCGTGTCCGGAGCCTGTGCTCCGCAACGGGAGAGGCCACAAAAGTGAGAGGGCCACGTACCGCAAAAAAAAAAAAAAAAAAAAAAGAATACCTTGTTAAAATACCTTGTCTCTTAGTACGTTGAAGTTACAAGACACAATCTGACTTCCAATGTTTCTTTTGAGAAATCAGTTGTCAGTCTAACTGTGGCTCCTTTGAAAGTAATGCCTTTTAACAATTTTCTGGCTGCTTGTATATTTTGGAAATTTCCATATGTCCTGCATAAGCGTGGCTTTTTTGTTCATCCTGTTTTGGACTCTAAGGCATCCTTGAATCTGTGGATTCATTCTTTCATTGGTTCTGGAAAGTTCTCAGATATTATCCTGTCACACATTACCTCTGTCCCGTTCTCTTTCTGTTCTTTTGAAACTTTTATTAGACAACTGTTAAACCTTCTCACTAGATCTGCAATTGTCTTGACCACCCTTCCACATTTCTCATCTTTTTGTCTCTCTGTGCGAGATTCTGGGTGATTTCTTTGGAACACATTCTTTCTTCAGTTTTTTTGGGGGGTTTTGGGGGTTTTTTTGGCTGCATTGGGTCTTCGTTGCTGCGCGCGGGCTTTCTCTAGTTGTAGCGAGTGGGGGCTACTCTTCGTTGCGGTGCGCGGGCTTCTCATTGCAGTGGCCGCTCTTGCTGTGGAGCATGGGCTCTAGCATGCGGGCTTCAGTAGTTGCAGCATGCGTGCTCAGTAGTCGTGGCGCACAGACATGTGGGATCTTCCCAGACCAGGGCTTGAACCCACGTCCCCTGCATTGGCAGGCGGATTCTTAACCACTGCGCCACCAGGGAAGTCCCTTTCTTTGGCTTTTATTTGGCTTATTGTCTATCTCCCCAGTAGAATGTAAACTACATGAGAGCAGATTCCTGTCTGTTTTGTTCACTGCTGTGTCTTCAACACCTAGAACAGCACCTGGCACTTAGTAGGCACTCAACAAATATTTGTGGAATGAATGACTATCACCAGACAACTACATCCTTTCTTGAGCTCATGAGGAACTTTACAGAGCTCTATTCAGAGGACCCCACCTGACCTACAATTCTCCATAATCAAGTTTCTTAGGGCAAAGGAATCCATGGAGTCAAGATAATAAGATCATCCCGGTTGGACCTGTCTCTGGTGAGTTCCCATGAAAGACTAAGGAAAGCCAGCTCCGGCAGCCAACGCACACTAAGCCACTGTACTACCATGAAACAGCCAAAATTTTGAGGTGTGTAAATCAGACAGAATTCAGCTTCCAAAAGGCAGCTCAGGGTGATATTGAGAGCTGAACAAACGGACTGATTGAAAGTCAAATGTAATAAAACTATAGAACATGTAGTAGACAGAAAAATGCCCCTCACCCTCCTGCCCAGACGTCAACATCCAAATCCCTGGAACTTGTGAATATGTCACTTAAAGTGGCAAAAAGGACTGTATCTGTGTGTTTATGAACTGTGTCACAATGAGTCGTGGTCCTAAAAACTGAAAAGAACACAGGCCTAGAAAAGTCACATTGTTTGCAGGGCCAAATAACAAGGTCTTGAAGCAAATAGGAAAAATCTGTCTAGGGAATTCCCTGGCGGTCCAGTGGTTAGGACTCCGTGCTTCCACTGCAGGGGGCAAGGGTTCAATCTCTGGTCAGGGAACTAAGGTCCCACATGCCACACGGCACGGCCAGGAAAAAAAAAATCTGTCTAGACTCTGCTGAGTTACCCACATCCTCTTTTTGCAGATGAAGAAACTACGGCCCGGAGAGGTGAAGACTTGCCCATGGTCACATAGCGCTGATGTGCCAGGACCAGGATTCTAATGCAGGTTTCACTGACTCCAGAAGGTGAATCTTTCCCCCTTAACCACCTTTTTTGAAGGTGTGGGGCTGTGCTCAGCACTAAATACTCGTATTCCTACCGGAGCCTGAACACAACTCCCCCAGGGAGATGCTTTCAATAACCCCATTTTTCAGATGAGGAAGGTAAGGCTCAAAGAGGTTATGACACATGCTCCTAAGTAAGATCCACCAGGTCTGCTCTCAGAACCCACCTGCCTGTCCAGGGCTCTGGTCTGCTCCTGCAGCTCCTTGACCTCAGCCTGCGCCCGGACCCGGCACTTGAGCAGGTGACCCATGTTTTCCAGCTTCTTGCTGTCCTGCAGCCGCGTGACGTGGCTCTGGGCAATGCTGATCTGGACCTGCAGTTTGTCCCGCACCCCCTCCAGGCGCTGGATCTCCTCACTGCCCAGGCAGGGAAGTGGAGGGGAAGCCAGAAAGGGGCAGAGCTCGGCCTCACTAAAGTCCAGACACACTGGGCCTTCCCTCCCCCGTCAGCCCCAGGAGGAGGCCAGCACCCACCTCCTCAACAGCCCCGCCCCAGCTCCAGGGCCCCAGGTGCTTGGCTCACAGTTGCTTGTTGATGCGCTGGTGGACCTCCTTGCTGTAGGCTCGCCTTTCACCCTCCATCACTTTGCATTGCCGCTGCAGTCTGCTCACCTCCCAATCCACTGAGGTGGGACCAGGCCAGGGAGGGACTCCATAGGAATCCAGGTTCCAGCCCCTCCCTCCCCAGCACCTAGGAATTCTGGCTCCCTGAGGGTCTCACAAACTTCAACTGAACTGCAGACCCAGTTCCCAACACCACTCTAGGGCTGCACCTCAGTTCCTGTATCCCTCAAGCTCCCTCATCCCTTCACACTTCCTGTACCCCAAGCCGACCTTCGCATTTTTCCCCTAAACCCACTCCTACCCGGGGCTTGGGCACACATGTTTCCCCACTAGAGGGCACTCCTCGGAGGACTCACAGTCCTCAGGGACCAGAAGCACAGGACCTGGAACTTGGGAAAGCTGAGGACAGGTGCCAAGACCCCCGGGGCACCACTGCTCTTCCCTCCCTCCCCTTCAGCCCACTGCCCAGCCTTCCTCAGCCCCACCTCCCGCCTCCTCGCTCTCAGCCCATCCCCCTGGCTCAGGCCTCATCCTCCCCTTTCTGGACCGTCACCCCATCACCCCAGCCTCCTCCCTAACCTCCTGGCCTCCCCTCACAGCTCCAGAGGTCTTTCTATACCTAGAGCTGTCACAGGCCTCCCTGGCGCGCCAGCATCTCCAGGACAAAGTCCCAGTTCTTCACCCTGGTGTTCAAGGGCCCACAGACCCGACCCTACCCACCTCTCCGGTCTCGTCCACTAGCTCCCCATCTCTCACGGCCCAGTGGTTCTCAACCAGGAGCAATTGTGCCCCCTTAAAGACATATGGCCATGTCTAAAGACACTTTTGATGGTATGGTGCGGGGGCAGGTTGGGGGGTGCTACTGACATGAAGTGAGTAGAGGCCAGGGATGCACTGAGCATCCTCCAACACACAGGACAGTCCCCCGGATAGCAGGGAATGATCTGACATCTGACCCCAAGGGTCAACAATGTGGAGACTGAGAAAGCTTGCTCTAGTCATATGCTGTTCTCTCTGCGGAAACACTCGTCCCTTCCTTCTCCTGTTGGTAATTCCTGAGAGAAGTTCTGGGCCCCGCTCAAACTTCTGCAGTAAGTCTTCCCGGCCGTTCCACTCCCCAGGCTTGGCCCGCCCATCTGCCCGGCTCCACCTCCATTCTGGAGCCTGTGCGTTTCCCCACCAGAGGGCGCTCCTGAAGTCCCTCCCTGTCCCCAGTGCCTTGTTGCACAGGACCTGAAACATGGGAAAACCGGGAAAAGAATGAATGAAATAAAGAATGTATGAATTACCCGTTCCCTCCAGGAAGGCCTCGCTTCCATGCTCGGAACGAGCGCTCCCAGCAGAGAGTCCTAAAGGCATCTTGGCCAAAGAGGGTGGGGCTCCTGTAGGGGTGGGACAGGACCCCTTCAGACGGCGAGCAGGAGAGGGCTATAGGAGGAGGGCGGGCGATGAACAGCGAGGGGCTAGGAATTGGAAGAGAGTGACCCCAGAACTAGCTCTGGCCTTTCTTTGAGTCTCAATTTCTCCAGTGGGTTGGAGTGGGACATCTCTAGGGTCTCTTCCCATGCCTCTCCCGACCTCCCACCTCTCACATTCTCTGTCTTGCGTCGCGGCTCTGACTCTGGCGGGGGGTCTTCTAGGCTCTCGGTATCTCCGAGGCGGGGCTGTTTGCGGAGGGGGCACAGAGAAGGGGAAAATCCCCCCAACCCCGTCGGCTGAGGGGAGTGAGGCCTGGTCCCTACCTGCTGGGCTGGAGTGCCTGACATGTCCCGGATGCTCCAAGCTCACTGTTGTGGTCTGGTTACTGGGGAGATGAGGGGCCAATGAGGCCTGAGGACAGCAGCCGGGGAGGGACCAAGGCCACCGAAGAAAGCCGTGGGAGGGGAGACTGGGGAGGAGAGGCCGAGGAGGCCACGAGACCTGCGGGGAGCTCGGGTGCTATGAGCAGATGAGTTAGGGGAGCCCTGCGAGGGGCGGGGCTAGAAGGCTGCGATGGGCGCGGCTTCGGGGTCCTGCCAGGGGCGGGACCTGTGGGGGCGGGACTGTAGGCCTTGTGAGGGACAGGGTTGGGAGGGCCTGTGAGGGCGGGACTGTAGCCCTTGCGAGGGGCGGAGCTGTAGAGGACTACGAAGGGCGGGACTGAAAAGGCCTCTGAGGAGAGGGACTGGGTGGGCCTGAGGGGCGGGGCTTCAGGGGAGGGCAGAGCTGCCGGGGCCGGAGAGGGTTGGGGCTGGCGAACCTCAGCAGGGAGTCAGAAACCCGTCCAGGCCGGGGCTTCGGAGCCTTGAGAGGGGAGGGGGAAGGATACCTGTAGAGGGCGGGGCTGAGGGCATTGTGAGGGGTGGGGCTTCGAGGGCTGAAAGGGGCGTGGCTGGAAGAACACGGGAGGGGTCTGGTGGGAGGGCGCCGGAAGAGCGCGGATTCCCAAGATTTGTGGCGGGGGTGGGGGACGACTAACTCGGAGGCACTCAGGCTCAGAGATCCTGGGGAAGGAGGTCGAGATGGTCTATTTGGGGAGCACAGGGTTGTGAGGGCTGTTTCCAGGAGGGAGAGGCAGTAGCTAAAAGAGCCTGTGGAGGCAGGGCTGGGAGGGAAACGTCTGAAAGGCTTTGGAACTGGGCCAAGGTCCTTCGGGACGGGGCGTGAGAGATGCGTGTCTTAAGCTGATTAAGACCACGTTATTTTGAGGATTCATCAGCAGGCACGCGGTGCCGATGCCGGAAATTGTGAGGGGGGAGGAGCGCTCACCGCCGCCTCAGGTCCTCGAAGCGGCTGACTACGCATGCGCGGCCAACGGCCTCGGGAGAGGCAGCCAAAAACCCACAGCCGCTTTAGAGGTCCGCGCACTGAGAGGCGGAAGTGGGCGGGGCCTAGGGCGCTCCGTGCCGCGCCTGCTTTCCGGCCACGCCCCCATGCCGGCGCCCCTAGCCCCGCAGGGCACGCCCTGTTGACGGCAGGCTGTTGCCCCCTTGACGACAGGCGGCTTACCCCGTGGGCCTCTACAGAGCGGGCTGGCAGTAGGCACCGCTCCATGCAGGCTGGGTGTGCCCGATGCCTGCGGTTTCCTGTAGGAGGAAGCGGTCCGCGGGCGCTCAGCTCGTAGCTTTGGAGGCCCCGGAGGGGGAGATCCCCCCACCGCCCTCGGGTCCCCTGATTCTCCCCCTTCTATAGGGCCCTAGCATGGGGGACCCCCTGCCCCGAACACCCCCGGGGTGCCCAACTCTGGCGCTGATTCCGCTCTGGGAGCTTGATTCAGAGTCCTAGCCTCCTGTTCCCCACCTCCCCCCCTCAAATTCCATCTCCCTAGACCCTAGTCCCCAGACTCCTCCCAGGACCCAGGTCCAGTCCCCTTGCCTCCTTGAAGAGCATACGATCTCAGTCCCTCATTGTTCCCCCAGTGACCCAGGCTTTCTAACTTACCTGGGGAACTGATTTCAGACCTCCAGTCTCTTGTCCTTCTCAAAGATGTAAACTGCAACTTCTTTATTCCCCACCCCCAGGAACCTTCATTTTGTACCCCCAACTTTGTAGTCTTGGGACCCAGTGGACCCAAGATTTTGCCCCTTCCCCAAATCCTAGAGACCTTGATCTTGGGTCTCCCAGTACTGAATCCACTCAGGGCCCCAGTGTCTGGTATGACAAGCACATAACAACAGTGCTTACTTGGTGCCAGGCACTCCTCTAAGAACTGCTCCATGATGTATTTACTATTATTATTTCGATTTTACAGATAAAGAAACTGTGGCATAAAGAGATTAGTAACTTGCCCCAAATCACAGCTAATGAGTAAAGCAGTTTCAATTTGAATCCAGCCAGCATATCTCTATAGAGTCTGTGCTATTGTGATTTCCAGGTGTCCCGAGTACCCACGCAGTCACTGAACTGCCCTTCCCTCACCCCCTCAGGGAGCCCAGATGACCAGCCATTCTCCCTTCCTCTAGCTCTGGCCCAATCAGATACCCAGACATCCCATCGTTCAGTTCCCTTCCCTTGTACTGACCCAGGATTTCAGTTCTCCAGCTCTTAATTCCATATTCCAGATATCTGGTTCCCTGTCCCTCATTTTTCACCAAGCACCCAACCCTGCCAAGAGACCCAGGTACTTAGTGGTGATCACCCCCCACCGTAATTCAGTAACCCAAGAATTAAATAACAATGATAACAATAATAGTTGACATTAAGTCCCTGGTACTGCACTTCTGTTTAAAACCCTCCACTGGTTTCCAACTGCACTTAGAATAAAATCCAAACTCCTCCTCTAGGCTTCAAGGGCCCTCTTTGATTTCCCTTCCTACCACTCTCTCTCGTTCCCTATGTTCTGGCCACACTGGCCCTTCTGTCTTCTTCTCAAACAACCTGAACTTGTTCTCAAAGGCCTGTGCACATCCTCTCCCTACCCCGCATTCAGATGACTCCCGTCTGCAAGTCTCAGCTCAGATGTCACCTCCTCAGAGAGGCCTGGCCAGATCACCCTTTTAAAGTAGCCTCCCATCATTAGCAGTCTATTTTATTTCCTTCAAAGCCTTTATCACTATCTGAAATCTATCTTCTTCACGATGTTTTGTCTTTATCGTCCCTCTCCCTCAACTAGAAGGGAAACTCCATAAGAGCAGCAGGGCTCCCATCTGTTTTCTTCATTATTAACTCCTGGTTCATAATAGATGTCCAATGAATGTTTGACGAGGAAAGGAATAAACATGTTAGGTGTGTTAGTGTACTGGTATTACCTTATTCGTTTAGAATAAGTATCAGAATTATTATCAGTATTAGTATATTGTCAGTATTATGAGTAGTATTGTACCCACCTCATAGATTAGGAAACTGAGGCTCAGAGAGTTGAAATAATTGGTCAAGGTCCCCCGGGCAGGAAACAGTAGCCCTGGGTTCTTAACTTCCACCTCCTGCCCCCTTCTGGAGTTCCACACTTCCTCATATCCCATCCCCTGACCCCGACCATGGTGCCAACGCCACCAGCCCTCACCTCACTCCACACTGCAGGAATCTGGCCTCATCCCTCAGTCTCCCATCCCTCTGAGGATTCATTCCTAAGCCCCATCAAGGAAAGCAGACATCAGTCTCAGGACCAGTCCCAGAGCAGAGGCCTGAGAATCAAATCCTCCCACCCCTGATGCTTGCCCCACCTGAGGGCCCCAGCTCTGTTCCCTTCCTGCCAAGGACGCATCATCTCAACCGCAGGAGGGAGCCCCAGAAGATGCCTGTCTGGGGGCAGTGGGTGGGGGCCCAGAGAATGAGGAATCCGAGTGCCTGGGCCCTCCCTCTGGCTGCAGACCTCAGCTGGGTGTGGTGAGGGTGGGTATAAAAGGGTCAGTATATATTGAGAGGAGCAGAGAAAGAGAAACCAGGAGAGTGAGGAGAGAGAGGAGGAAGGAGGTACAGACAGTGAGGACAGGACCGAGAGAGACGAGAGGCAGAAGGAGAGAGAGAGGGAGAGAGGGAGACGGGGAGAGAAAGAGAGTTCCGGGATTGGAGGGGAGAAGGAGGGAGAGAGCAAGAGGGGAGAGGGAGGGAGGGAGGGAGAAAGGCGGTGAGAGGCGGGGGCCTCGACAGGGTGGAAGGAGGGAGGAGAAGGGCGGGGCACGGAGGCCCAAGCGAGGGACCAGACTCAACTCTGACTTTTTCCGCCGCGCTCGGTAAGTTTCCAATCCGTTATTCAGACTGGGATTCTTTCTTTACCTGGGTGTGCAGCAGTTTGGAAAGGAGACCCCCAGCTTGGGAGAAGCTTGGAAATCCTGGTAATTTAAGAAGTGATCTCTTTGCACTTGGGGTGGAGACTTGGGAAGGGGTGGAGCCCGGCAAAGTTTGAGGGTTCCCAACAGAGCCTCCCCACCCGAAAACTTCCTGCCGTTTTTTTTCCTGTGTCTGTCCACTCCCCCCGAGGACCCCGAGGTCAGGGCTTCTCGTGAGAACAAGCAGAGTCTGGGGACCCTTCAGCCACCTCCCCTCACCCCTCTCCCGCCCTTTCTGGACTCTTGAAGGGTCATGGGAAGCTGGCTCCTCCTTCTTGGGCCTCTCCCCACTCGCAACACGGATCTTGTCCACTTTCCCTACAAGGTGTCTAGTAGACACTAGTCTGGCAGCAGGGTGGGGTGCGGACATCATGGGCATAGCCAGGGGCTGGGGTTTCCCTGGTGTTTGGGAGGCAAGGGGGCGAGATGAGTCACCGACCAGATGACTCACCGGGTCCCCCTTCCTCCCCCCACCCCAGGAGAGGAGTGGGGTGACTCAAGTATGCCTGATTCTGGGGGCAGACCCCAGCTTCTGATGAATCTGAACAGGCGGCAATATGAATTTTCAGAACTTGGCCCATAGGTGCCCAGGGACAGCGCTCTGAGGAGATGGGGGCCACATTGCTAGTCTTACTCATTCCCGACCCGAGAGTCCATCCCTGGCCCCCTGCAGGCCCTGGGGAATTCAGGAGTCCGGGCCCCGGGCCCCCAGCCCCCTCCTCCTTCAGACCCAGGAGTCTGGAGCCCAGCCTCCTCCTCTCTCAGACCGGGAGTCCGGGGCTCCTAGCCCCCTTTTCCATTAGACCTGGGAGTCTGGACTCAGCCCCCTTCTCCACCAGAATTCAGACATGTCCCCCGCCCCTGTGCCAACCTCTTGACGTGATGGTCTCCTGACGTCCCCACCCAGGCTTCCAGCGCAGCCATGTCACTCCTCCTGCTGGTGGTCTCTGCCCTTCACATCCTCATTCTCATCCTGCTTTTCGTGGCCACTCTGGACAAGGTAAGCTTACTTGGAGTAGGAGCCTCCCGCTCTCCTGCAGACTCCTGCCACGCCCCTCCGCTAGTCACTCTGGCCCCGCCCCCTTTCCCTAGCACTCACCCTTCTGAGCTCTGCCTCCACCCTACGTGCCTCGCCCCGGCCCCACTTTCCTACTAAATCCATGCTTTCCCATGGCACCTTGCCCTTTTCCTAACCCTTCCTAGTCTCCCTAACTTTGTCCTTGTTCCTCTGTCCATCCCAGTCCTGGTGGGCCCTCCCCGGGAAGGAGTCCCTGAATCTCTGGTACGACTGCACATGGAACAGTGACAACAAAACGTGGGCCTGCAGTAATGTCAGCGAGAATGGTGAGGGGTGAGGGGCATTGGAAACTGGTCTGCAAAAGGGAGGGGTAACCCCAAGTATCCTCCCGGGACCAAGGATTGGGAACCCCCCAAGGTTTGAGTGGGCGGGTCTGGGTCCCCATGCTGAGTGACCGAAGCTGATGTATGATGACCCATCTATCTGGATGGTAGGGGGAAGTATGCTCATATTCTAAAGAGGATGGGCTAAAAGCCCCACTCCCTGTGATTCAGAAGGAATGGAGGCCACATGCTCTAGGTTTAAAGAAAGGGGGAAAAACTCCCAAGATCCTGAGAAGACATGATTATGTTTCCAAAGTTCTAAGGAGACAGGTGTTCTGAAGGGGTGGCTGGGAACAATCTTTCCAAGTTCCAATGGGGTGGACCACATTACGTTTCTAAAGAGGTGAGGCTGAATCCTTCTAAGGTTCTAAAGAAGTGGGGCCAGGTGCATCTGAGTTCTAAAGGGGCGGAGCTGCATCCATAGAAATTTTGAAGTCAAGGTGAAAGATTAAATGCTTTTTGCCTAAGAGCAAGTAAGAATTTTTGCTCTCCTTCTATACAACATTGTACTGCAGGTAGCCAAAGCAGCAAGGCAAGAAAAAGAAATAAAAGGCATAAAGATGGGAAAGGAAGAAGTAAAAATGTCTTGATTCCCAGTGAACATCTTTATATAGAAAATCCTAAAGAATCTGCAAACAACTTCTAGAACTGATAAGGGAATTTAGGAAAGTTACAGGAATTGAGGTCGATATAAGTGATACTACTAAGTATCTAAGGTTATATGTCTCTAAATGGAAGAAGGGTTGGTGGGGGCAATGACGAGCAAGCAGGTGGAGCTGGAACTCTGGACCTGCTGTGACTTCCACCTCTGTCTCCTATTGCAGGCTGGCTGAAGGCGGTACAGGTCCTCATGGTGCTTTCCCTCATCCTCTGCTGTCTGTCCTTCATCCTGTTCATGTTCCAGCTCTACACCATGCGGCGAGGAGGGCTCTTCTATGCCACTGGCCTCTGCCAGCTTTGCACCAGTGAGCACTGTTCCCTGGGAATTCAAGGGAAGGGAGGAGGTCTGTGAGGATGTGTGTGTGGGGTGGGGGGGAGGAGCTGAGAATGGACATCTGATGAATGAAAACAATTCTCAACAACCCAAAGACCACCTGAGCTTCCTCCCTTGGCGACCTCTCTGCCCCAGGGACTTAGGGGAGTTGTAGTTTTCAGTGACTTGGTGGTTTGTGGTGTGCAGCTCTGAGTTATGGGGGAACTGGCACTTAGGGCTTCAAGGAGCCAGGGCTGGGGAAGGGGGTGTGGACAAATAATTTAGATCCCAGGGATGAAGGGGTGCCAGCAGGGATAGGTAGCTAATTAATACGCCAGGAGAGAACTCTGAATCATAATAGTAGTGGTTTTATAATGTCAGCCAGCTGCTGTTTCTTGTGGACCTACTATGTATCAGACACTTCAGGGAGTTTTATGTACTTTTCAGTTTTTTGACTTCAGGTGCAAAGGACTAAGTTAATCATAGTCATCAGTTTGGGGGAACATTATCTTTCTAGGTTCCCTCTCGTTCTATTAATTCACTATCTGTGCGCTTGGCTTGTAGAAGGGTGCTCAAAAGTATTCCTTGAATGGATGGATGGATGAGTAGGTATTTTCGTCCCATTTAACGGATGAGTAAGGGGGCCCCGAAAAAATTAACTAAATTGCCCGAGGCCAGTCTGCAGTGGCCCCGAGGCACGGCGCTGGGGGAGGGAACCACAACTCCCAGCAGGCAGCGGTGCTGCGCACTCGCCCTCCCGCGGCTTCTTTGGCCCGTGGGTTGTTGGGAAATGCAGTCTTCTTGTGCGGGTCCTGCGTGACGCGTGGTTCCCATCTCCCCACAGGCGTGGCGGTGTTTACCGGGGCGCTGATCTACGCCATTCACGCCGAGGAGATCCTGGCGGAGCGCCCATCAGGGGGCAGCTTCGGTTACTGCTTCGCCCTGGCCTGGGTGGCCTTCCCCCTCGCCCTGGCCAGCGGCATCATCTACATCCACTTGCGGAAGCGGGAGTGAGGGCCGCGCGTCCCCTCGTCTCCCCAGCCGGCTCCCGGCCCCTCCACCTCACCCCAAAGCCCCCACCCCGCCTCCAGAAAATAAAACCATTTAACCGCTCGTTCTCCCTTTGCCTCCTTCCTTCCTTCCATCTTCTGGGACCCAGGCTGCTCGTGCCTGATCTTTCCTGAGTGGGGACAGCCCCCATCAGCAGCAGCTTGGTCTTCAGAACGTCTAGCTCCAGGCCCCCATCTCTCTCTAACTTGGGATACAGGAGCCCGCGGTCCCAGCAGCCCTTCTTCCCCTTCCACAGACCCGAGGGCCCCGGGCCCTCCGGTCTCAAAACTCAGGATTCCTCCCAAGACTAGACCTTCAGGCACTTCTAGGTAAGAACCAGGAATCTGTGTTTCCAGTCCTCTCTCCCTGGCCAAGGGTCTCTCTCAACCAGCGAGGCTGTGTGTCTTGTTCTAGATTGCTGTTAGACAGGCTGGGACCTGGGACCCTTTGCTACCTTGCTTGCACCTGGACAAATATTTCCTCCAGCTACAAAATACAAAGAAACTATAAGGGACTAACTGCGTGGATGTGCACTTGGGGCAAATTCTGAACAACAAGATACGAAGAGACCAAAAAGCCCAACTGCCACTTCTGAAGAACCAGGAGCAAAAGCAGGGTACTGCGCGTGCCCACTGCACACACCACCGAAGAGGTGGGCAAGCCACCTAAGCCACTCCTCTGGCCCAAACCCTGGACACACCCCTACCCTGGACACACCCCTACCCTCACCCCATAGAAGGGGCCAGCTCACCCCACTTCAAGGGAAACTGTTGTTTGTTCTCTCTCCCCCCTGCTGCAGCAGGAACCCCAATAAAGCCTCGCCTGAATTTCTTATCTGGCCTCTGATCAATTTCTATTGATTAAGGAGGCCAAGAACCCTGGTTGGTAACAGTTGGGTCTCTTTTTTTTCTCCCTCTGACCCTTCCTCTGAGAAGACTCTTTTCCATTTCCCTCTTGGAACCCAACCCCTCTTCTTCCCCCACCCTCTCCAAATGCCGCCTCTAATCCATATGACACCTTAGTAAAAATTAGATGACACCCCCCCTTCTCCAGGCTTACTCAACCCCACATCAAGACACACGTGGGACGGGGAGAGGCTGGCTTTTACACCAACCCATCTCCTGGCTGTGTGTCTTTGTGCAGTGAACAATCTGTCCTATCTTCTGTGTTCAGAAGACTCAGTCTTTTGGGGAACCAGGGCTCTGCTCAGGGGTCAGGTCCTCCCTAAGATCCTCTTCTGTGACCCACAGCCAGTCTATTTCACCAACTCCAAGCCCAGACTCTCTCTAGGACTACAGCTTCCTTTGCCCGGGACCCACCCAAAATGCATTCCCCCAAGACCCAGAGTCTCTTCTTTCCAGGATTCCAATGCCTTCCTTCCCTCCAACCGCTGCGGCTACCCCACTCATCCAGATTTATGAAACATGATTTATTCCTTTGCGAGAGGGGACAGGGGAGAAATTGATAGACCAATAAATATTGCACAGGCCACTGGTGGAGGCAAGATCCAGGCTGAGGTAGTTTCTGTAGAAAGGCTGAGGGACCTGGGCAGGGAAGGCGCCTGAGTTTTGTTGTTGGGCCTGAGTGGACGTGAGCCTTGGGGTGAGGATAGTTTCTGGTTCCTCCTGGCCCAGCTTTCTGCCTGGCACAAGGCTCCCAACCCCTTCAGCCTGGACAAGCTGATCGACAGTTGACCAAATGGCCTGCCTTATAAGTAGCTGCAATTGATAGAAAGATCAGGTCTCCTCTAAAAATTCTGATTGGTTTCTTCCATGCAGGGACAACTGGCTGCCCTAGGTTGGTTGTGCCCAACAGCTGTCATTGGCGGTTTGCCAGAGAACCGGGCTAAAAGGCTCTCATTGGACGTGGGCTGGAGCTCCGCCTCGGTAAACACGATGGGCAGTCTGCCCGGTACAGGCTAAGAAGACAGTGATATATAGCCTCGGGAGGGCACAGTTTAACAGCTGTGCCTGGTGGTTTGTAGCGTTGCACAGCTGTGATTGGCTGGCACCACGTTTAAATGTTTGTGGGGCGGGGGACCAAGATGGAACAGAAGCAGGGCCTAAAAGCTTTGATTGGCTGTTCATCCGAAGAGGGGGGCCTAGCAACAGCAGGCTGCTTTGATGGGCGACTTTGTTTAAGAAAACAGAGTAACGTTAAGTAGTAATGAGTAACTGGAAGTTGTGGAGTGGTGAAGCATCGTAGCCATGATTGACGGCTTGTCGAGGAGGCGGAGCTTAGTTCCCAACCAGCTGGCTGGGCGGGGCGGGACAGAGAGGTTTCGTTAAGGGGTCATCAGTGCTGGGTGGTGCGGCCTTGGGGGAAGTGATAGTAGCCAACGGGTCTAGTTTGGGAAAACCCGGGGGCGGGTACATCCCGATGCTGGGGGTCAGGGCTTGCAGGTGGGCCAGGGCCCGAGTTCCGTTGAAGGCCACGTCACAGCCTGACTGGGCTAGAAGCCAGTTCTCCACCTCCGACTGGAGCCACTGGGAGGTCTCTGCAGAGGGAGGCAGGTGTTGTGAGGAGGTCAGACAGACCTGGAAGGACTGAGAGGGGGCAGCAGGGAGGGCGCAGCACAACGAATAAGAGGGGTCTGGGTTTGGGAGAAGCCTAGGGGAGTGGGACAAAGCCTAGGAGGCTCAGCTTTGGGGCTCTCATCTGGGGACAAGCCAGGGACTCTTGCTCAGGGCACTTACACAGGTAACGGATAAGGGTGTCTTGTAGGAAGTGTTTGGGTTCACGTATAGGAAGAAGCGGACGGGGAGTGGGGAGCATGCCACAACAGGAGCCTGATCCAAGACTCCTATCGAGGTTGAGGTTAGGAGAGGGAAGTCACCCCAGGGAAGAGCAGAAGCTGGGTCAGGGGTCCCGAGTGCTGAATCGGGTTCACCAGTGCGAGCCGGGACTGGGAGGTGGGCATCGTGGGGATGGTGTCTCACTGGGGCAGGGCCACTTGGGACTAACGGTAGTCTCAACCCGGTAGGGGCAGGGTGGAGTTTGCTCCAGGTGGGGCCACGTCTGAGCCGGGCAGCATTGGGATGGGGCGGGGCCTCGCGGGGGCGGGGCTGAAAAGGGGCGGGGCAGTGTGGGGCCACCTGGCACTCGCAGTCCTACCTTCTTCCGGCTGGCCCTGCGTCCCCCGGGGCCGCCGGGCCAGGAAGCTATGCGCCAGCATCACCTCCTTGGTGTGCTCGTCCTGCGCGCGCAGGGCCAGGGCGCTGAGCAGCTCCGAGTTGTTGGACGTGCTGCGGTAGTAGAGCATGTGCGCCAGCTCCAGCGCCTGCACGTTGCGCCGCTGTCCGAACATCTGCAGGCCAGACGAGATCCGGGAGGGTCAGGGCCGTGCTGGGGCTCCACACACACACTCCCCAACCCACCCAGCACGCACCCTCACCCATATACACACCCCTGGGTCACTTACGCTGGTACAGTCCTTCCCGAGGGCTCCAGGGACCTCCCCAGACGTCTTCGGTTCAGGTCCCCAGGACTGGGGCCTGGGTATTTGGATGTTTAACCCACATGCTCTCGCCCCTGGTTTGCTCATTTGAGCCACGTATTAATGAACGTGTTCGAGGATTTCCGGACCACAGGAGTTTTAGTGTCGGCACTTTTTGTTACAATGATTTTTTTTTTTTTAATCCTTATCGTCTAGACACCTACTGAAGTGTTCCCAGATGACGCGTGCAGGATCTGCTTCAAAATAATCCAATGGTCGGGGAGGCGGTCTTTAGGTGAAACCTGATTGACCGTTGCTACCTGTTGACGCTGGTGCTGGCTACAAGGAAGCTTATTATACTATTCTATTTCTGCATCTGTTTGCACTTTTCCATAATTAAAAAAAAAAGGTTTTAAATGTTAAATTGTCAAAGAGAAGTGTTAACAGACAACAAATACTTGATGAGCCGTTTTCAGAGAAGAAGGGAGGGAGCGCCAGGTCTGGGGCCCAGCTGTCTATTGGCTGCCCCCCTTCCCCACCAGGAACAGCACATGCAAAGGGAGAGAAGAAAAGAGAAGCGGGGAGGGAGGAGCTACAAGTATATTTTGGTAGAGCTGAAGCTTAGAATTGTGTCAGATGAGGCTGGGGAAGCAAGGTCTCCGATGCCAAGTTGTGAGCAAGGGAGAAGCAGGGCCAGCCCCGGGGCCAATGGGGATGGGCCGGAGGGGACCAACGGGGGGGCTAGGAAGAGGGTCTGAGCTGGAGCCAGGATAGAGGAAAGGAGATGGGCACAGAGACTTGGAGAGGGGGGGCAGGAAGGATGGGCTGAGGACTGACGGGTTGGGGGGCAGGGCCAGGGCGACTTCCAGGGGTCTAACCAGTGACTGGGAGACAACGGGGTCAACCACAGATGGAGAACCAGGAGGAAGAGCAGGTGTGGGAGAGGTGCTGCCCTCCACCTGGCCAGCTTGGCTGCTTCAGGCTGAGCACAGAGCACCCCGATCTAGGAGATGATGGGGAGCTGCTTGTGGAAACCACGGAAGTGGACGAGATCTCTCGTGGGTGGAGGGGTGGAAGGAGAAAGAGGGACGTGTACCCTGCGGCAAAATCAGCCTCCCAGGTGTTTGATCTGAGCATCTGTCCCAAGACGGGGAACTCGGGAGGACAAGGGGGTTTAGGGGAAGATGGATGCTGTGCGGGCAGCTGGACAGAGGCCAGGGAGACCCACATTTAAGGCATGGAGGGAGTTCCCTGGTGGGCTAGTGGCTGGGATTCAGTGCTTTCGGCGCCATGGCCCAGGCTGAATCCCTGGTTGAGGAACTGAGATCCCACAAGCCAAATTAATAAATAAATAAATGATAAAGTTAAGGCATGGGGGCTCAGCCTGGGGCATGGGAAACTGTCTAAGGGATGCAGTAAATTAACTAGTGAACTGGGTTTAAAACCGGGTGCTTCAGAGCCCAAGAGGCTCAGGACCCTCCATCCCCACGGGCCACTGAGAGGTAACACGGGTGGTCCTCCCTGGGCTAGAACTGTGTATGTCCTCCCCAGAGCAGCTCGGCACCCTCCCCTCTGTTGTCCGTGGTTGCCACACACCCTCTATGCTTACAGCCCTTCCATAGCCCCCTGCCCTGAGGATGAAGTCCAGGGCCACTGCCTTGGCATTCAAGGCCCTCGCCACTCCCTCTGCGGCCTCGCTTCACCACGCTGCACCCCAGACTCCATCACTGTGAGATCCCCCCAAGCTGTGCTCACCCAGCCCCCTGAAAGGCTCAATCCCCGCCTTTCAGAGCTTCCCTCCAATCCCACTGGACCCTTGGTTCTAGGTAGGAAGTGCTCCCCCCACCCCTGCAACCCTCTCAGCCAGTGCAGGCTGGTTATTATCTGTGGGATTTATTAACGAACCAGGCTTCCTACGAGCCCATTGGGATGGCTGAAAACAGCCTGAAAACCAAGGAGCCAGCAAGTAAGTGATCGGGCACAACAGCAACTTCATGCCAGTCCACGTTCCTGGGGCCAATGCCACCCCTGGGGAGAATCAGTAAAAGGCAGCCCCTTGAGGCCACCTCAGCCTCGAGACAGAGCTCGCGGCTCAGCAAGCAAAGCACAAGCTGGATTCCAACCCCCAGCTGTCCCTTCGGCCACGTATCCTTGGATGGTGAACAACCTGCACAACTGGATGAGGCGGCCCTGCGCTCACATGTAGCGGAATCAGGAAGGGAGCTTGTTAATAATACAGGCCCTGTTCCCAGAGTTTCCAATTCAGTCCATATGGGCTAGAACACAGGAGGCTGCATTTATAAAATAGCTCCCCTGGTGATAGTGACACCTGGCCAGGATGGGGAAGCCCAGACTCAGGAGACAAGAGCACAGTCAGTAATAACAGTAATAATGGTAATGGCGAACTCTCATATAATGCCTTCTGTACTATGTGCCAGGCTCTGTTTTCCGCACTGTAGTATGCGCATCAATTCATTTACTCCTCACAACAACCCCCACTGTCATCTCCACTTTAAAGAGGCACAGAGAGGTTAAGCAGCTTGTTCAAGGTCACACAGCTAGGGACTTCCCTGGAGGTTCAGTGGTTAGGACTCCACGCTTCCACTACAGGGGAATGGGTTCGATATCTGGTCGGGGAACTAAGATCCCACATGCCATGCGGTGTGGCCACCAAAAAAAAAAAAAAAAAAGCTAAAAAAAAAAGGTCACACAGCTAGAACACGGTAGAACTAGATTCAAACCCAGGCAGTCTGGTTCTAAAACACACACCCTTCCCACGTCACTAAGCATGCAGTGAGTGGCCGTGAACACTTGTATCCCACTAGCCACATGCCAGCCCTGTATCCAGTGTTCCTCACAGATTCACTCATTTCCTCCTCACAACAGCCCTACCAGGCAGGTCTTGCTATTATACCCATTTTCCAGATGAGGAAATCGAGGCACAGAGAGATCAAGAAACCTGCCCAAGGTTGTGTTGAGTAAATAAGGAAAGGAAAGGAAGCACAGCACGAAGCAGGAATAATCCACAAAAAGAGAAATAAAACGATAGGGTGGCCTGACCTGGCTGAACACCAAGGAGCAGGCTTGGTGGGGTGGGCCGCTTACCTTGGAGGCCCGCAGGCCCATGAAGGCAGTGAAGAGCAGCAGCAGCAGGGAGGTGGCCATCTTGAGGTCGGAGAGCACCACCATGCCCACATTGACGAAGAACACCACACCCGAGACGACCAACGTGAAATTGAGCAGGGCCCGCTGTAGGGTGGGCGTGCGCACCTTCAGCTCGGGCAGCAGCTGCTCCAGGCCCTCCAACGGTATGTCCTTGAAGCTCTTCAGCACCAAGTGCCCCCGCTTCGCTCGGGCTGCTAGCACCACCCGCTTAAAGTATCTCCTGATGGCCAGAGATGGAGGGGCAACGATGGTCAGGACCACCCCAGGGCGCCCCACTCCAACCCTAGGACACTCTCTCTGGCTCTGTAGTCACATCATCATTTTAAAAGCTAATTAACAATGGTGGGAGGAAAGTCAGACCTAAGTGTCCAACAATAAGGGGTCAGTGACATGATACAATCCCTTATTATTGGACACATAGGTTGCTTCTGATTTTAAGAACTTGAAAAATGAGAGCTAAGATTCTTTAGTTAATTATCTTTTTTATTATTTGTTAATTGAAGTATAGTTGATTTACAATATTGTGTTAGTTTCCTGTGTACAGCGAAGTGATTTAGTTGCACAGGGAGTTTATTACTTTAGTTAATTTTCAAATTCAAATTCTGTACATATTTCAGAGTATCTGCTAGGTGCCAGGGAGTGCTATTTAGCTCTGGAGAGACAACACTGAATTTGTGGAGCTGCCTTTGTTGAGCTTATGGTCCAGCATGAGAGACAGATAATTAAACACAGAGTCTGCGCGTATAAGTATGTCCTTGGAATAGATTCCTGGAAGTGGAACTACTGGTTTAAGGGATATAAGAGACTTTTTGTCTTTGTTTTTTTTTTGTTTTTTTTTGTTTTTTTGCAGTACGCAGGCCTCTCACTGTTGCGGCCTCTCCCATTGCGGAGCACAGGCTCCGGAAGCGCAGGCTCAGCGGCCATGGCTCACGGGCCCAGCCGCTCCGCAGCATGTGGGATCTTCCCGGACCGGGGCACGAACCCGTGTCCCCTGCATCGGCAGGCGGACTCTCAACCACTGCGCCATCAGGGAAGCCCTTGTCTTTGGTTTTTGTTGTGTTTTGTTTTTGGATTCGTAACTGTATTTGATACACTGATTTCCAGAAGGATTGGGTGACTGACAGGTCCATTGGCTGACTGTGAGAAGGTCTGGCTCTCCTGACCCTACTCTGTATTTGAATATCTATTAAAAACATAATGTTCATCAGAATCCTGGCGGTACCACTTTTTCAGAATTTGGTCTTCCCTCTCTGAGCCTCAGTTTTCCTCATTTGGAAAATGGAGAAAAATGTCCTTACCCTTTCTCTTCCCCTGGGAATTGTAGTTCTTACTTCTCCTTAGAAAGAAAAGGCAGTATTTGATTCACCTCTCCCCCTTTCTTGGCTTCCCACCCGGGTCCCAGACACCCAAATCCAGACACTGACCTGTCAGTCCCCTCTCGACTCTAACCTTGCTCCCTCTCGCTGTAGCTGGGGAACCAAAGGCCGCCTCACCTCTCTGCAGGGGGCGACTTGAAGAAGCCATGCTTGAAGCCCACGCTGGACTTACGGGGCATCTGCCCGACTCGCTGGCCCAGGGCCCAGAACTGCATGTAGATATACTGGTCCAAATTTATCGTCACCTGCCAAGGGGGAAGAAGGAAACAGGGGCAGCTGAGCATAAGCTAGGGTGCGAGTGTGGAATACTCGAATTAGATGCCCCTGCCCCCGATGATCCCCTGCCCCACTTCCCAGGCTTATCATCACCCAGTGTGTAGGCAGAACAGCCATGTATGGTTGTTCATGTTGTATACTGCACAAGGGCACACCACCCAAGATGGTGCCATTCACATCACAGTCATCTTTATTACCGTATTTCCTAGAATCTAAGATGCCACTGATTTTAAGATACTCTATAATTTATTATTTTATGAAGCAACTAAAAGGGAAAATATATTGCCAATTAAACTATTTCACACTACCCCCCCCCTTGTAAGTCACATCCCAATTTCAGAGACAGTAAAGTATGACTTCAGAAAAAAAGCACATCTTAAAAATCACTAAAATGTGGAAATCTGGAAGATTTTAGTATTTTTATTATAATTTTGTTGACTTTCTTTTTTCTTTTGGCCGCACCCCATGGCTTATGGCATCTTCTTAGTTTCCTGACCAGGGGTGGAACCTGCACCCCAGCAGTGAAACCGCTGACTCCTAACCACTGGACTGCCAGGGAATTCCCTAATTTTGTTGACTTTAATGGTATTTTGTACTGATATTATTTATTATAGTCAGCCCTCCATATCCGTGAGTTTCACATCATTGATTCAACCAACTACGGCATGGAGAAAAAAATTTTTTAATTCCAGAAAGTTCCAGAAAGCAAAACTGGAATTTTCTGTGTACCACCAACTACTTTACATAGCATTTACACTGTATTAGGTATTATAAGTAATCAGAGATGACAAAGTATGCAGGAGGATGTGCATATATATAGGCAAATACTATGCCATTTCACATAAGAGACTTGAGCATCCGGGGATTTTTATATCTACAGGGGTCCTGGAACCAATCCCCCCCATACCAAAGGACAGCTGTATTGGTTTTCTGGCAAATGGTGATAAAGTCTCTAGTCCTAAGAAGACCTGTATCTTATGATACTTTTCCAACAGATGGCAGTGAAGTGACCTGAGAAAGAGGCACCTTTTTCTAATTCACCAAAGGTGCCACAAGTGCTGGTGCCCTGTGTTCAGGACTACAACTCCCAGCAGGCTCTGCTTCCCAAAGACTCCACCCCTACCCCAAGGCATCCTGGGAGTTTTGGTTCTCCTCTGGAAGACAAGCACCTGGACCACATCCTGAGGGTGATGGACCACCAGAGCATAGGCCAGGGTGTCCTCTGAGAGCGGGGAGAAGTTGGCCTGGGCCAGCAGGGGCTCCAGAGCACGAAGAACCTCCTGTTCATTGGACAGACGCTGGGGGTCTGTAAGTGAAGGCTGCTCAAGGGTCTCCCTGTCAGGGTTGATGGGGTCATACAAGGCCTGAGGAGAGAGTCAGAGAGAAGAAAAATGAGCTAGGTCACTGCATGAGGGATTGTGGGTACACATAAGGATGTTCCTGGCCCCATCCTTTAAATGATGGGGTACCCCATGGCTTGATTCTAGGCCCTCTTCCCTTCTCTTCCCTCAAGCTCACTCTAAGTCGCCTCGCCATCCCCTTGCCCTTAAACACCACCTCTGCGCAGATAACTACCTAACCCACATCTCCATTTCGGACCTCTCCTCCAAGTTCCAGACCTAATACCCATTTCCAGTGCATGAGCTCTGTCCTCCCCTTCTGCCACAGTAATAGAGGTGAAGGTGGCCACGGGGCTGCCCAGATAGACTACATTTCCCATCTTCCTCTGAGAGGCTAGGTGTGGCTAGGAGAATTCATCAATAGAATGTGAGCAGAAGTGACAGGTACACCTTCTCCCTCACTTCTTGCCCCCCCTGCACTTTACACTCTTTCCTTGTTCTACCAGCTTAGAATGCTCTTCTGCCTACAACCCAGTTCTGAGCCCACAGAGATGAAGACTGTGCCCTAAGGGGATGGCAGAACAACAAGATGGAAGGAACTTGGATCCCGGCATCATCTCATGTGGAACAGAGCTGCCTATCCACCTTGGCCCACTTACCACAAGGCTGTTAAGTGGGAGAGAAAGAATCCTCCACCTCCTTTAAACTATTGCCTTATGGGGTCTGCTTGTTATAGCAGCTAAGCCTTTATAGGAACTAATACAAACTCTCCACTTGACATTTCTTTAGGGATGTCACAGTTGCCTCAAATCCAACATCAAGCCCACAAAATAACATCCTCTAATCCCTATCTTCCAACAAAATAACAATTCGAGGTGTCCCCTCCCAAAGGTACCAGACCTAAATTGTACCATTGTAGATGCTGCAGACCTAGACATTTATCATCTTTTCATAAGGAAATAAAGGGTATAGAACAGCACCATCCAATAGAACTTCCTGCAATGATGGAAACATCTCCATGTGCACTATCCAATAGGTTGCAGCTGGCCACAGATGGCCACTGGGCACTTGAAACGTGATGGATGTAATTGAGGAATGGGATTTTAAATTGTTATTTAATTTCAATTATTTCAAATTTACACAGCCACGTGTAGATAGTGACTATCATATTAGACAGCCCCAGGCTAGGGTAAGGGGTGCTTTCTTCTAATTTGCACATAGACCCTGGTACAGACATCAAGGTCAGTGTGGACATCCACTCACACAGACCCTCGCCTTCACAGCCTGAATTCATCCCTGCACAGGGGGGGAGAGTGTCTGACTCATGACCGTCCCCACCACCCCGCTCTCAGGCCCTCTATGTCCCACACTGGGGTCCTGAAACTCCTCCCCAATCCCCTCCCCCACTCCACCCCACGGTGCCCCCCATCTTCTCCATCTCAGAAGAGGCCAAGCCCATCCTTCCAGGTGCTCAGGCCCAAAGCCTTGGGTCACCCTGGACTCCTCTCTTTCTCCAGCCCATCAGCAAATCCCGATGGCACCACACTCAGAATATTGATAGATCCAGAATCTGAGCACTTCTCACCCCCTGGACTGCTGTGGTGGCCTCAGTGCAGGACTCCCAGCTCCCAGCTCCCATCTCCCATCCTCACCCCCGTCTGTTCCCGGTACGGCCACCAGAGGGCGCGTGTCGTCATCTAAATCGGCTCACGCCTATTTTCTGCACAGAGCCCTCCCCTGGCTTCCACCTCACCTAGAGTCAAAGCAAAGTCCTCACTGTGTCCCACAAGGCCCTGCAGGATCTGGCCCCGGGTCCCCTCTTTGACTTCATCTTCAGCCCTGTCCCCCTTGGGCACTCAGCTCTAGCCCCACCAGCCACCTTGCTGTTCCTCCTTACACACCATGCACACCCCTGCCACAGGGCCTTTGCACTTACTATTCCCACAGATCTCCATATGGCTCACTCTGGCCTCCTTTAGGTCTCTGCTCAAATGTCACCCCCTCACTGAGGCCTTCCCTGACTACCCTACCTAAAATTGCAAAAATACCTCTGATTTCTTTTTCTTCTTAATTAGGGTTACCAGATTTAGCCAAAAAGAAATAAAATGCAGGACATCAAGTTAAATTGGATTTTCAGATCAACAACAAATAATTTTTTAGTTTAAGTATGTCCTATGCAATATATAAGGATTATATTACATGGACATAATTATACTTAAAAAAAAACTATTCATAGCTTATCTGAAATTCAAATTTAACTGGGTATAGAAGGTTGAATAGTGTCCCCTAAATATTCATGTCCCCTTGGAACCTCAGAATATGACCTCGGGCTTCCCTGGTGGCACAGTGCTTGAGAATCTGCCTGCCAGTGCAGGGGACACGGGTTTGAGCCCTGGCCTGGGAAGATCCCACATGCTGTGGAGCAACTAATCCCGTGTGTCACAACTACTGAGCCCGCATGCCACAACTACTGAAGCCCACATGCCTAGAGCCCGTGCTCCGTAACAAGAGAAGCCACAGCAATGAGAAGCCCACGCACCGCAATGAAGAGTAGCCCCTGCTCGCCACAGCTAGAGATAGCCCGCGTGCGGCAACAAAGACCAAATGCAGCCAAAAATAATAAAAATAAAATAAATTAAAAAAAAAAAAGAATGCGACCTCATTTGGAAATAGGGTCTTTGCAGGTATAATTAAGGTAAGGATCAAAGTGAGATCATACTGGATTAGGGTGGGCCCTAAATCCAATGAGAGTGTCCTTATAAGAGACAGAAAAGGACACACAGAGAAGAAGGCAATGTGAAGATGGAGACAGAGATTGGAGTGATGTGTCCACAAGCCAAGGATTGCCGGCACCCACCAGAAGCTGGGAGAGAAGCATAGGATGGTTCCCTTCCTCCGAGCCTCCAGAAGAAACCAACCCTGCCAACAACGTGATTTTGGACTTCCAGCCTCCTGAGCTCTGAGAGAATAAATCTCTTGTTTTACGCCACCCAGTTGATGGTAATTTGCTATGGCAGCAGTAGGAAATGAGTAAACTGGGTGTTCTGTACTTTATCTGGCACCCCTATCCATGGTACTTAGCACCTCTTAACATATTTTACTTCTTTACCTTGTCAAGGGTCTGTCTCCCTCACTAGAACATGACGCCATGAGGCAGATACACACATCTCAGGCTCACCGCTGTGTCCTGGGGGCTGGAACCATTCGGGGGACACAGTAGGTGCTCAGTAAATATCTAGTGAGTGAATTCAATGAATAAATGCGTAGGAGAAAGGAGGAGCAGAGAGAGGTCACCTACCAAGGTCACCCGCACGCCTAGTGAACGACAAAGCTGGCGCCTGAACTGGGCTCTTCTTGTTCTTTGCCTGGTTCCTCAACGGACTTAGGTCACCAGCAAATGGTCACCCGGTGTGTCTCACTCACCTTTGGTGCTTCTACCCAACCCTCTCAGTGTCTCCATTTAAAATCTGCTGCCTCAGTGAGAATGTCTGTCTTCACTGTATATTCTTTCTGTTTCAATATATTTAAATGTTTATATAATAATATATTTTTAAATAACTTTTTTAAAAAGTGCCCCGAAGAAGAGCTTGGAGGCCAGGAGACAGGGGTGCAAATCCGAGCTCTGCCGCTTGGGACCTGTATGATCTTGGGCACATCTGGGCCCTCTTGGAGCTTCAGTTTCTGCTTCTGCAAATGGGGCTGATGGCAGCTGCTCCTCGGTTCTGCAGGAAGGAGTTGACGAGCCTGACACAGAGAGGCCGATGTTGCCCCTCATCGAAGCAAAGAGGAGAGCTATAGGGGGGCAGGAGTGGTAAAGGGTTAACTCGGCAGGCCTGGGTTGTCCAAACCCTGCACATTCCAAAGAACTGGTGGGCTCCTGGGAGGGAACCTCTAAGCCCTTGGACTGTCCTGCCTGATGGGAGTATCTTGGTTTACCAGGGGCTTGGGCCACACCTGATAGTCTGTGCTAACAATGTGATTCATGGTGGGGTCATGAAGTAGCAGTGTGACCTCTGGAGGGGCCGGAGACTAAGTAACTAAGATCAGCCACGTAGGCAGTCAGCCACGCCTGCCTGACCAACCACCAATAAAAACCCTGGACACCAAGGCTCAGGTGAGCTTCCCTGGTGGGTGATACCCTGCGTGTTGTCATGCACCACTGATGAGAGAACGAAGCACTGTTCCTCTGACTCTGCTGGGAGAGGACAACTGGAAGCTCTCACCTGGTCTCTCCCGGACCCCGTCTCCTTGCCTTTTTCCTTTGTGATTTTGTCTGTTCTCCTTTTGCTGTAATAAACTAGTACTGGGAGCATAACAGCTTTACTGAGCTCTGTGAGCCCCTCGTGAAAATCAGTGAATCTGAGGGTGGTCCTGGAGATGCCCAACACAAGATCCGAGAGCAGGAGAAGGATGCTGAGAATTTGGCTTCCACCGTTTCCTGGAGTTCGGCTTCTCTCTGACTTCTCCTTGTCCAGCCCCCTCACTGCTTCCAGTTCCCCTTCCCGACCTCCGGACTGGCACTCACTCCTCAGGACTAATCCCTGTGGTGGTTGCATGCAGTACCATCTAGATACTTCCAGGGTTATTTCTTAGCCCAGCCCCTTCCCTTGACCTCCAGCCTGTGGGCATTCAAGTCCCTCTCTCTACCGGGCTGTCCAATAGGCAGCTCAAATTTCTGAGTCCAAAACTGAGCTCTCAATCTTCCCCACAGACCTGTCTCCTGCCCCCGACTCTGTCTTCCACGTCTCAGTAAGTGGCAGCTGCATCCTTCGGGAGGAGCAGACCTGAACCGCTGGAGGCCCCCTTGACTCCTCTCTCTCTCAAGGCCCCACCCACACAGCTGAATGCTGATGCCTTCGGACCATTAGCAACGTCTGACCACTTTTCACCACTTCCACTGCTATTACCCTTGTGGGAGCTGCCATTATCTCTCACTTGGACAACATAATAGACTCTTTAATAGATCTCCCTGCCTCTGACCGTCTTTTCCCTACATGGCAGCCAGAAGGATCCTATTGACACCCAAATCAGCTCATGACCCTCCTCTGCTCAGAGCCCACCTGCGGCGGCTCCCAGCTCACTTAGCATAAAAGCCAAGTCCTCTGCATGGCCCACAAGGCCAGGCACAATTTTCCCCCACTCCTTCTCTGCTCTCACCTCTTGCCCTCTCTCCCTCCAGCCAGTGGTCCCATTGCCATTCCCCCAACACTCCAGGCCCTCTCTCACCTCAGGGCCTTTGCACTTGCTTTTCGCTCTGCCTGGAATGTCCTTCCCCAGACACCCACGAGGCTCGCTGCATCGCTTCCCTCAGGTCTTAACTCACCTGTCACCTCCTCAGAGAAGGCTTCCTTGACCACCCTGTCTAAAACAGGTGCCCTTCTCGTCCCTTTCTATTCCACCTTCAATAGCACTTACAACTCCTGGGTATCATATTTTACAATTATTGATTTATCATCTCCCCAATTGGAATGTCACTTCCACAAGGGCATGGCTTCATCTCTTCTGCTTACTGCTGCATGGCTTCATCTCTTCTGCTTACTGCTGCATTGCCAGTGCTTAGAACAGGGCCAGGCTCCAAGTAAGCCCTCAGAGAATTTTTGCTTAATGAATGGATAAGCAAACAAGGATGACAGGGCCAGAGGGGCCCTGTCCTCACCTGCAGCTGGGCCAGGATGTGATGGTAGTGGAACAAGGTGCAAAAGTTCACGTGGGCCACGAACTCCTCCAAAGCCGCCTTCTCCGCAGGACTGGAATGGAACTCCTGTTACCTCGGGAAGCAAAACTTCTCTTTAGGCCTCTCCCTACTTCCTCATGGGGAGGAATTCTTTCCTGGGCAACCCAGACAGAAAATCAGAGCTCTGGGCTCTTTAAGATTTGGGCGTGTTTTAGAAGGGACAAGGGTTGATCAATTTCACTGGCCAAGTAACTGAGGTAGCTCCAGAGAGTGAAAAACAGATGACTTGAAGAGCTAGATGTTCAGGTTCCCGCTTTGACACTTACTGGCCAGGAGTCACTCCTTATTTGTGTGCCAGGCGCTGTTTGCTGGCATGATATCATCCTCTAGAGGATGCAAGGAGGTTGATGGAATTATAACCCTCATTATTCAGAGGGGACACTTAGATTCAGAGAAGTCACTTGCTGAGGGCTACACTGTCTGTATAAAGAAAAGCTCAGACTACAATCCAGGCCTATCTGACTCCAGAGCACACATACTTAACCACTTCTTTATGCTTCCTATCTCGGTGCCCGGGGTGAATGTCATCACTTCTCTGAGCCTGTTTCCTTATCAGCAACAGAGGATCATACCCTCTTTCTCAAAAAAGCAATGGTGAGAATGTGATGTGATTATGTGTGTCCGTATATATACACGTGTGTTTATGTGTGTGTACATATACTTTTGTGTATGGATAAAGCCCAGCACAGGACTTAGTCCATACAGGTGTTTAATCAATAATTATTAAATGAATGAATGATAATACAGGATAATCACAAGTATGATGGCAACAGTGGGGTAAGCTGTTAGGGTCCAGCAAGTGCTACTTGCCTTCCCTTGTCCCCGCCCTGCTGTGGAGTCAGATCTGGGCCACTAGTCATGACCTTGGGTGAGTCACTGACCTTTTCCTGATTCAGTTACCTCATTTGTAAAATGAGAATGATGGTGGTACCTCTCTTATTGGGTTGTTCAATAATTCAATAATATGTGGGAAATGTTTAGCACAGTGCCATATAAGAGCTCTGTGTGATATCATTATAATTATAGCTTCGTGGGTATAATAATTATTATTAGGCAGTAGTAATAGTAATGATGAGGATGATTATTATACCCATTTTGTAGAGGGAAAAACCATGCCCCAGTGAGTGCTTGTTCCAGCCCCCAGAACAAGCTGGAGTCCGGAACTGCTGCGGCACCTATCTGCATCTCAAAGGTCAGTCCCTTGCATTCCAACTCACTCCACGCCCACCTGGGCCTATAAAGGGAATAGGAACTACAACTCCCAGGGAGCTCCAAGGCAGCCCTCTATAGCATGAAGGGCTGTACCGCCGCGAGGCCTGCCGGGATTCGTAGTTCCAAGGCTCTTGGACCCGGGGCGGGCTGTACCTTTATCAGGAGGCGGAGCAGCTGCTCTTTGGAGAACGGGATGAACCGCTCGCGGTACTGCTGGGACCAGTTGCGGGGTTCCGTGAGGTTCCACATCTTGCGGTACTCCCCCATCTTGGCCGCCAGCGATGACAGGGCCCGGGGGTGGTCGAGGAGCGCGGGCAACAGGGGCCATACTCGGACCCTGGATCCCCAGAACCCTCGGGTCACATGCAGCATGGCCAGACCCTTTCCCCGCAGCCTAAACGAGGGAAATGGGCATAAGTCAATGGTCATCTGGGGGTAAAGGCGCCCTCTCCACCTCCGTGTCCCAACTTCCAGGGGCCGTTTCTACCCCAGTAAGGGCTCAGAGCCCATCCGCCCGCCTCGTAGGCCCTTGCTGTGCGTCCCCTCCCACAGTGCTCAGTTGGCCTGAGTCCTAGGCAGGGGTCAGAGGTCTTCAAGTCCTGGAGCGTATTGCGGTCCCAGAAGCCCTGTGGTGGCACAACTAGTCTCTGCGGGGTCTAGGCGGCAGGTGGATCTTAAGCGCATAGGATATGCTCGGAAGGCTACTTAGGGGTGCAGGGCCGCCCATCCCCGGCTAGGCAATCCTTCACCCTTTCCCTCACCTTAGCCAACGTTCAACTGTCATTGAGCCTCCTGCGCATGTGCAGAAAAGCGTCCTGGGCCTTCGAGGTTCGGCTTCAGTCCGCAGTAAGACGCATGCGCAATGCCTAGGTCATTGAGAGAGGTCCATTTCCTTCTTCTAACGCCCTGTGTCGACTGCGCACGCGCAATCTGCCTGCCTCGCTCCACAACTCGCTTTCCTTGGACTCGGCGCATGCGCTGCAGAAGTATCTCCTTGTCCAAGAGCTTCAAAGGGAAAGGGGCGGGGCGGGCGCCAGACTCCCGGGACTTCCGGGACCGTGCAGGGCTTCCGCGAGCTGCCTGCCAACGGCGGGCGGCCCAACGTCCGCTGAGGCCACGCCCCTGCTCCTGTCAGCTCCAGAGTGGGCGGGGAAAGAGAGGGGGCGGGGCTTTGGCTCAGCCAATCAGCTCCAGCAGAGAAGGAGCGAAAAGGCGGGAAAAAGAGGAACCAAGAGAAGGCTGAGGTGGTGCCACGACCAGGAGGGGAAGGTGGGCGGAAGGAAGAGCGGTCCTGCAGGTGACGTTGACCCGGCCTCCAGAGTAGGGGTGACCCTTTGTCAGGCAGCATCACCCCCAAGTGTCACCACCCCCATTCCACGTCCTTAAAGGGAAGACCCCGATTCTCTGAAGGTAGCTTAGTGCCGGGGGCACGGCCTCCTCATTCTGAGGGGGCAGCTGAGTTCCGAGCCCATGTTCCCTACACATCTGAGGTCCAGACCCCCGACTTGAGGAAATGCACTTTTATGAAGATGGACCTGAACTCTAAGGGGAGGCCCTGATTCTAAGGCAATCACCCGCAATCACGAGGACAGCCTAAAATCTACCCTGAGCTGCTTGGGGTCTACACTACGGGTGCTGTCACCCCAAAACCTGAAAGGGATCCCCCTGTTTCAGACGTCCCCGGGGTTCTGTTCGCCATTCCAGCACCCCTAGTCCCCTGAAAATCCCATTAACACAGTCCTTAAAATGGGCCCTCTGGCTCCTGTGTCAGGGCATCACCCCAGTATCCTGCCTTCTCCCCTCTCCTCCCTAGCCTGGCAGGCATCTCCCCACTCTGCACCTCCACCTCTGGGGCCCTCCTCAGCCTGCATTCCTGACTCCTGGGACCCCAGCAGCTCCCTCACCCTGTGCCCCTACCTCTAGAATTCGCAGAAGCCCCCTCCCCCGGCACCCCAATTCATGGGACCCTCTCATCCTGCGCCCCGATCTCTAGGACCCCTACCCCAGCATCTCCTTCACCCATGCACCGACTCCTAAGAACCCTCACCCTATATAACCCCATCCTGGGACTACAAGGACCCTCCCATCCCCTGCCCCCTACTCCTGGGACCCCTGGCAGCCCCTTTACCCCGCACCTTGGACTCTAACCATCCCCCCTCCATCCCTCTTGTCTTGCAGCAGCTGAGCCCCGGGGTGGGCCTAGAGCCTCTGAACGGTAGTGCCCAGCAGGCAGCGCCCAGCATTACTGCTCCGGCCTCCCAGGGCCTGGGCAGCAGAACAGCAGGCATGCACATCCCAGAAAGCCTCCAGGACCTGGCCAACAGTGAAGCCGTGCAGTTTCTCAAGAGGCCAAAGACGATCGCGCGGAGCTTGGCAGGGGTGAGGCCCTCCTGTAGCCTGGCTGCCCCGTGGGTGACAGGAAGCAGGTGTCTCACCTCCCAGACCCAGTGCAGAGAGAGTGGGGGGGGGGAAGAAGGGGTTAGATGGGGAAAATGAAGCCAAAGGGAGCTCATAACGGAAGTCACCCTTTACTGAGCATCTAACTGTAGGCCCTGCGCTATTCTGAGCACTTATTAACTCTCATGGGAAGAAACAACCCTGCAAAGGGGGTGCTGTGGAGCCCCATTTTTGAGAGAAGAAAACTGAGGATCAGAGAAAGTTAAATAATTTTTTTAAGGCTGTGCTGTCCGATTTGGTAACCACAAGCCACATGTGGCTATTCTAATCTAAACTAAATAAAATAAAATATTCAGGGAATTCCCTGGCAGTCCAGTGGTTAGGATTCCGCACTTCCACTGCAGGCGGCCCAGGTTCGATCCCTGGTGGAGAAACTAAGATCCCACAAGCTGCATGGTACGTCCAAAAAAAAAAAAAAAGAAAGAAATCATTCCTCAGTCACAGTGGCCACATTTCAGCCTGGCGGCTCTCATATTGGACAGTAAGGATCTAGAACATTTCCATCATGGTGGAAGGTTCCATTGGACAGCGTTGGCTAAGGTCACACAGTAAGAGGCAGGGAATCAGACTGGGGTCTGTGAGATGCCAGAGCCCATTCATTTCCACCTCTCAGACAAGGGACCAGGAGAGGAGCAGGGGCTGGGGCCTCTGGGGGGAAAGCTGCACAGAGGTAGGAAGAGAATAAGAATATGTAATGTAGACCTAAGATGCCAGAGGGTAGGTGGTCACTATGGCCAGGCACAGTGCCAAGCAAGGGATTTACCTGCATTCGTTTCATCATTACCACATTCGCGAAGAGTCAAGACACCTGGGGTCAGATCCTCATTCAGCCCCCGACTTTGCTGTGTGACCTTGAGCCGATCACTGCTCCTCTCTGGACCTCAGTGCTTGAGGAGTTAAAGCTGTGACTGTGGGCTTTACGCTGTGCAGCCTCCACGGCACTCCTCTGACAGAGTTGGGAACCGAGGCCCAGGGAGATGATGAGATCAGGAGAGGGTCAGGGGTCAGGAGAGTAGGTGGGATGCCCGGGATTGAATGCAGGGTCCTATTCCAGAAGGATCGATCCGGCCTGACCGAGAATCCTGGTTCGACCACATGGTCTCCATGTAGAGCGACATCCTGCCCTGCTTGCCTGGGTTGGTCCTGGCATAATTATCAGCAGCACCTCCTTTGATTCTCAAAAGTGCCCCGTTTTATTTGATAACTTCCCCGGTGACCCCAGGTCTGTGTGACCTTGAGCAAGTGACTTGATTTGTCTGAACCTCCACACCCTCCTATGTATAGTCCTTCCCGCTCACCAGGAAAGACTGTGTGTGAAAATGAAATCAAGGCCCCTAAACTGATTACTGTGCGCCTGGCAAGTAGCCATCTTTCCTTCGATAGCGATTATTATTGGGACCAACTTGTGATCGAGGAGAGAAGGATGGGTTTGGGGGCCATAGGGTGGTGGGGACTCGTGTCCATCGTCGTTCTCACCCAAAGGAAGAGGTGAAAAACGCATTCCACATCCCAGTTCCAAGTCCCTCGCTGGCCTCGCTCTTCAGCTCCTCACCACGACCCTATGGCGTGAGCATCATTACACCTGTTGGACCCAAGGGGAAACTGAGGCTCACAGAGGTTGAGCGACTTGCCCAAGGACGTCACCCAGCTGGAGAGCGAGTCAGAAGGATGCACGGGCTTGGCTTCCGATGCTTCAGAAGGAGGGGCGGGTGGCGAGGGAGAAGGGAGTGGGGAAGGGCTGGGGGGAAGGGCCTCCGACTGTGCCAGACGTTTCAGTCACGGACTTCGCCTGCCACCTCCCTCCTCCCTCCCGCCCGCCCTCTCCTCCTTCCCCCCTGGCCCAGTTCCTCGGCAGGGAGTCTCCGGGCAGCTGGTCCTCCCATCCTTGTCCTTCTCACGGCTGCCTGCCAGCTGGTGCTATAACTAATGAATCTTTGCTCCCTCCCTGGGGACAGGCCAGGAGGGGTGTGGAAGGAGGTCTGCCTCGGGCTTCAGAGGCTTAGGGTCCCTCTGGTCCAGCCAAGCCCCCTTCTTGCTTGTCCAAGGTTTTTTGGGTCAGTGGACAGACAGCCCGCGGGCCTGGAAGTCAGGGGGGCTGGATTCCAACCCCCTCCCCCCATGACTAACCTTGAAAGGACGCTTCCCCTCTCTGGCCAGTCATGAGAACTGCCATCAGGGCCAGGCGTCCGCGTCTTTGCAGCACAGAGACAGACTGGGAAACTGAGGCTCCAAGAGGTGAGCAATTTGCCCAAGGCCAGCCACACAGCTGTCGGAGTCAGACGCGGCTGGCTCTTTCCACTGCACAGTCACGGCTTTCGATTTATCACCTGTGAAAAGGCGATGGCTTAGTAACCGCGACCACGCGGGGCCCCCGGGGCTGCAGGGAGGGGGCGCAGGTAAAATGAATCCGGGCTCAAAAATGATCAATGGGCCTTCCCGTCCTTGACCTGGCTCTGCCTCGGACCAGCAGGGCAAGACGCTCCCCTTCTGCAGACTCAGTGCTGCAGCCCTGAAATGGAACGGATGTGAATACCCTCCCTTAATGCTAAAGTGCTGGACAAAAAGAGGGACTAGTCATTATTATTATTATTATCTGTTCTTTTTATTCAGAGAAGGCAATTAAGGCAAAGGAGAGAGGAGAATGGACAGAGGCTGTAGAGTTTAGGGGTGCATCCTCTGCCTCTCCCGTCCCCACTCTGAAGGGCAGCGCAGGAGCAAAAAAGATGGGCCAAAGTCATTCACTCTTTCAACACATTTGCAGAGGTCCAGTCTGGTGCTGGGTGCTGGTTGTAGAGAGAAGGGGCCCACATGCACCCTGTCCAGGAGGAATTCAAATTCTAATGAATTACCTTCCCCTTGTCTCCTCCCCTCCCTCCTGTCCCCAACACTACCACATCCAATCAATCACCAAGTCCAATGTTGCGTCCTAAATATCACTGGCTTCCCCAGAGCCCTGGCCTCACCCTTTCTGCCTGGGCCCTCCCATCCATCATGACCAGGGAGATTTTCTCTAACTCCCTGTCTGACGCTGGCCATCCTCTGCTCAGAGCCCTTCCATGCATAAAATTAAGTCCAAGCTAGAAAATTAATTTTTGCCAGGGCTCCCAAGTCCAGGCCCCTCGGTGTGGTGTTCAAGGCCTCAGAGGGTCTGGTCCCTGTGTTTCCAGCCTCACCTCATAGCAGACCCCTCAGATGAGATTTGTCTCCAGCCCCTGCAGGAGCTTCCCTCTGCAGCATCTGGCATTCGCACACATGGTTTCGCCTGCCTGGAATGCCCTTCCTCCTGTCTGCCTGCGAAACTCCTCATTCTTTTTTTTTTTTTAAGTTTTATTGGAGTATAATTGATTATAGTTGCTGTTGTCTTAGTTTCAGGTGTACAGCAAAATGAATCAGTTATACCTGTACATATATCCACTCTTTTTTAGATTCTTTTCCCATATAGGCCATTACAGTCTATTGAGTAGAGTTCCCTGTGCTATACAATAGGTCCTTATTATCTATTTTATATACAGTAGTGTGTATATGCCAATCCCAAACTCCCAATTTATCACTCCCCAAAACTCCCCATTCTTTAAGGTGCAGTTCAGGTCTCACCTTACTTCTTCCTAAATCCGGCCCCCTGACTTCAGTTCCTGCTCAAACCTTGACTCTCTCCCTGAGCGTAGGCCCCAGCCTCCTCCCCAGACTCCCAGCCTCCAGTCTCACTCACTCCAGTCCACCTCTGCATGGCCCCACAGGGCTCTTCATACACCCGGAGCTGACCCTGCCCCTCCCCTGCTCTCAGCCATTCCATGGCTCCCTACTGACCCCCAGACAAGATCCCACTCCATAGCCTTTCTCACCCTGCAGCATTCCTTACAGACCTCACCGCATCCAGAAAGCCCTCCTGGACCAGCTCCCACCCCCATCACATACACACCAGTTCCTTCCATATCTGGTGTGGCCCCTGCCACGCTGCATTGTGACCATCTGGGACAAATCGCTGGGGCTTCAGATCGTCACTGAATCTCATTGATGGGAACCTCTGCCCTCGGGGCTTCTGGTCCAGCCGGTGGCAGCATATACAGCAGGGGTTAAAGCAGACTCAGGAGCCAGACAACTGGGTTCAAATCCAGGCACTGCCTGTCACTAGCTGACTGACTTTGGGCCACTCTTCACCCTCTGTGTGCCTCAGCTCCATTATCTAAAAAAACGAGGGTGTTAATAGTGCCCACATCCTAGGGTGGTTGTAAGGATGACACGGGCTAGTGCTTGTGGAGTACATCGGTGGTTTCATAAATGAACAGGGTCAGGTGGACAGTGGTGCCCCCGTGTGCTATGTGCAGTGTGTGCACAGACAAAGGTGACAGGGCTAGCATATCGGTGAGGCTGCATTTGCTTTTTTTTTTTTTAATTTTATTTATTTATTTTTGGCTGTGTTGGGTCTTCGTTGCTGTGTGCGAATACCTAGTTTCTCTAGTTGTGGAGAGCAGGGGCTACTCTTCATTGCAGTCGCAGGCTTCTCATTGCAACATCTTCTCTTGTTGCGGAGCCTGGGCTCTAGGCGCACAGGCTTCAGTCAGTAGTTGTGGCACACGGGCTCAGTAGTTGTGGCGCACAGGCTTAGTTACTCCACGGCATGTGGGATCTTCCCGGACCAGGGCTCGAACCCGTGTCCCCTGCATTGGCAGGCGGATTCTTAACCACTGTGCCACCAGGGAAGCCCCGCATTTGCTTTTTTTTTTTTTTTTTTTTTTTGGGGGCTGTGCCGTGTGGCATGTGGGATCCTGGTTCCCCAACCAGGGATCAAACCCGTGCCCCCTGCAGTGGAAGTGCGGAGTCACCACTGGACTGCCAAGGAAGTCCCAGGCTGTATTTGCTTTAAAAAAAAAAAGCCTTGGGAGTTCCCTGGTGGCCTAGTGGTTAGAATTCAGCTCTTTCACTGCCGTGGCCCAGGTTTGATCCCTGGTTGGGGAACTGAGATCCCACAAGCTGTGTGGCGTGGCCAAAACAAAATATATTAAAAAAAAAAAAAAAAAGCCTTGAAGCAAAAGGTGAATGTTCATTAGGTACTGAGTGTTTATTACACTTCTCTCTGTACGTTTGGAATATTTCACAAATTCCTTTTTTAAAATGGAGAGGAATTAATGGAGCTGGGAGAGAGGAGGAAGAAGTGGCTGCCAGAGGGAAAGACTTGAAGGCAGAGATACTTATTGCCCTCTCTTCCCGAATCCCGGGCACGGTGCATTTCATATTGGTACTTGGGTTTGGGGGCAGAAGGTGAGCGTGAGCGAGGCAGGGGTGAGTGGGGGGGAGATGAGGGGCTGGGACTCTGTCCTGGGGGTGCTGGGGAGTCATGGGGGTGTGGGGCTGGGAGCTGGGAGGGGCAGGGTGTGGAAAGAGCCCCTGTGGGGCCGTGTGGGGAGACTTGGAGGCAGGGAGGCCGGGGAAGAGGCTGGGGCAAGGGCCCAGTGGGGAGGATGAGGCCTGAGCTGGGATGGAGGAGAGGGGCCGAGGGGCAGCGGGAGGATGGCTCTGGGAAGCTCTGAGGATGTGACCGGGAGGGAGGGGTCAGAACCACCGGGAGGGTGCACGGCAGGGCCCCCACGCCCAGTGATGGGGACCCGCCCGGGAGGATGAGCCGGTCTGGGGAGACGCTGAGCTCTGCTCCGGCCCCTGGGGACCCCCATCCCGCACCCACAGGTCTTCTCCCTCATCGTCTTCTCCTCCGTGCTGACTGACGGCTACCAGAACAAGACCAACTCTTCGCAGCTCCGCTGCGTCCTCAACAGCAACAACGCGGGCTGCAGCTTCGCTGTGGGAGCTGGCCTCCTGGCCTTCCTCAGCTGCCTGGCCTTCCTCGCCCTGGACGCCCATGAGGGCCGCACCACCACCAGCCGCTTCAAGACGGCCTTCCAGCTCCTGGACTTCATCCTGGCCGGTGAGCCCCCCGGGCACTGCCCTTGACCACCCAGCCGGCCCCGACCGTCCTCCACACGTGACCCAAAGCTTTGCCCCTCACTTCTCAAAGCTCTTCTGCGCCCGCTGTTTCCTCCCGGGGAATCATTGCCCATCCCTTAGACTCAGGGTAAGGGTCATCTCTTCTGACCCCCAGACTAATTCTAGAAGCCTCTCTCCTGCCCAGCTTTTTCCTCGCATTCACCTCCCTTCTTCACAACCTTTGTTGAAAAGCCACCAGTGGCAGTGGCCAGCGGTTGGGTGCAGAGCGCAGAGTCAGACAGACCCAGGTTTGAAATCTCACCTCTGGTGCCTCCTCAGTGTGTGGGTTTTCTCCCCTCTCTGAGCTTCTGTAGAAGCTGGGATGAAAACTCCCACCTTCAGGGTTTTTCTGAGGATGAAGCTCGAGAAAGGACTCCTGCAGTGATGTTGATATTTACCAGGCATATCCCCTGTGTCAGGCACCGCTTCAAGAGCTCCCCGTGGCTCTCTCATTTCTTCCTCAGAACCACCCAAGGAGGGAAGTCCTGTTCAGATTCCTATTTCACAGAGGAGGAAACTGAGGCTTGAGGAGGTTGTGTAATGGCTGCCGAGTGGCAGACCCAGGCTTCCAAGCCAGGCCTGGCCTCCTCACCAATGCCGAGCACCCTAGATAGAGCCCGGCACACAGTAAGTGCCAAATAAATGCTCGTTCCTTTTCCTCAGGCCCCAGGCTCCTTCCTCTCCTTTTCTGCACCTGCCCAGTTCCAGCAACTTAGGGCTGGGAGGGCCCCTAAAGGTCACCGAGTCCAGCGCTGTCCAAGAGAAGGTTCTGTGAGGACAGGAATGTTCTGTGCCTGGACTCCCCAACACGGGAGCCACGGGCCACGTGTGGCCGCCGAGCACTTGAAGTGTGGCCAGTGCCACCAAGGGGCAGAATTTTTTTAAATTCTATTTTAATCGATTGGAATTTTTGATCGAGTGAAACATAAAAAGCTGCAAGTGGCTGGCGAGCCCCGTAGTGGACGGCACACCCCACTCCAGGGGTTGTTTTGCGGCCGGCTGGGAGGGGGAGGCCACGGCAAGACCCGAGGCCCCAGCCACCCTTCCTGAGCGCTCTCTCCCCAACTCACGCCCCTCCCACCCCACCCCGCCCCTCTTCTCTCCCTCGACCCCCCAGCCCTCTGGGCAGGCATTTGGTTCGTGGGATTCTGCTTCCTGGCCAACCAGTGGCAGCATTCGCCGCCCAGACAGTTCCTCCTGGGGAGCAGCAGTGTCAAGGCCGCCATCACCTTCGCTTTCTTCTCCATCCTCGTCTGGGTGAGGAGCCTCCTCCCTGCAGGGCGGCGTGGTGTGAGTTAAGAGGGCTAGAACCTTCCACCCAGCTCCCCAGGACCTCCGCAAGCCCCTTTTGTGACTTTGGGCAAAGAGGGAAGAAGGCGCCCCTTCCTCCCAGCAGACTCAGCCCAGTGTGGGCATCATCCAGTGAGCTGTGGCACAGCTCCCACCTGGGCCGACCCCACCCAAGCCAGCCTCCAGCTCGCCCTCCTCTGCCCACAGATACTCCAGGCCTACCTGGCCCTCCAGGACCTCCGAAATGATGCTCCAGTCCCCTACAAGCGCTCCCTGGACGACGGCGGCGTGGTGGTGACCTCTCTCTCCCCGCTGTCCGCCACCAGCCCCGTCAACACGCCCACCACCGGTCCCCACAGCCTGAGCTACACCAGCTCCGCCCTGTCCCCCCATCTGACCACTCCGAAGGCCCCCCGCCTCACTATGATGCCCGACACCTAGACAGCCTCATCCACACCAGTAAAGAGAGACTCCTCCCTCCAGAAGGGTTTCTGAAAACTGCCCTCTGTCCTTCTCATATCTGTTTCTCTCCGGTCCCTCGAGTGCCATGGGGAGGGGGGAAATCCTATGGGGTCTCCTCAGGGGTTTCTGTAGCGGGTCCCACTTCCAATCCACCTCCTGGACTCTCCCTCTGGGCGCCACCTTGATAGCTAGGGGCGGCGACGGGAGGGAAACTCTTTTTTCAGGCCTGTGACACAGCGAGCCCTTTACTCCTTGCACTGGCCACGGGAGGGAGGCACGAGGTGCCCCACTGTACAGCTGAGGAAGCTCAAGTTCAGAGACAAGATGCTTCCGCCCGTGGAGAGGGCTCTAAGGAGAACGAGGGCCAACACTGGGACTGGCCCTGTCTCCAGGGCCCACATCCTTTAACTCACCCCAGCTGACAAGGGACCCACTCAGACCCATGCGGTGGGAGGAGTGGTTAAAGGAACAGGGGATGGCAAGTCCATGACTGAGGTCAGGGGAGATCCTTGTCTTCAAATATTTGAAAGCTTGTCTTAGGGAGCCCCGAAACTAATCGGAGACTCGTGCTTGGGCCACAAAACGCTCCTGCCTGCAGGGACCCAGCAGGTCACTCCAGTGGGTGAAGTACCCATGAAGCAAGTGGGGGGGCAGGGGCCGAGCCTGGGAAGGGGCAGCCTTCACTCAGCACCCAGCGTTCAGTACCACAGCCCGGGGGTGTCCAGAGCAGCGCTGTCCAGGACTTTCCTAGTGGTCTGGCGGTTAGGACTCCACGCTTCCACTGCAGGGGGCACAGGTTCGATCCCTGGTTGGGGAACTAAGATCCCACATGCCACGATGCAGCCAAAAAAAAAAAAAAATTATAGAGCAGCGCTGTCCAATGGAAACAAAGTGTGAGCCATGGGGGGGCAGTATTTAAACTTACCAGCTGGCCACGTGAAGAAAAGTAGAATGAAACAAGTGAAATGAATTTTCATATATTTTATTTAACCCAGTATATCCAAAATATGATCATTTCAACATGTCATCAGTATAAAAAATTACTAGCCAGGTAGCTTACATCCTACTGCACTAAGTTTTTGAAATCCTGCGCCTGTTTTACAAGAACAGCACATCTCAAGTGCTAATGGTCACTGTATTGGATAGTGCCGCTCTAGAACCTTCTAGTTTTTCTAGAACCGGACATCCGTTTCTTTTTATGTGGAATTAGGTGGCAAGGAATACAAAAAAAAAAAGCTTAATGTTAGGCTGGCCAAACCAAACACACCCACACAGGGGCCACAGTGGCTGCAGAGCGTTCATTTACAAACTGGGAAAAGCAGTGTGAGTTGTGGGGAGGCAAATGTGGGCTCCGTGGTCCCCTTTTTGGGTTTCCTGTGTGGCAGTGCTCAGGGTGCAGAAAGAAGTAGGCCGTGGTCCCTGTGGGCACTGGAGGAAACGGCAGCCATGCGGTGGAGTGGGCAGGGTTCCGGCATGGCAAACGGGAGGACCCAGAGCTCTGGTCCTCGCTCTGTCACTAGCTGGATCACCTGGAACGTGTCACTGAATCTCTCTGGTCCTGAGCGGGGCTGGCTGTCAAACTAGAGACTTGGACCAGATTTAGATTGATGGTTTGAGGGCTGCGTTCAAAGAGGTGCCCCCTCCCGACCCTGAAATCAACCCAGGCAGCCCTGCTCCTGCATTTTCCATATGAGGCTTCTGGACAAATTCCTCTAAACGGAAGGTCCGTTGGCTTAGCTTACAAGAAAGAAAGAAAAAAAACCTTTGAAAAACCCCACAGCAGTGGCTAAACATACAGGATCCAGCAGCAGAAAGCCAGGGTACCAACCCCACCCCTGTGGCTCACCCGGCTAAGCCTCGACTTCCTCCGCAACAAAGTGAGGGTGCTCTGAGGGTCCCACGAGCTCACCCGTGTAACGCACATTGCCTGGCGCTTATGAGACGCTCGGAAACACCAGCTACCTGCCTACTGAAGCTTCCAGAGCCATCCTACGGCAGAACTGGAGGCGGCTAAGGAAAGTCTCAGCAGACATCTAGGGCATTTGGCGAAATCAGGGGGCAAAACTCCAAAAGGTTACAAGGGCCAACCAAGTAAACCAAGTGAAGGAAACAGGCCAGGTGTGAAGCCAATCTGGAGGGAAACATGGAAAAGATTTGACTTTCCTTTGAACTTCACAAAACCACAGAACAACAGCGTCAGCCCAGTAAGAGATGGTATCAAGCCCTCAGCCAAGTCCTGGGGACTTGGTGATGGAGGGAGGGGAAGTTCACGTCCCAGCCATTCACTCCAGCCATCTGCTGCTACACAGACACGAGGACCTGGCATTGTCAGACTCATGGGGTTCTTTTCAAGAGAAGCCAGAAATCCCGATTTTAATGTGTAAATCTGGTTTTTAAAGGCTCTCTAGGGAGAACTGTCAGGGAAGTTCTGTGCCAAGATAAGAAGAATCTTCGAGATTTTTTTCCTCCACAACCTTTTCCCTGGTGGAGTCATGAGGAGTCAGGGTGCAGCTCAGAGTCTCAGGAAGCCCAGTTTCTCATCTCCCTGCTCCTCTCAGGCCTGGATCGCCTGCAGATGGCAGACGGGATAAAGCAGAGGCAGAGAGAGGGGCCGGGGTGCCGGGCGGACCCCACAAACGCCAGAGAGAGGGCAAGGAGCAGCCAAAGAGAGGCATCGTTTTCCTCAGTTTATTTCAAGAGAACAAAGAATCAACCGTCAATTCTGTACAAAAACATGGCCATAGAGCCACGGTGACCCTTGGGCCAACCCCCTTCCCATGCGCCCCTAAATTGCCAAAAAACAAGGACGTGACCAAAAAACCCAAACTCTGGAAAAAATTATTATGAAAAATCAGGGGAGAACTTCCCTCCCCTCTTCCCTCTCCCCAGTGCAGAAGTTTGGGGGGGGGATGGGAGGTTGTGTCCTTGACAACGGTGGGAGGTCTGGCAGGCGGCTGTCGGCAGATTTAGTGTTTGGCAACCAGTGGGGCTGATGGGTTAGGATCCAGAAGGAAGCCAGGGGGCTCGGGGGAGGGAAAAGATCTCCAACCCTGCCGTGCCCCACAGGACACTCGAAAACAGTTTATAAAAATTGGGGCCAGAGAGTAGAAAAGAAAGGAGTCATCAGAATCAAAACCTAAATAGTGGAAAGATTTTTTTTTTTTTCTCTAAAAGGCAAAAAAACTACAAACAGCCCAGGTCCTGAGCTGCCCCAAGACTTGGGTCCTCCACTGCCCCCTGAAACCTGGCAGGAGCAGGGCTGGGGAGTACCGAGAGGTGGGTTCTTAAAAAAGTTCCCCTGGATGGGAAGGCTCTTCGTCTTTCGTCGCCTTCCTCTGCCTCTCGCAGCTGCCCCGGAGAGGGATGGCGAGGACCAGGGCTACGCCGGCAAACTCAGCTTCTTCCCCTTGAGGACTGGGGGAAGAGAAAGGGGGGTGGGCGTGACCAAGGGGTCCCTCGTGGAGGGGACAGCCTCCCACGCCCACAGCAGGGGCTTGGATGCTGGGCTGGGCAGAGATGCAGAGGGGCAGCCCCAGGACTCGGATTATCAGCTGTGGGTGGGGCCGGGGACCAGGCTCCCGGCCTAGGGGCTGAGCCATGGAGCCCCGGAGGAGGCCCTATTTCCCCTAATGCTGGCTGCTCCCCTTCCATCCTGGAAGGGCTGGAGGCCTTGGCTCTCGGGGGGCGCTGGGGTCAGAGGGCCTGGCAGGGCTGGCTGGGCGAGACCACCCGCTTCTGCCCTCCCAGCCTTAATCCTCAGGGGGCGTGGCTGCCTTCAGGCCTCTGTCCTGTCTCCTCTTCCCTTCACACTGACTAACTGAACTTCCAAGGTCTTTGCTTTAATCATCGTCTCTAAAAGGCCTCCCCCCGACCACACCCTCTCCACGTAAAGTAACCCCCTCACCCTCCACCATTGTTCACCAACACATCCCTGGTTCCTTTCTGTCACTGCCCTTCTCACTGTCAGCAATCATCTCTCTTGTTTATTCACCACCTCCCCCGACTACGATACAAAGGGAGGGGAGGGGCTTGTCCATCTTTTCTCCTAAGCTCGTATCCCCAGAGCCTAGCCCCGGCCAGGGACATAGACAGTGCTCCATAAATTTGTTGGTTGAATGAATGAATGAATCTTGGTGGGCCTGAGTCCCTGAGGGTAAGGACAGAGGTCCATGAGCAGAGAGGAGGCCCTCCCTTCTCTGAACGCTGCTGGGGCCTAGGAGACGGGAATTCTGGATCTGTTACGGGCGTGAGACTGAAAGACTTTGGATATGGAACCTTGGGGCAGGAGGAGGGCTTAGGACACATTCCAAGAGAGGAAAAGTCAGAGGCCACCCCGGCCTGCCCCTCTCTTTGTCCTGTCTCCCCTCGAGGGATACAGGGCTGGGGAGATGAAGCTGGGGCCCCAGGGAGGGGGGGAGCTGGGGAAGGAGCAGGCTCCCTACCGGCCGGCCCCCCACGCTGGCTACCTTTGGTGATGTAGAGGTAGAAGAAATCACAGTAGAGGACCGTCTGGACCAGGCCTGCCACGATGGCGATGAGGTCGAAGAAGCCTTCGAAGTGGTAGCGCCAGATCCAGTTGAAGAGATAGAGCGTGCGGTAGACCCCCAGCGCAAACAAGTAGTGGCTGGTGATGGTCTCCGCCTCGCCCGTCTTGCTCACCATGAACAGCTGCGGCAGGATGGCCACGGACTCCAGGTAGATGGAGAAGGTCCAGAGGATCTGCGGAGAGGCCGGGGCGTGGGAGCAGAAGGCAGGACGAGGCGGGAGGGGACAGGGCAGAAGAGAAGGGTGAGGATGGTGGACCTTGTGGCTACAGGTGCAGTGATGTTGGAGAGTGGGCGACAGGTACCACAACGCCTGCTGGGCACTCACTGTGTGCCAGACACTGCTTTCCTGCCCCACCTGTATTCTCTCGTTTAATCCCCACGATGACCCCATGAGGGAGGTACTATTATCAGCATCCCCTTCTTTTTTGTTGTTTTGTTTTTCGGTTGTGCCGCAAGGCTTGAGGGATCTTAGTTCCCCGACCCGGGAGGGAACCTGGACCCCGGCAGTGAAAACACCAAGTCCTAACCACTGGACCACCAGGGAATTCCCAGCATCCCCTTCTACTGATGAGGAAACCGAGGCCCAGAGAGGGTAAGAGGCTTGCCCAGGACGTAGCTAGGAAGCGGCAGAGCTGGGATTTGAGCCAAGTGTTCTGAGCCGGTGTTTGTGAGCACTTTTAATTTACACCCCTCCCAAGGGCAGCGCAGGTTGGGATCTTGGCTGTGAGATGTCCCTTCTGTGAGATCTTGGGCAAGAGACCCAGATTCTCGGAGCCTCTGCTTCCTCACCTCTAAAATGGGGATGATTCTGGGAATTCCTTGGCAGTCCGGTGGTGAGGGCTCCGTCTTTTCACTGCTGAGGGCCCAGGTTCAATCCCTGTTTGGGGAACTAAGATCCCACAAACCACATGGCACAGCCCTGCCCCCCACAAAAAAAGGGGATAATTTTCCTGCCTTGGTAGGGGCGACATTCAATGTGCAATCTTTAGAGACATAAATCAGACTGTGTCACTCCCTGGCTTAAAACCCTCTTGTAGCTACTTCTTATCACATCCAGAATAAAACCCAAGTTCCTAACCTTGGCCTTCAAGGCCCTCCTCAATCCAGCTTCATCTTCTACTCCCTCCCCTCGCCCTCCAGGGTACAACTACCTGGGCCTTCCATCTGGTCCTCCAACACACCAAGCTCCTTCCTGCCCCAGGGCCTTTGCACTTGCTGTTCCTTCAGCTCTTCCCCCAGACAGTCACATTCTGCCTCTTCCACCTCCTTCCAATCTCAGCTCATCAGTCACCTCCTGAGAGAGGTCCTCCCTGACCATCCTTCCCCCTGGATGGTCACATCCCCTGTCTTATCTTCCTCCTGGCAGCTCTGACCAGACTGTGAGCTCCGTGAGGTCCAGGAGCCTACATCTTGGGCACCCTGTGGGCCCAGCACCTGGCACAGTGCCTGGCACATATTCGATGCCTGGATGAATGCATGAGCGATTGGAAGCAAGGTCCCCAAGTGCTTGTCACAGGCCATCATTTAGGGAGCAGTGACAAGCATCATTTGTAAGCAGGACAGGGCATCCCAGGAGGGAGAGACGAAGAGATGGCAGGCAGCTGTTGGCCCCTTTTCAGTCCTCAGCTCCCTGAAAGTCCCACCTGGGGTGAGTTGTGATCTGCAGACCCACCGAAACCTCCGCTCAGACAACAAAGCCAGCTGGCAGGTGTGGTTCCTCCTGGGTTGTTTTGGTTTGTGGGAAGGAAGTGGGGACCTTCAGGATGTATTCCTAAGAACTGACGTTTATATAGCACTTACTACATCCAAGGCACTGTTCTATGCACCTTATGGGTATTAACTGGCTTATGCCTTAACCCTATGAGGTAAGTCCTATTGTTATCCCCCTTATACAGATGAGGAGACTGAGGCCCACGGGATCAGTAACTCGTCCAAGGCCACACAGCTAAGATGTGGGTGGAAACAGATTCCTACCCAGGCAGCTAGACTTCAGGGCTTGTTCCCATAATTACTCAGAATCCACCAGCGAGGTTCTTAGTATATCAGGTTAGTTGAGGCTCTCGGGAAACATACCCATTAAATTGATACATACCGATTGTTAGCCTTGGGGAGTGGAATCATGACGTAAGAGGAGAGAGAAGGTCTATTGCATTTTACTTTATCTATTTGTGACATCTGAATTTTTAAAGAATTGTTTCCTTCTATGATTAAAAAATAATTTTTCAGCATGCACCTATTGATAGCATGGGCTTTGAAAGCAGGCAGACCTGGGTTCAAATTCTGTGAGGTCTCCCCTCTGAGCTGCACCTCAGTCCTCCAAGAAATAGGGATGAGTATGCCCACTTCCCCAAGAGGCCGACGGATCAGACGGGATGATGACGGATTTGGAATGGCCAGCTCAGAGCAGGACACACAATTGGTGCCAATACTTTGCACAAGTGACCTCCCCACCTCTGAATGAGGGAACCACACAAGCTGGAGTCAAGAATCCTGGGTCCTGGTCCGGCCTCCTCCACCTGGAGCAAGCCCCACTGCCTTCCCCCAGCCTCAGTCTCCCCATCTGCAAAATGGGCCCAGCTCAGCGGGTGCTCCATGCAAGGTGATGCTGATGATACAGTTGCAAAGTCCAGGCCCCGCAGCCAAGCTTGGGGTTCCTGCCACAGTGCAGTGCCGCCTCCCTCTGACATTTCTGGGACCCCTGGGTCAAAGTCACCCCCAGTCACCCTCAGTCAGATTTGTCTAGCCTGCAGGGTGCTTTTAGAAATAGATCTGGAATCTGTAGCCAAAACTGTAAAGTTTTCCCTCAGGAAAACTCCTGAATTGTGGCTTGTGTTGAAAACATCATCACATCTGGCTGCTCAGTGGCGGCTTGCAGAATCTTAGTTCCCCGACCAGGGATCGAACCCGTGCCCCCTGCCTTGGACGTGTGTAGTTTTAATCACTGGACTGCCAGGGAAGTCCCAGGGCCAGCTTCTTACAAGGCAGGAGTGAGTGGTCCTGGGGGAGGAAAGACTGCTCTGAATTTGATTCCTGCCAGCCCCAGGAGGCCTTAACCTTCCAGATTTAGCAAAGGCCCTCTCGAAATTCCTCCCAGGATTTAGCAAAGGCCCTCTCGAAATTCCTCCCAGGAATTTGTACAGGTCCCACCAAAATGCCATGCAATAAAAACCATGACAGCTAACATTTAGGAGTAAAAGGATCCACATGGTCCTAAACACTGCAAGCACTGAACAAACATGGACCGCACTTCCTACCTACTGCCAGACACTGTGCTTTACCAATATTAACCCCTCATCAAAGCCTATGAAGTAGGAACTGATTATCCCCATTTCACAGACAAGAAAACTGAGGCACAGAGAAATTACATGACTTGCCCAAAATCTCACAGCTGCTAAGTGGGCTTCAAATCCCAGTTCTCTGGTTCTAGAGTCTCTGTGTCTAACCACTACGTGATGCTGTCTAATCTCAGTAAATCCTCACAATGACCTGATCTCGACTTTACAAATAGGGAAACTGAGGCACAGAAAGGTCAAGTTCCATGCCCAAGGTCATGCTAATAGAAAGTAACAGATCCAAATCCAAGTAGCCTGGCCCCTAAGAGCCCCGTTTCCAACTCCTGAACTATTCATTAGGCCAATGACTTTGGAAGAGTCATTTCAACTCCCTAAGCCTCAGTTTTCTCATCTATAAAATGGGGCTGCTATGAAAAGTAATGAGTTAATGTATGTGAAATGCTGAGAGCAGCGTCTGGCACATCGTGAGTGCTGCTGCTGTTACATTACTATCATCTGACTCCAGAGCCCCTGTTTTGAACTTTATGTCCTAAAAGAAGGAAGTCTGAGCAAACCCTACAGAAGGAAGCCTCTGAGTGGGTCCACTGTCAACTGCTCTTCTCCCACAGCCCACCCCACCACTACAGACCCTGCAGGTGGCCTACCTCTAGAGGAGTAAAGTCATGGTTGACCAAGAACGCCAGGATGGCCGTGGGGACAACAAGGAATTCCACTCGGAACGTGTCGTGGTTCCCATCGTAAGTGGCTTTGAACTTGCTGTAAATCATCCAGACCGTGGTGAAAGAACAGGCGATGTAGACCACCTGTCGAAGGGGAGGATGTGGAGGGTGCTTCAGCTCCAAGCACAGGGTCCGAGCCCCCAGTAGACTTAGACCCAGCCCCAGGAGTCCAGGCCCCCAGCCTCTCCTCCCTCAGGCTTAGCAGTCTGGACCCCTAGCCCCATCCTCCCTCAGACCCAGAAGTCTGGGACCCATATTCCCTCCTCCCTCGGACCCTCCCCGGCTCCCCCCTCAGGAGGGCTCGGCAGGTTAGGAAAAGCCTTTACCTTCATGCACGTGTTGTAGAGTGAGATGTAGTTGGTGAAGAGGTCCAGGTAGCGGGCAGTGAACACCACAGCAAACAGGGCCTGGCTCTTCCCCGAAATCCCTGTGGTCCAGAGAAATGGGGATGGGGGAGGCTGAAGGTGGGCTGCACGGCCAATAAACCGAGGCCCAGGGCCCCGGGCGAGCCAGAGGGGTTCTGGAGTGCAGCTGTCCCTGGAGGCCTCCCCAGCTCCCCCGGCCTAAGCAGGGCCTTTTCCCACGGCCCACAGCCAGGGGGCAGCCCGGCCCCAAAGCTACTCCAGCCCGAGGCTCTGTCCCAGGCTAGGCCTCGTGGCCCCCTCCGGCCCCCTCAGGGTCCTCCCACAGTCCAGATCCAAGGTGGAGCCTTGGGAGGACCCCACTTGACCTCAGCCTTCCGGAACAGGTCGCCTACCTCCCGCTCCCTTTCTGGCGGCCACAGTCCACGTCACCAACTCCCAGCCGCCTCCCTGCCTGCCACAGCTCCCTGTTCCCAGCCCTGGGAACCCTAAGGCCACCCAGACAGGGGCCGGGGGAGGCTGAACTGGGTTCCTGGAGCCACCCCCACCAAAATGGATGCATCTCCAGTTTGGGGAAAGGAGGTGACCCCCTGGTGACCCCGGACCTGGAAGGGGGATCCTCAGCAAGCAGTGGCGGGGAGGAACCCGTCCCCCTATGCCTCCAAACCCTTCCCCGAGTCCTGGACTGTCTCCCGCATTCTCCCCCCTTCTCCGGCCCCGGTGGGCGTCTCACCGGCACACGAGCGGGACTTCCAGATTTTGAGCAGCAGCAAGATGATGGCTAGGAGGTGGGAGAGGTCTCCCAGGAATCGGAAGAGATTCATGGCTGAGGGGATCTGGCAGGGCTGGGCTGGAGGGAGTCAGGCTGAAGGGGGGCTGCCCCCCGGGGCTGCTGTTCTGGCCGGGCGGCTGGGCTGGGGGGCGGGAGAGGTGCCCTCGGGTGGGCTCCGCTCCGGGGAGGGGGCTCTGGGCGGGGTCGCCGAGGCCGGAGCTGGTGGCCGAGCCAGAGCTAGGAAGAGGGAGGCGGGCGGGAGGGAGGGGGAGGAGTCCGGGCGGGAGGCTCCGCCCCCGAGGGCGGAGTCCCGGCTCTCCAGCGCCCTCTACCTCGCACACCCCCCCACCCCCACCCCCGCTTGCAGAGTTGGCGCCGAATTTACCCCCCTAAGGCCGCCTCCCAGGAACTTGCGGGGTCGCTGGGATCCGAAACTCGCAAATCCGGCACCAGTTCCCCCAGGCAGTCCGTGCCTCTCTGTAAAGGTTGCAGCCCAGCCGCACAGATTCTGCCCTTGACATCGATTCGGGAGGCAGATCTCTGAGATTTAAAAATCTTAGACAGGGACCCAGAGGCTGGCTTTTCAGGGGCCTCCAGCTACAATGCACTCAAAAGACAAGAGAGCAGTCCCCAGTCCCCCTCTCAGACTCAGAAGTCTGGGTCCCCAGCACCTTCATCCCCCAGGAGCCAGGAGTCCAGGACCTCAACCCCCTCCTCCCCCAGGACCCAGGAGTCCAGGACCCCAGCCCCTCCTCCCTCAGACCCAAGAGTCTAGCCCCCCTTTCTTGGGGCTTAGGGTCCCACCCAACAATCTTGTGTCTCAAGCATCCTAGACCCAGGAATCTAGATGCACAATGCCTTCCTCCCTCTGGGACCCACAAATTCAGGTGTGGGTCTTACATTTCAGAAATGTAAGGCTTCGCTCCTGCTCTCCCAGACCCTGGAGTCAGCAGCCCACAGCTCTGGCTCCAGCCCCTCCTCCAGAGCTGCCCCCTCACAGGCACACATACACACCCTCAGGAGCCCAGGTGTCCTGCGCCACACTCCACCACAGCACTTTATAGAAGCGCTGGGCTTAGCCTCTCTAGCAGGAAGGGCAGGAGCTGGACAGCTGGCCTTGAGGGCCAGGAACAGGCTGTGTCTAGGAGGGGACACACATTGCTTTCCTCCTGGATGTCTGAGTACCCACGGGTGATGGATGTCAGGGTCCGTCAGTAAAAGAAGGGGTACAGAGGTAGTAGTTTCCTCAGATTGCTGGATGGATTGGGTGCCTGAGGGTGACATCCATCAGTCTTGGATTTTGGGCCGCTGAGGGTGGTTTGTGTTAAGGGGTCAGTTTGTCTGAGTGCCTAAAAGGGACTCAGGCCTGGAGGAGGGGGCCCAGATTACTGGGTAGCAGTGGAGAAGGGAGCTAGGGGCTTGGACTCCCGGGTCTGAGGGAGGAGGGGGCTGGGGGCCTGGACTCCTGGCTTCACGATGGAGACCTAGTTTGCAGGCCTGGCCTTCCGGGGCAATAGAAGCCAAAAGATGGGTCCTAGCATGGTGGAGAACCAAGTCTGGGAATGGCCTCCTGCTTCACAAGCATCAAAGTGGGGAGGGGGCAGAGGGCGGCAGCCCCTGGGCTCTGGAGTCCAAGTCCCAATCTGATGCCTCAGTGCCGGGGCCTGAGTCCCTGCCTGTTCCCCACCCCTTCCTCCCCGTTTTATTTGCAGCCCCTCACTCTCTTGTCCCAGGAGGAAGGCAGAAGCTGGGAGCTGGGGAGGGGGGTGGCCCCCTCCCCCAGCCCTGGCAGGAGGAGGGGTCCCCAGGGAGGCCAAGAGGGGGGGCTGTGGGTCTCCCGGCAGGGGCGGACGGGGACTGAATGTTAATCACATCCCGAGCGAGTGTGTGTGTGTGAGAACAGAGCGAGTGTGCGAATCCCTCCCGCTCCAGCTCCTCCAAGCTGTGGCCGCCGCCCTCCGCCCACAGCCTCCCACGGCCACCGGTGCCCAGCTGGGGGGGTGTCGGCCCGGGTGGGTCCGCCCGGCCCCCAGGGATCTCTCATGCGTCTGCCATCTGCCCGGTGAGGATCTGTGTGTCCGGGTGTCTGGGGCTGGGCTGGTGGGGGGGGGGGGTGTGTCTGTAAGGGCTGCGGCGGCTGAGGGAGGGAGGGAGGGTTCTGTCTGTCCGTCTCGACCCTGAGCCACCTGCCTGGGTGTCGCGGGCCCCCCAGTTTCCTCCCTCCGAGCCCCCCCCCCCCAAACCCGGATGGATGGTGTGTACCTGGGCTCTGTGCCTCCTGCCTTCGTCCGGCCGGGCTTCTGGCGTCCCCGGCTGCCTGTGTCCTCCTGTCTGTCCGAACAGCCCCTGACGGCAGTGGCAGCCCGGCCCCATCAGACCCGTGTGTGTGTGTGTGTGTGTGTGTGTGTGTGTGTGTGTGTCGCTCCTCAAGCTCCGGGGGTGTTGAGGGGAATCCCAGGGAAGTGAGGTGGTGCGTGTGTGTATGGTGTGTGTTTCTGCCTGTATTTAAGAGTGGGGGAACGAGGGGGGTCGTCTGGAGGTGGCCAAGCGAGGAAGGGGCGAGCAGTCCCCCCGACAGGCAGTCTTCCGCCCCTCAGGCGCGCACACACACACACACACACACACACACACACACACACACGCCACCGGCTTCAGAGGTGACCCAGACAGACAGACAGACAGACACAGAAGCGGGAGGGGGGGAGCGCTAAGGGCACAAAGGGGGGGGGATGCGAATGAGCCAGGGAGAGGCGGGACCGGACACATGGACGGGGGGGAGGAGCCGGGGCTGAAGCGGCAGAGGGGGGCACCCCGGGTGGGCGGAGGGGGGATCCCCACGGGGTCGGGGCAGCGAGAGGACACCCCGACAGCCTCCGCAATGTCCGGGGCCCAACTTCCAGCGCAACATGTGTAGCAGCGTCCTCGCCTAGTCTGAGTGGCCGCAACCTTGGGGGACAGACAGGGCAGGACGGACCGAAGAAGAGGAGGGAGAGCTGGAGCCAGGGACGGGCAGGAGGTCCCCGCCACCGCCGCCGCCCCAGGGCCTGCCCCCCCACCCCCTCCGCGGCTCCCTGAGCCCTCCGCGGAATCTTCGGGTCGCTGGACTCCGGTTCCGTTCCTGGCACCCTCGCAATACCCCCCACAGAACAGGGTCATGAAAAGGTAAGGCTGGGGTAGGGGATGCAGGGGTGGGGGTGGGAACGCGGATCCCCAAATCTAGGACAGGGAAAGTTGGCCAGGGGCCTCCGGGAAGGACGGGGATTGAATGGGGAATAGGGGTCTCTGGGGGCCTCTTTGCCCCCTATCTCCTTCTCCCTCTCTGACCCCTTTTTCCCAAGTCTCTACACCTCAGGTCTCCTAACCCCCCATTTCTGACACTTTGATCCCTCTCCCCAGCCCCATACACCTGACGCCCCATCTCCCTCTCTATCCCCCATCTCTCCATCTCACCTTCCCTCTGCCCCACCCCACCCCCTGCCCGCATCAGTCTCCCCCCCACCTCGCCTGTCCTCCTCCCTCTCTCCTCTCCATCTCCCCTCCCTCCTCAGCTGTGAGTCTGCTATTAATACCTCTACCAAGGACCTTGAGAGCATCCAGGCCCTGGCACCCCTCGCCCCAAGCTACCGTCCCTTCCTCAAGGTTCTGGAATACCCTTCTAGCCTCTTCCAAGCACCAGGATTAGGGTGGGGAGAGAACAGGGCTGGAGGGGGGGAACGGGACGCCGTCTGCAGCACGACGCGAAGGTGGGGGGGCGGGCTGTTGATCGAAGTGGCCTCTCCTCTCTTCTGTGATGGATGGGGGGGAGTGATGGAGACAGGCACACACCAGGAATCTCTGCACCCTCCTCCTCCTCAGCTGAGGGACAGGCTGTACTGTGCATAGGACCTGAGTGGGGTGACTCGGGGCGACTGGAGCTGGGGGGTGCCCAGGATGATGGGACGAATGGGGCTTGAGACAAAAAGGGGTCCTTTAAGGGAGGAGAGGGCTATGGGCCTGGATTCCTGGGTCCTGGGCATAAAGGAGGCTGGGCAGCTGGATTCCTGAGTAGGGGGCAGGAGTGAGCCGGGACTCCTGGATCCTGGGAAAGGATGGAACTGAGCACCAGGACTCCTGGGTCCTGGGGAAGGAGGGGGCCCAACAGCCAGGACTGCCGAGTCTGTGGGAGAAGTTGGAGGATAGGGCTTCTGTGTCTGAGGGAGAAGGGGGCTGGGGGCTCAGTATCCCAAGCCCCTGATGGGGAGGGGATGGTGGTCTGGACTCTTTGGCCCCCTGGGGACGGAAGTGGGGACAGAAACTCATGAGGAGGTGGAGATTGGAGGCCTGGACAATGTGATCCCTGGGGGTGTAGGTTTGGGGGGTTGGAACGCCAGAGTCCCTCAGTGGCTGGGGATACTGCTTCTCTATCTGTCCCTGGAGGGGTGGGAGACTGGCGGGAACTTGGCATCCAGCCTCCTGAGAAGGGTGGGGCTGGGGCTGCCTTCTTGGGCTTCAGCAGGAAGTAGGACCCCGGGGTCCCCAAGGCCAGAGGCCAGGCAGGGGTGAGTCTGAGAGAGGCAGAGGGGCTGAAGGGGTGAGCAGCCACCAGGAAGGGTGGGGAGAACGTGTGTTATCCTGGGGTGGGGGTGGGGGCGCCAGGCCACAGCTGTGGGTTATTTTGGGGCAGAGGGGGGCTATTCTGAGCACTGATTGAGCCAGCTGCTTGGGGAAGGGCAGCAGAGAGGAGGGGCGAGGGGGAGCCAGGATTTGGGCATGCTGGGAGCCCCTGCCCCCATCCCTAGGGAGACAGTGGCCCAGGGTCCCTGGGAAGGCTGGAAGGGTGTGGGGGGTGAGGCCTCTAGGCAGCGGAAGGGGTGTGGGCCTTTCCCCTACCCTAGCTGTCTGTGGGGTGGATAGAGGCCTGCGCTACCATGGCAACCGGACAGGAGCCTGATTGACAGTAAAGAGTGAACCCTTCCTTGTCTGGACCCTCACCCCTTCGAGAAGCCCCTTCTGTAGGCTCTAAATCCTGAGAACCAGGAGTTCAGGCCCCCAGTGCCCTGCTCCCTCAGATCCAGGAGCCAGGAGTCTGGGCTCCCAGCCTGACCACCCCAAGCAGCTAGTATTCAACAGGGACACAGGAAGAGACGCTGTATTGCCTCTCATTTACTAAATTGCTCTGGGCTGGGAGCCAGGGACCCCCGCTCCCCCCAGCTCTCCACAGCTGTGCCCCCCAACCCCGCGGCTCAGACTGGGCCATGACTCTTTCTAGCTGTCATTGAGAATGGGGGGACAGGGACAGGAATAAGGGGCCAAAAGTGGGTTGGGGGTTGTGCTCAAATGGAGGGGTAAGGTCGTGGGGGGCATATTCTCTCCGCAGGATGCCCCACTAATTTCTTTTTCTCTCTCTCTCCCCCCACACACCTGACCCCTTTTCCCTTTCTCTTTTTTTGTTCCCCTTCACTTTTTCTTCCTTTTATTTTTGATCCCTCCTGCCACTCGCCTTCCTGGCCTTCCTTTCATGTCTGTGCTGGGCACCTCCCTGGCGGGGGTCTTGCTCTTTGCCTCGCTATTTCTGTCTTCCTGTGTTTTCTGTCTGCTCTGCCTGCCTTCTCGCGCAATCTCTGATTTTGCCTGTTTCTCTGTCTCTTGTGTGCGTGTCTCTTGGTGGCTGTGGGGTCTCTGTCTCCGTCTTCCTGGGCTTCTTTCCATCTTCCTCTCTCTGTCCAACTTTCTCGTTCCTCTTATGTCTCCCACCTTCCTTCATCTATCTCTGCATCACTCCTGCCTCTCATTCCCTCCCTGTACCTGTCACTCCGCCTTATCTCTCTCTGCCTCTGTTACTCTGAGCCTCTCTATCCCTGTCTGTTTCTCCTTCCATCTCCCTCCTTCTCCCCGTCACTCTCTCTCCCTGACCATCTCTCTGTGACTGTTTTCATCTCTTCCTATCTTCCTGGGTCTCTCTCTGCTCCTGTTCTGATCCCATCTCTGTGGGTCTGTTTCCCATCTGTCCTGTCTCATTGTCCTCCCCCTTCCTACCTTGTCTCTGTCTTCTCCCTACCACTATATCTTCTCTGTCCCCATTACCCACCTCCACTCTCTTTGCCTCTGTATCTCTCCCTCGGTCTCTGTCTCTCCTTTGCTTCTGTATCTCTCCCTTTGCCTCGTATCTCTCTGTCCGTGTCTCTCCCTCTATCACCCCAACCTTTCTCACTTCTACCTGAGTCCCTGTCTCCTTGTATCTCCCCTTCTCCCTGTATCTCTTCCTATACCTTGTCTCCCTGTCTTTCCATCTCTGTGTCTCTCATTCGTATCTCTCTCTGCTCCCCGTGTCTCCCCGTCTCTGCGTCCCACCCTCCTCCGTGTCCCTCCCCGCGTGCCTGCGTGCTTAGAGGCCGCCCGGCAGGGCCCGCAGGCGATGCGCGGCGCTGGTGGCCCCCGCGGCCCTCGGGGCCCCGCTAAGATGCTGCTGCTGCTGGCGCTGGCGTGCGCCAGCCCGTTCCCGGACGAGGTGCCGGGGCCGGGCGGGGCCGGCGGGCCTGGCGGGGGCCCCGGCGGGGCGCGACCTCTCAACGTGGCGCTCGTGTTCTCGGGGCCTGCGTACGCGACCGAGGCGGCGCGACTGGGCCCGGCCGTGGCGGCAGCCGTGCGCAGCCCGGGCCTGGACGTGCGGCCGGTGGCGCTGGTGCTCAACGGCTCGGACCCACGCAGCCTCGTGCTGCAGCTCTGCGACCTGCTGTCGGGGCTGAGGGTGCACGGCGTCGTCTTCGAGGACGACTCGCGCGCGCCCGCCGTCGCGCCCATCCTTGACTTCCTGTCGGCGCAGACTTCGCTGCCCATCGTGGCCGTGCACGGCGGCGCCGCGCTCGTGCTCACGCCCAAGGTGCGCGCAACCCGCGGGCGGGGCGGGGGCCAGAGGCTGAGGGGCGGAGCCGGGGCCCGTCGTGGGTGGGCGGGGTTGTAAGGGGGCGGGGCCAGCCCTGAGGGCCCCCATCGGGGATGCGGTGGGGACACGTGTAAGGGTCAGGTCTAAGTAAGAGGCGGGGCTGACTTGGAGGGGCGTGGTCTATAGGCGGAACGGAGTGTGCCGGGGAATCATCTAGAAGCAGGGTCTGGGGTGATCAGGCTACGGGAAGAGTTGAGAGGCTGCAAGAGAGGTGAATCGGGGAGGGGGTGGGATCTGGGGAAGAGGCGGGGCCGGCCAGTGAGGGGCGGGGACTGGGAACGAGAAGGGACACGCCTGAGATGGCAAGGTCGCAGTGAGGGGTGGGCTCTGGGATCAGCGAGGGGGAGTCAGTTGAAAAGGAATGGGGTTCAGAAATGGGTGAGGGCTAGAGAGGAGGCGGGAGCCAGGAAGGCAGGAACAGGGACCAGGAAAGAGGGGTATCAGGTACTGAGGGAAAGGGAGGTCCCCGGCCAGCTGGGCATGGGGTCTAAAGGTCAACGAAGGAGGACAGAACCATCTGGTGAAAGGACGAGTATGAGAAAGAGAGGTGTCCTAAGTGAGAGGGCGAGGGAGGGGTAGAACCCTGCAGCTAGGAAGTGGGGAGAGGCCAGTCAAGGAAGGGGTGAGTCAGGGAAGGGGCGGGGCTAGCCGGTGAGAGGGGAGGCCAGGGAGGACAGGACCCCTGCTCTGTACTAAAGGGGCGGAGTCTAGAGAGGAAGACGGTCTGGGAGTGGGCTCACCCAACTGTAAGTCTTGGAAAGCAAGAATCCAGGGGGTGGTCCTGGAAAGATGAAGGCCCCCCAGAGAGGTAGCCTCAGCCAATGAGAGGTCAAAACCAGGAGCCTACAGGGAAGGCGGGGGCAGAGGCTGGAGCTGGCTGTGGCCTGGAGAGAGGCCTGCCTCCCGAGGGCACAGGAGGGGCCAGCTGGAGTGGACTTCTGGTAGGGAAAGGCAGAATTTGAACAAGCCCTGTGTGCGGACTAAGAAGTGGTCAGCTAAGAGGAGGTGCCTGAGCAGGGGCGGGGCCTATTCAGAGGTGGAGCCAGTGTAACTGAGAAGTGGGACTCGCCTGAGGATGGGGCCACCTGAGTGGGTGGAGCCTAAGTCTCCACCAATTCCCTGCTGCGGGGGCCGGCGGCTTTGTGACTAGATCACTATTGGAGGCTGGGACTCGTAGTTCTCTCGTGTCCAGGGCACTCTGGGAAAGATCTCTGTCCAACTTTCTTCTTCTCTTTGGCATGGGGTTGTCCAAAGATTTGAAGGCAGATCATCTGAGAGATGAACTTATTACTTCCTGGCTGCCACCTCCTTGGCATACGGAGAGACGTGGTCCCTTGTACCTCCATTGCTGCTTAGAAATGTGTGCCCCTCTGTTTCACTGTCTGCTAGGTGCACACACATTGCCTTCTGGGAAATATAGTCCCTTTAGTGTTTCTGAATGGAAGAGTGGTCCTCACAGCTGCATCTGTGCCCCCATTGAATACTGGGAATGTGGTCCCCTGAGCACACCTCCACCTGCCAAGGGTGAGGGCCCCTCAGTGCTCTCATGGCATTCTGGGAGGCCTCATCCCCTCAGGACAACAGCCCTAACCGGTACACATTTAACCGCAGGCCCATGTCTAGGGAGAAAGTACACTTGCTTGTCTTATCGCATTACTGGAAGATTTATTGGCTGATTCTGTGCCAGGGCTGTTTTAGGTTCTGGGGAATACAGTTATGAAAGGTTAAAAAAAAAAAAAAAAGACAAGGTCCCTGCTTTTACAGAGCTTGTATTTCTAATGGGGAGACAGAAAAAACAAATAACAGAGAGTTGAAATCGGTCCTGAAGGAGAGGTAATGACCGAGGACATGGCTTCAATAGATGGTGGTCAGGGGAGGCCTCCCCAAGGAGTTAAAACTGAGCTGGACCTGAGGACGGAGGAGGGGAGGAGCTGGGGAGAAAAGTGTCCCCGAGAAAGGTGACAGTGAAGGGCAAAGCCCCTGAGGCCAGAAGGAACTTGAGGTGTCTGAGGAAGAGCAAAGAGGTTGGGGTGATGGGAGATGAGGTCAGAGAGGCGACGGGGACGAGGTCATGCGGGGCCTTGTGGGCCACAGCGAGGACTTTGGCTTTGATTCTGATGTAGAATTATTGGAAGGTTTTCAACCAAGAAGGGAGGCAATCCAATTACTATTTTGAAAAGATCACTCTGGCTGCTGTCTGGAGAATGGAAGTTGCGAGAAAGGAAGTCGAGATGGGTTAGGAAGCTGTTGTCGTCTAGGCAAGAGAGTGGTAACCATGAGGGCCGTGACAGGGCCCGTAGTGAGGATTGAACAGCTGGGGTCATGTTTTGAACAGAGCCGAGAAGTCTTGGAGATGGTCTGGATATGGGCCCGAGGGCTGTCCAATAGAATTCTCTGCAATGATGAAGGTGGTCTTCATCTGCTCTGTCACATATGATAGCCACAGCCATGTGTAGCTGTTGAGCACTTGACGTGTGGTTAGTGCAACCAGGGAACTAAGCTTTATTTAACTTTAATTGATTTTAATGTGAATAGTCATGGGTGGCTAGTAGCTACCATATTGGAGAGCACAGGAGACAGTGTTTAAACCCATGGATTTGGATGAGATCACCAGGGAGAGAGGACAGAAGAGGAAACAAGGGCACCCCTATGTTTAGAATTCTGACTGAGGAAGAGAGTCCAGCAAAGGAAACAGAAAAGGAGGGGACAGGAAGGTAGGAAAAAAAGCAGAGAAGGGCAAGTCTACTCAGCAAAGCTTCCTCCAGTTGGGAGAGACTACCTTCAGCACCCTCATGGCCTGCTGGGAGATGCAGTCCCTCTCAGTGGATGCTGGGAACTGTAGTTCCCTCCCAGGATGCTGAGTGTGTCCACTACAGTAATGTTAGCTGCTGTAACAGATAAACCCCGACTTCTCAGTGGCTTAACCCAATAGAAGGTTGTTTCTCACTCATATAAAATCCAAACAGGTGTTCTTGTTCCAAACAGTCTCGCCTCCAAGCCGCGACTCAGGGACTCAGGTTCCTCCGTGTTGTGGCTCTGTAACCCCTTAGGTTTCTCCTCTGGGGCCTCTGCATCTGCCCTCAGACAGGGAAGAGTAAGGTGCATGGGGGGAGAGGTTTTCATGGATGAGCCTAGAACTCAGTCTTGTGGTTAAACATAACCCAGGTCTAGCTCTGTGCTCCAGCAAGGAAAGATGTGTTTGCCGAACGGCTAGTCAGCCTGCCATGTTGAGAGCTGTGAGCTGCCTTTGGCCGTTGGGAGCTGTGATGCCCTTATCAGTTGCTGGGAGATGAGGTCCCCTTTGGACCCCTGGGAGCTGTGAACCCTTCACTGGTCGCTGAAGGTCCCTTATTGACTGCTGGGAGCTGAGGTCTCCACGTGGGGTGGCCTGACATCTTCCTCCTCCTCCCCTGCAGGAGAAGGGTTCCACCTTCCTGCAGCTGGGCTCGTCCACAGAGCAGCAGCTTCAGGTCATCTTCGAGGTGCTGGAGGAATACGACTGGACGTCTTTTGTAGCTGTGACCACGCGTGCCCCCGGCCACCGGGCCTTCCTGTCCTACATTGAGGTGCTGACTGATGGCAGCCTGGTGGGCTGGGAGCACCGCGGGGCATTGACGCTGGACCCTGGGGCTGGCGAGGCCGTGCTGGGCGCCCAGCTCCGTAGTGTCAGTGCGCAGATCCGCCTGCTCTTCTGTGCCCGTGAGGAGGCTGAGCCGGTGTTCCGGGCAGCCGAGGAGGCTGGCCTCACTGGGCCTGGCTACGTCTGGTTCATGGTGGGGCCCCAGCTGGCTGGAGGCGGGGGCTCGGGCACCCCTGGGGAGCCCCTTCTTCTGCCAGGAGGCGCCCCACTGCCTGCCGGGCTGTTTGCAGTGCGCTCGGCAGGCTGGAGGGATGATCTGGCCCGGCGTGTGGCAGCTGGTGTGGCCGTAGTGGCCAGAGGTGCCCAGGCCCTGCTGCGTGACTATGGCTTCCTGCCTGAACTTGGCCATGACTGTCGCGCCCAAAACCGCACCCACCGAGGGGAGAGTCTACACAGGTGAGTGGGGCTGGGCTGGGAGGGCTGTGGGAAGATTCCTGAGCCTGAACACCTGGGGTACTTGTGCCTGAGTGGCCTCAAATGGGTCACGTCCCCTCTCAGAACTTCAGTCTCCTTTTCTGTAAAACGAGCGTAATTGGGTCTCCTTTCTGGGGTTAAATCAGGTGATTTGGAAAAAAGTACCTGAGATACGGTGAGTGTATTACTATATTTCATGATTCTAGGATGCGCGTTTTTGCATAGTTTAATGTCTTTGAAACCAAGACATGTCTTACAATTGATAGCCTACCAAGGTTTCATGGGCAGTGCATTTTTTTCCTTTGTGGTAGGTGAAAACTGTGACACGTCTTCTAGTTGATAGCATCTTAGATTTGGTGAAGTACCCTAGTTAGACTAGGAGTTGAACTTCAGTAACAAAAAGACCCGACAATCCAATGTCCCAAACAAGGTAGAAGTTTGTTCCTCTCTCACTTAATAATCCAGAGGTGCACGATTCAGGCTATCAGGAGACTCCATCGCTCCATGTGGTCATTCAGGGACTCAGGACCCTCCCACCTTGTTGCTCTGCCATCTCCTTTCCGCACAGTCGAAGCTGGGTTGTAGGCCATGTCTGAATTCTAGTGCGTGAAAAGGGGGAAAGTGAGGAGGTGAACAAGCCATTTCCTTTATGGCCAGTGAGGTGGAAGGGACGAGTCTTACATCCCATCGGTGAGAACGTAGTCACTGGGCCAGGACTGACTTATTGGTTGTGTACTGCCACATCCATGCAGATTGGCTAGACATCGATTCTGATTGGGTAGTGCCTGTGCTGCACTGATTGTTAGAGTTTGAATATCACCTGCCCATGCCCTGGGCTAGCTGCAAGGAATTTCGGGGAATGTGGGAAATGTCAATTCTAGCTGGGCAGGTGTGTGCCCAGCTGACACATGATTGTTTTAGAAGAGGAGACCAGGATTTGGTGGGAAACAGCATCTCCACCCCAGGAAGCTTTGGGAGTGAGAACTTGATGAGTTTGGTGACAGACAGTGGAAGGAGAGGACTTTAATGCTGAAATGAGGATGGACTGAGTTTGGGAAGGGGCGATGGGTGGGGAAGAAAGCCTAAGGGAGGAGAATTGAGAATTGGGGAGGTGGGGAGTTGGGAATCGGGATCCAGGGGCAAGAGGATGAGAAAAGCATCCCTTGTTCATAAATACTTACTGAGCGCCCGCTAGGAACTAGGGCTCATGCTGGGCACTGGGAACGCAGAGATGAATAAGACCATGGACTTCTCTTGAAAGAACACAGGGTCCTGTAGGGGTAGCAGACAGGGATGGGATAATGACAACACAGCATGTTATTTGCAATAATGGAAGTTGCACGGACTTTGTGGGAGCACTGGGGAGAGTACTGAAAAGCCAGGACATTTTTGGTTGCAGGAAGCAGAGTCTCATTCAAGTTTCCTCGGGGAAAGAGGGGTTTATTGGAAAGACAAACATGCACAGAAACCCAGACATCAGGAATTGAGGCCAATTCCTCAATTCCAGCTACTCTTTCAATTCATTCTGATTCTCTCTTTCTGATCTTCTCTGCTTCTGTGTGTGTGTGTGTGTGTGTGTGTGTGTGTGTGTGTGTGTGTGTATCTATCTTTCTCCCTCCCCTTCTCCATCACCATCACCATCTCCATCTTCATCACCATCTTCATCTCCATCTCTATCTCTATCTCTGTCTCAGGCTTGCCACTCCCAGGGGCTGTCCAGTTCTGCTTACCCAGAATTTCTGTTCCTTCATGATACTCATCATTTCAGCCCATCCTGTCCATCACCCATGCCTCCAAATCTCACAGCTAACTTCCTTCCAGGAGAAGAATTGTGTTGGTCCCAGTCAACCTTCCAAACTAGGCTATACAAGTCATGGGTCAGGCTACGGAGTCAGGGAGGTTTCCAGGAGGAGGTGGTTTCTAAGTTGAGACCTGAAGAATAAACTGCTCTTTCATTCATCCACTCATTCATTGAAAAGCCCTTTGTCAAGAGTCTGTGGTGTGCCAAGCCCTGCTTTATGAACAGGGTATAATGTTGAACAAGGCCTCTGCTCTCACAGAGCTTACAGTCTCATAGGTGAGACAATCAGTGCACAGACAAGAAAAGAAAGGAAAAAAACATCAGCAGGTAATAACTTCTGAGATGATAATAAAGCAGGTAGAATGTATAACAAACGTCTATGGTGCTAGGTCAGGTGACGTCGTCAGGAAAGGCCTTTTCAAGTAGGTGAAATTTGGAGGTTAAAAAAAAAAAAGAGAGCTTCCCTGGTGGCGCAGTGGTTGAGAGTCCGCCTGCCGATGCAGGGGACGTGGGTTCGTGCCCCAGTCCGGGAAGATCCCACATGCCGCGGAGCGGCTGGGCCTGTGAGCCATGGCCACTGAGCCTGCGCGTCCCGAGCCTGTGCTCTGCAGCGGGAGAGGCCACAGCAGTGAGAGGCCCGCGTACAGCGGGAAAAAAAAAAAAAAAAGGATAAAGAGAAAGATCCAAGGGAATTCCCTGGAGGTCCAGTGATTAGGACTTGATGCTCTCACTGCCGAGGACCCAGGTTCCAATCCCTGGTTGGGGAACTAAAATCCCACAAGCCGCGCAGCACAGCCAGAAAAGAGAGAGAGAGAGAGAGAGAGAGAGAGTGCCAACTATCTGAAGATCTGAGTAAAGAGAGGGAGGGGAAACAGCAGGTACAAAGGCCCTGAGGCTGGAATTGCCTGAAATAAAGCCAGTGTGCCTGGAGCACAGTGGGCAAGTGGGCAGCGTATGGTGGAGTAACATGGGGCCCAGCTCAGGTAGGGCATTGAGGCCAGGTTAGGGGTTTAGATTTGATTGCAAGGGCAGTTGGGAGTCCACCAGAAATAGATAATCCAGGCAGGGGGAAGAGCATTGGGCAAAAGACCAGAGGGGAGAAAAACCTGGGCAGGTTGATGAGACCACAATAGCTCAGGGTGGAGAATTAGGGGTTGGGAATGATGAGGCTGGTTAGGTGGAGAGGCCCAGGCCGCGAGGGCCTTGAATGGGAGGTTGAGAGGCTTGGACTTTGTTCTGGGGCACTGGGGAGCCATGGGTGGGCTATGAGCAGGGGAGAGGTGGAGTCAGTTTGGGGTATAGAAAGACCTCTCCGGTGTGGGGGGGGGACAGACTGGAGGAGAAAGATTGGAGGCTGGAGGCCAAGTTGGAGGCTGGGGTAGGGGTCCAGGAGGGCTGTGGGGACAGAGAGGAGGGGATGGGGCAGAGATATCCCAGGGGCAGGAAGGACGGGGCTTGGGGACTGGTGGCCTGGGTTGGGGGAAGCGAGGAGGCAAGGATGGCAGCTGAGGGTCTGGTCCAGTGACCCGGGTGATGTGACAAGCATTCAGCGCACAGGGTGCCATTGTATAATAGAGATACCTGGGAGTCCAGAGACCTCCTGGGGCTTCTGTCCAGAAGAAGGGACACGTGAGCTGAGTCTTGAACACCTAAGAACCAGTCAGGATGAGGAGGGAGAGAATAAGGGTTTTTTTCTTTTTCTTGGGCCGTGCTGCACGGCATGTGGAACTTCCCCGTCCAGGGATCGAACCCGTACCCACTGCAGTGCAAGCGCAGAGTCTTAACCACTGGACCACCAGGGAAGTCCAAGGGTTTTTTTCTAGGCAGAGAGAAAAGCACCTACAAAAGCCTAGAGATAGAAAACCACTTGATATTTTGGGGGACACCCTGCATTCAGTATTTGTGGGGCAGAAAAAGGGTTTGGGCGGAGAGAGTTTGACGGTGGGCAGTGATCAGAGATCGGGCTGCAGAGGCAGGTGGGTCCCCTAGAGCCTCAAACCCAGGCTGAGGGTCTGGGACCTGGTCCTGGAGGCACCGAGCTGCCAAGGGAGAGTGCCTAGCAGAGGAGAGGCGCATTTGGGTTTTCCAGAACTTAGAGGAGAGATTCACACTGGGCGCTGGGGTTGGTCAGTAGACAGGGGACTTTCTCGGCCTTCAGCTGCCAAGGTGCAGTTCAGGCCCCCACGTGTCCCCTCCCTTCCTGCTGGGCAGGTACTTCATGAACATTACCTGGGATAACCGGGATTACTCCTTCAATGAGGATGGCTTCCTGGTGAACCCCTCCCTGGTGGTCATCTCCCTCACCCGAGACAGGACGTGGGAGGTGGTGAGTCCTGGCGCTGACCTCAGGCACGGGAGAGGGCCTGGATTCCTGGGTCCTGGGGAAGAAGCAATGAGGACCTAGACTCCTGGCAGAGGTGGGGGCTGAGGCCCTGCATTCCGGCCTCTGACGGAGGAAGGGGCTGGGAGCCTGGACTTCTAGGTCCTAAGGGGAAGGACTGGGAATCCAGACCCCTGGATTCTGGTAGAAGAAAGCCCAGACTCGTGGGTCTGAAGGAGGAAAGGGTTCCTGGGTCCAAGGGACAGGTGGGGGAGGACGCCCAGACTCCTGGATCTGAGGGAGAAGGAGCTGGGAGCTCGCGGCTACGAGGAAGGCAGGCCATGGAGGCCAGAACATTCTAGAAAGTCCCCCTCAGGAAGCCTGAATCCCCTGCTCTTGGCCAAGGTGGGCAGCTGGGAGCAGCAGACTCTCCGCCTCAAGTACCCGCTGTGGTCCCGCTATGGCCGCTTCCTGCAGCCAGTTGATGACACGCAGCACCTCACCGTGGCCACGCTGGAAGAGAGGCCTTTCGTCATTGTGGAGCCCGCCGACCCCATCAGTGGCACTTGCATCCGAGACTCCGTCCCCTGCCGGAGCCAGCTCAACCGCACCCACAGGTGACAGCCCCGGATCCAGAAGTTCCAGCTTCACAATTCTCTCTTGAAGCCTAGTAGTCCTAGCCCCAGCCCCCTCCTCCCTTGGGACCCAGAAAGCCGTCCAGCTTGGTGACCTTGGACAAGTCATGTAATTCCTTTGAGCCTCAGTTTCCCCAGAAAGCGATGCCCACCATAGTTTTAGCGGCTGCTCGTCCCTCCCTCCATAAGGCGCGGGGGGGGGGGGCGCAGGGATCCCCAACATCCCCAAGCCTGCTCGCTCCCCGCAGCCCTCCGCCGGACGCCCCCCGCCCAGAAAAGCGGTGCTGCAAGGGCTTCTGCATCGACATTCTGAAGCGGCTGGCGCACACCATCGGCTTCAGCTATGACCTCTACCTGGTCACCAACGGCAAGCACGGCAAAAAGATTGATGGTGTCTGGAACGGCATGATCGGGGAGGTGAGGTGGGCGGGGACAGGGTGGGGGCGGGACAAGACAGGTGGGGGGCGGAGTCGGGACCAGGTCAGGGCCGAGAAGCGGCTGGGTCAGGCTTCTGAGGGGGCGGGACTATGAAGGGGCGTGGCCGAAGGTGAGAAGCCTGGATTTGAAGGGGCGGGGCCACGAGGAGGACCCACCTTGACGGAGGGGCCGGGCCAGGAGGAAGGACACTTGGGGCGGAGGAGGCGGGGCTCGGAGGGTGGAACTATTAGGAAAAGGGGGCGGGGCCTGGAGGATGGAGCCCAAAACTTTCAGAGGTTTGCTGGGGGAGGAGGATACAGCAGGAGGCCACTTCTTCCCACTCTTGTTCTCGACACTCACCTCCACCTTTCCTGCCCCATTCTGCCTGCGTCCCCCTCATCCACCCCGCCATCCTCCTAGCCCTTTCTATCATCCTGTCACTGGTCTCCTCCTGGGACCCGTCTTTGTCCTGAGCCAGCCGTGTTCCCTCACTCCCTCCCTGTCCTCACTCCCAGGTGTTCTACCAGCGCGCGGACATGGCCATTGGCTCTCTCACCATCAACGAGGAGCGGTCCGAGATAGTGGATTTCTCCGTCCCCTTCGTGGAGACAGGCATCAGCGTTATGGTGGCGCGTAGCAATGGCACTGTGTCCCCCTCGGCCTTTCTCGGTGAGCCCAGGTCCTGGAATGGCAAGGGGTGGGGTTTGGGGGCAGCTGTGTGTCCATTTCCCATCCTGCTATTGCTTGTACCAGCAGGGTGACTCTGGTGAACTGAGGGCCTCAGTTCCCTAACCTGTAAAATGGGAGAATTTCCCCCACCAGAAGCAATTTTACAATGAAGCTAAGAAAGTCTGAGCTTCAGAAGCCTTCTCCTGCACAACCCCTTCAAGGCCCTGTACCTGGTCTTGTATTCATAATTTTATTTTCTTGTTTCTTAAAGAGAACCCTCCAAATTGTATAAGCGGCAGGCCCCACAAAAACCATCTTCCCCTGTACATAAGTATGAGATGAGGAAAAGAGATGAGCATGGGCCCCATCAAACAATGTTTACTGAGCACCTACTATGTGCCAGGCTCTGGGCTGCACAGGAAACCTTGCCCTTTAAGAGCTCTCCCAGGGCCTCATGGGGGAGACAGAAAACAATCTCTTAAAGATATACATGGGCAAGATCATTTCATATGGTGGTGAATACTACGAGAAATTAAGCCGACGGAAGAAACAGAGAAGAATAGGATCGGTGTTGCTGTGGGTGGACAGGCGGGTCCCTCTGAGCAGGTGACCCGGTCCTGCATAGATCTGGCTGGAAAAGTGTCCCAAGCAGATTAACATTAAGGGCAAAGGCCCCAAGGTGGGAATGTTCGTGAACTATCGGGAGGCCTGTGTGACCAGGGGAGGGGGAAGTGAGTGATCATGGGAGAGGTAGGAGGTGAGGGCTGAGAGGGAATCAGGTGGTGGATCGAGCAGGGCCTTGGTTGCTATGGTAGGAAGGTTGGGTTTTACTTTTATTGCAATGGCAAGGCTTTTAACTGCAGGCGGTGGTGTGAGGATATACGATCAGATTTAGGCTTTTAAGATATCCCACTAGTGGGTCTGCGGATGCAGGAGGCCCATGAGGAGGCTACTGCAGAGGTCCGTGCAGAGTGAGTTTGGGGTGCAGGATAGGAAGATGGCCAAGAGGGTGAGACAAGTAAACAGGCTTAGGATGCGGTTAGAAAGCTGGCACACAATGGGTTGGTGGCTTTGAGGTAGATTGGGTAGAGATCTCATTTACTGAGCTTGGAGAAGACAAAAGGGAAAGCGTACATCAAGCCAAGGGCAGCAGTTCACGTCCGTTCCCTCCTGCTCTCCAAAGTCTGAGCAAAGCTCCTGGGAAGGGGAAGGGCTGGGAGGAAAAGGGACAACCCTTCTCTGGTGTTTTGTTTTCTGTCTATTTCCCCAACGGTGTCTCTTGTGGCCTCCTCTTTGCACCAAGGTCTCTGCAGGGCACCCTGACAGGCACCACGTGGGGCCCCTGCTTTCAGAAAGGGAGTGACAAGGTCATGTTTATGCCCCATCACGTGGCCCAGTGGAGGCGACAGGCGTGTCCCCAGATACTGCTGTGACAATCCAGGCTGTGACCCTACTGTGACAGGGGCAGTCCTGGCCGCTTACACTTGGCCCAGGAAGGTCAAATCCCGGGTACTGATCTCAAGAAAGAGTGATTTGGGTTTGTTGTCAGTGAACTCCCGGAAGCAGTGTGAGGAGGGGATGCAGGAACTCAGGTTTGGCTGATGGACAGGTCAGGGTGGTGCCTCTGGTAGGGGAGCTATTGAGAAAGAGGCAGAGAGGATGTAGCTTGTTTGGGGAACTGTGAGTTCTGGGTGGTTAAAGCAATGGGTTCTTGAAAAAATGATCAGTCCAGAGACGAGAGTGGAAACAAGTCTGAGAGGCAGGGACTTTGTCCTGGGGGCACTGGGGAGCCACAGAAGTCTGTGAGCTGGGGAGAGGCCAGGTCATCTCTGGGTGTAGAAAGAGCTTCTAGGGCCGTGGTGGGGGGAAGGGCTGGAGAGGACAGGATGAGGAGATGGTCCAGGGGACAGGATGTGGCCTGAGCAGTGTTGGCAGAGGGAATGGAGAGGAAAGGCCGAGGTGGGGGTGGGTGGGGGCAGGACAGGAGGATAGGGCTGGGGACTGACAGGATGCTGGTGAGGGGGAGGGAAGGAGGGAGTGAGGGTGGCAAATGCGGGAGGGAGGGTCTGGGCGGTGACTGGATGGACAGGGAACTCCCAGGGTGGGGAGGCTGGGAGTCGGTGCTGGGCTCCGTGTGGGACATGAATGGCCTGGAGGGATTGCCAGGGGGAGGTGGAGAAACAGGTCTGGGGCTCAGGAAACATAATTAGGAGATAGTTTCTATATGGTGGTTGAAATCACAGAAATGATTGAGATGATTTTCTTTGGGAGAGACTGCCCCGCCACCCCTGCCAGGGGTCTGGGTGGGCAATGAGTCTGTCCCCAAGAAGGGGGCAGAGTAGGACGGGGTCAGATCTGGGCTGTACCCTGTTCACATGTCTGTGGGCACCCAAGCCTTGGCTTAGCTGAGTCATGGCCACACACCCCCTTGCCCTTAGAGCCATACAGCCCTGCCGTGTGGGTGATGATGTTCGTCATGTGCCTCACTGTGGTCGCTGTCACCGTTTTCATCTTTGAGTACCTCAGTCCCGTCGGCTACAACCGCAGCCTGGCCACGGGCAAACGTGAGTCCCCTTCCTCCATCACCCTACCTCGGAGTGCCTGGACCACAGATAGAACTACGTTTCCCAACAGCCCCTGGGATAGAGTTGTGGTCTCCTGAGGCAACAGGGGCCTCAGGGGCCACTGGGAATGAATTGTAGTTCTTTCTGCTCCCTCATTGAGCATAAGGGATTTGGGGTCCATGTCCCCCTCCTGGCCCCCTGCAGGCCCTGGCGGCTCAACTTTCACCATTGGGAAATCCATCTGGCTGCTCTGGGCCCTGGTGTTCAATAACTCGGTGCCTGTGGAGAACCCCCGGGGGACTACCAGCAAAATCATGGTGCTGGTGTGGGCTTTCTTCGCCGTCATCTTCCTCGCCAGCTACACAGCCAACCTGGCCGCCTTCATGATCCAGGAGGAGTATGTGGATACCGTGTCTGGGCTCAGTGACCGAAAGGTATGTGTGTTTGGGGAGGGAGGGAATTGGCTGAGGTTGTAGGTGGCAGATGGCGGGGGAAGGGGGGGGGGATTCGTGGGGGGTCTGTTCCTCGAAAGAGTCCCAGAATGGTAGAATGGAATACTCTGGAGGAAAATGGTTATGTTTCACAAAGAACTATTTAAGTATTCCAAGGAGAAGAGAGTATCCCCAAATATTCTAGGGGCAGGAGTGCCAAATGGAATATTCTAGATCAGTGCTTCTCAAACTGTGATGAAGGGCTAATTTTTGACATTTCTAATCCAGTGGAGACCAGTGCTTTTATAAAATATGATAGAAAGGAATTACTGGAAAAGTAAAATAAAATTTAAAACCAAGACGTGCAAAATTCCAACCCACATCTTTATTAGGTTCAACAGACGTAAAATTATTCTGTCAAATAGCTTGACTCTCTCAGTTTCTGTACTTACCTCATCACGGATCACAGTTCGTTCATGGACTGGTGGTCTGCACAGCACATTTTGAGACTAACGTGGTTAACTGGGTGTCATGACCTATTAGAAGGTTAAGGAACCAATTCAATGGATTACAACAGACATTTTTTTTTTAATGGAATGGATTAGAATAGCATAAAAAATATGTTTGACTGCATTTTAGGTAATCAGGGTGAGTATGGTTGTATGAAACTTTTGTTTTAGTCATGTAGACACCCGACATTAGGCCAGCACACACCTATCTGGCTGGGTCTGTTGTTAAAATAGTGAACTATTTCTGAACAGATTGGGAACTGTTAGCAACTGCCCCCAGCCGATGCCATGCCAGCCCCTGCCCCAGGGACCTCTCATGATCCAGCAAGTTAAGGGTTAATGCCTGGCCCATCAGGGGCCTCTGGGACCTGTCTGGAGATTTGTTGCCTGTGTCTTTTCTGATTGGACCATGATCAGCCCATACTGGGGATTAAATATTTCAATATTACTCCTAACTGTGTGTGCGCATGTGTATGTATACATATCTGCATACATACGTACAGATAACTGCGGATGTATGTGATGGGTGAAGAGTAGTGTTTCCATGGGTCATGGCGAGCAAGTGTGAGAAACACTTCTGGACTGGGGTGTCTGCCAGTGTCCCCCAGAATGGAGCAGCTGGTTGAGGACATCTTGACCCAAATGCCCCCTGGGGGGGTGCCCTAATGACTCCCCATTCTGCCCCAGTTCCAGCGGCCCCAGGAGCAGTACCCGCCCCTGAAGTTTGGGACGGTGCCCAACGGGTCCACAGAGAAGAACATCCGCAGCAACTACCCCGACATGCACAGTTACATGGTGCGCTACAACCAGCCCCGCGTAGAGGAAGCGCTCACTCAGCTCAAGGCAGGGTCAGCGCAGACTGGGGGCCGGGAGGTGGGGGGTAGGGAGTGGGGCTGCTGGGGCCCCTGAGGAGGCTTGGAGATGGCAAGGGGTCAGGGGTTGTTCATCAGCCTCAGAGGTCAGCCCGGGGTGGGTCAGCTTGGAGGGCAGAGGTCATTGAGGGTGGGAATGAACTCCGCCTTCTGGGAGTAGTAGCCTTAGGATATTTTCAGAGAGCCAGTGGTTATGAATTATGGAGCCAGACTACCAGGGTTCAGATCCTGGCTTTGTCCCTTCTTGGCTGTGTGACCTTGGGCAAGTTACTCAACCTCTCTGAGCCTCAGTTTCCTCCTTTGTAAAATGGGGATGACAAGAGAACCCACCTCATAAGTTTTTTATAAGAATTGTTATAGTTATTATTATTTAATATATTATTATAGTCATTATTATTAAATTATATTATTATAGTTATTATTATTAGTTAATCCATGCAAAACACTTAGAACAGTGCCTGGCACACTGTAGGTATTTGCTGTTATTATTATTATTACTACCATCATCATCATCCTTAGATCTGAACTCACTGGAATCAATACTTGTAGATATATATATATATTTTTTTAACATCAGTTTCCCAAATCATGGGGAAAAGTTCAGTTCTGGCCCCAAAGTGCAGTCCAAGGTTACAACAAAGCTAAGCACAATGACTGCCTCTCCCCGTCCCTCATTGATTTAGTCATTCAGCATGCATTTATTTTCTTAGCCTCAGCTCCATGCCAGGCAATGAACAAACAGATCACAATTCCTGCCCACAGCAAGCTTAAGACCTAGAGGTAGGAAATTAACAAGAAACATGCAAACAGAAAAATCAGCATGACCATTTCAGAAAGTGATTGTGAGCTAGAGTGTGACTGAGCTGGGGTGTATTCACCAGGGTGTTGAGGGCAGGCCTCTGGGGGAGGTAACTGGAACAGAGCCCAGAAGGAGGTGAGGGACTCCTCCTTAGCTAGGTGGACTTGCCTAGCCTTGCAGGCAAAGGGTCTGAGCCCCGAGCGGTCTTGGCTTCTTAGAGGAACAGCAAGAAGCCATCATGGCTGAAGGGTGGTGAGCTCAGTTAGAGCTCAGTTTGGAGGGTAGATGAGAGTAGAACACAGGGTGTGACCCCTGAGGCCAAGGTCAGCGCTGGGTTTTATTTGAAGGGCAGTGAGAAGCCATGGGAAAGGGGGCCATTAAGTAGGGGAGCGATGTGATCAGATTTCTGTTTGTAAATGCCCCCTCTGGCCTCCATGTGGAGAATGAATGGAGGGGGACATCAGAGGGACCAGTTAGTCAGAAGCTGTATTGCCCTCCTGACACCTTTCCCCCAGGCCCACTCTCTGCTGACCCCTGCAGGTGCCAGTTGTAACTGGATCTTTTTTACCCCTCAGTCTTGATTAGAATTGTTGGGACATGTCACGTGGTTCCCTGCTCCACGCAGGTTCTCAAAGATGCCCGGGAAGCTGTGGGGAACAAAGCCTCAAGCTTGTTTCCAGAACACCCTTCCTCCTATCTTTCCTTCAGCTGTGAAGCCCGATGGACCCCCTCAGCCCCCTTCCCAGGGCTCCCCTGCTTGAAGACACCCCCTTTCTCTGCCTGGCACCCTTTGCCTTCACATTCCCAATCTTCATGAACGAGGTTTCCCCTTCCCAAATCTCTTTCCCCCTTCTCTTCAAAGGTTTTATTTACCTAACACACTTGTTAAAAATAATAAGGTAAAAAGTGAAGATCTCTCCTCTCCCCCTCCTTATTCATATTTCCAGGCATTTCCTCCACCTTTTTTCTAGAGCAGAGCTGGGGAGCCACATATGTAATATTTTTCTTTTTTTGGGGGGTGGATGAGTGATTTTATTTTTTTCATTTATGAAATATTTTAAAATTGTTTTTATTTTT